>NC_090987.1:32412500-32725000 GCF_041146395.1 Eulemur rufifrons | reverse complement strand
AATTTTTGTTCCTACATTAGGACCCTATTTTTAGGTTAGTGTAGTCACTATTGTGAACTATTTTAAATAATCCATTATTTAAAGAATAAAAGAATAAAATCCAGGTAGTTCCCCTTGCAAAACATTGATCAGAAAAAATAAAATTGGAATCGACTTCCCTTTGTAAACTCATTGGGTTTGCTTTACGTGGGGAATGATTTTCTGCAGTGTCTTAGGAAGACACTTGGGGTGTTACAGGGAGATGTGGAAGGAAGCAGAGGTCCTCATCAGTGTTGAAACATGGTAGATACTCAGTCATAAAGCTTTGGGGGGCAGGGAATGATATCTGAAAGGACAGTGGGGCATATATTAAACATTTTGCAGACCAAATAGAACTCCTTCAGTTTAATGAATTCTTTTTTAATACTGAAAGACACTTACAAAGTTGCTTTAGACCTCACAGTCCCAAGGGCAAGATGGAACTTAACTCGGCAGATCTGTAATGTGACGTGCAATTAATGCTCTATGAGCCGTTTGCCAGAAAAGAGTTCAATGGTCATCAGTTAAAACACTGTGATGATAATTTCAATTACTAGCTAATTTCCAGATTTGAGATATACTTTATTTTTTAAGTATGATTACATTCCTTTCTGAGTCCTCATAGGAGCTGAGAGTGAAAATCTTTGGCACTTGACTGTTCAACAGGAGCATTCTGCTATAGGAAAACAGTAAGAGTAGGGAACAACTTAATAGGAAGACACGATTTTTCAGAAGTGTTACTTGGAAAGAGGAGCCAATTTTTAAAAGGGATATATTGGCAAATTAGAAAACAGGTGCCCTAATAATCTATTAGTGGTTTTATTACATTTAATTAAGAATGAATCACTGAGGTCACTTTTTAAGCAATCAAGGTTTAAAAAGACCCTTTCAAAGAAATCCAACTAGAAGAAATCGTTTTAAAAGGCATGCTGTTTCATCTCTTTCATCTTTAAGACCAGAGTGGCACCAGTTTGACAGTGTGAGCAGGACAAATATGAGTAGAGGTATGAAAGTTGGGTCAAGCTACTGAGCTCAGATCAAAATTCAGCACTTTCCAAAATCTGAGGCAATAGAAACATGAAAGCCCACATTATACTGTGTCTACTTTGTTCCTTAATTCTACATTTGTGTGTTGCTTTGATGTGATCACATTAATGAATGAACTTTAGAAAAAAACAAACTTCATGAACAAGAACTGATTAACCTCTCTCCAAGAAATTGGTATAGGGACCTGAATATAGTAAGCCCATAAGAAATTCTTGATGGCACAGATAAGAGTTAATCTACTCAAAACAAAAAGATTTCTGTTCCAATTACCACCCCACACACTTCACCACATAAAAAGAAAATGAAGGGATATTTAGGATCAGTTTAGTAGTAATCTTTTCTTCTAACATAGTAAATGGATTTGAAGTTCATGATTGTTTGAAATGTCTTTTGCCTTGGCGCTGCGGAAGAGTAAGTGGTTAGGTATATATTCAGTGACAACACAGTGGTTATGTATATATTCAGAGAGCAGAGTGACCCACCAGAACCTTTTCCTCTCATATTTAATTCTTTTTGAATACGGCCATATCTGTCCTGGGATTCACTTTCAAACCAGCTAAGATGAGAAGTAGACTCGGAGCTTGACAAACATACCACTTCCAGATCAATCTTCACAGCTCTCTAAGTGAGGTGTAATCACTGTAAATCTTTTTTTACAGTTGATTTATATTGCAATTAAGGCAGAGAAGAAGCACATACAAGGCCAAAAGTGGAAAAGTAGCACACATTTTTCATGGAAAGTTTTTTCCCCCTTAAGTCAGAGCACAAGTGAGTATTAGAAAAAAAAAATTGCAAGGAATTAGTCACGCTCACTGACGATATGGGAGAATGCTAAGTCATCTGTGTTTTCTGTTTAAATGTATATATTTCAGTTGATTAAAACAGCACATGGTAAATTGATCTTGTAGCTTATAAAAGCAATATTTCAGCTTCGGTGTTTTTTATTCTTTTTTTTTTAATCAAATTATCTCCCAAAGCATTTTGACTGAAGTTTATTAACAAGGCAATGCAACTATTAATGCTTTGCGGTGCACTCTTGCAAAGTTAAGTAAGAGACATGACTTTTCCTATGCATACTGATCATACCTTCTGAAGGTCTAAAAGAACTCAAGGTTGCATAGTTGAGTGGTTTTGAAGAAAGAAAATTGTTACTTTGTCTTTTCTTATGCAATGTTATTAGATTTTTGGCGGGGGAGCATTCATAAGAAACATTATGTTGCTAGATTATAACTGATATTTCAAATATCAGATTTCAAAAAAAAAAAGTTATAAATTCAGAGAGACCAAAGCAGCCGCAGGTCTTTGTGCTTGGGGTGGGGGAGATTGGAAGAAGAATCATGAATCTGGATAACAAGGCTGCCTTTTAGGAAATGTGGTATAATATTATTTAGATTAAGGGCGAAAATAATCACATCTTTGACAATATATCAAATGATGAAGAGAAAGTGATACTTTAACTTTGCATAAACATAGTAATAGTTTAAAAAGAGGACTACTTATCCTAAACCAATATTATCTAAGGGAAGAAAGTATTTCAAGCACCTATTCCAGCTGGTTAGTAAATAAAATTCCATTTGAATTCCCCATTGAATGAATGATCGTGCTCTGTGATCTTGTTAGGTTCTTGGGGGAAAAAAGTTGGGTAAGTCATAATATGTCCTTTTTTTTTTTCTTTTAGGAAACTAAGGCTTTTCTACCTAGAATTCAACATGAGTGCTAACCTTTCCTCAAATTTTTCTTATAAATAAAATCGGATATGACTTCATTTTTTTCTATTCCCGTATTTATTGCTAATTTAATTAGCAGGAGTTTAATCCTACATTTGTTTTGTTTCTCAGAGTTCAACAGGCAGAGAGTAGCCCTGCATATTTCTTTGAGTAAAAACAAATGTTCTGTGGTCAAAAATTTTGTAAACACTGAATATTCTATTCCACTTTTTGAAGAGATATAAAGCATAATAGCATATTAAATGATTTCAGATATTCTGAAATTCTAAAAAGAAGAAATCCTGCTTAATGTTTTAAAACTCAGCATTTCTGAAATTTATTGTCCACTCGATCTTTTACTGGGTATCACATATTAAGATCCCAGAAGGTATATTCTGGAAAAACCGTACTGGTGTGAAGAAAAAGAATTAAGTTAAAATGAAATCTTGTGTTTAGATTACAACTCTTATATGGACATTTTAGGTTACCTTTCTTTTTTATTTATTCACTCAACAAACACTTATTTGCATCTGCTATGTCTAAGGTCCTGCTCTTGATACCACAGAAGATACTGTGGTTAAAAGTGGAGAAGTAGCACACATTTTTTCAGGAAAGGACTTCCCCTGGCCCCAGTAAATAAGAGCACAAAATATGGTTTGGCCAAAAGGAAGAACATTAAAGAATAAAAAATTAAGTTGTAATACTTAGGCATAATTGTGATCAATGTAGAATTTTAGATTTCTATATCCGATAACTTTTTCCATGGTATAGCTGAATACCTTACTCATAATTTCAATTGCTGGGAATATGCTAATGACTCCTAAAATATTGATTCTAGCACATGAGTATCTCCTAAGCACAAGACCCAACACCTACATCTCTCTAGAATTCCATTATGTAAAAGAACCTCAGTTCCCTTCCATTCCAACCTTGAAATCAGCTCCATCACAGCTAACACCTTTCCTCTCCTTCTGAACTACTTATAAAGATGTTCTCATGCTTTTACAAATTTGTATATAATTTTGCATTCAACTGGGATAACTTTCCTATATTCAGCCTTTACAAAAATGACTGTTGGCTCCCTGAAGTTCATAGAAATCTTGGTGTAAATTAATTTAATTAACCTGTGCATATACCATGCCTTTTCCCAATTCCTTATGAATTCCTGATGTACTTATATCTTCATTGTTCCGTCTACTTACAATATAGCTCCATTCTCTACTGAATTGGTTCTATTTGTGTATTACTTTCCTACATTGAGTGTGCTATCCCTGTGCCCCATGTCAGCCCTGTCACAGAATTTATCTCCTTTCATCAATTTTCACAATAAAGACCACACTGAAGGTTTTGTATATGGCAACAGAAATGACTAACAGTTCTGAGATTGAAGTAATGGTGGTGGATTATCACAGTGCATAGCATGTATTAGATATCTTTGTTTTCAAACTATTCCTTAGCTATTTCTTACAACTTGGGCTCCAACTTTCCACCATATTTTTCCACTACCTCACTCAGCCCCTGAGGAATTCTCTACTATTTTCCCATACACAGCAATTCAACAATTAATTATGAAAGTTATGTCTATTGCACACCCTTCTCAAGTTGTCTGCCAAGATGTTCTCATCTAAAACAGTGTCTGCTTAGAGAAGTTTCATGTTATATCTCATAATTTCTTCCCTTTAAATTCATAAAACTGGAAATATATGTTTTAAATCATTGAAATTTTTAAGTTATTATTGATATTATGATGAGAATATATTGTCATGTAAAACAGATTGAGGGAAATCAAATGCTCTTGAATATATCTAAAATTCATAGCTAAAAAGAATTTATTTTATTTATTTAAAACTTTTGTGTTAGAAAACTGTGCTTTTTTTGAATGGGCAACAAAACTATTTTTTTCTTATAGTGAAAGAAAAAACCAAAGTTGATGAAAAATTGAGCAGTTGGTTAACATGAGTATAAAATTCAGCTTTACGATTTTGTGACTTAATTCCTTCACAAGTGAACATCCAAATGAAAATCCAACTAAAATGTTGCTGCACGTGGTGAATGTGCAGCATTTATTTAAAAATATGATGAAGCCACTGTAATAAAGTAGAAAATCAGTTGTTATATATAAGACATCTGAAGAAAACATGAAAGATTTCTTAATTAAAGATAGTTCATGGGTTGCATATATGTTAGAGAGAAAACTGGTATCATTTTGCACAAGATCAAAAAGTTATCTTTGGCAATTCAGAGGTGATTTTAATAAAATAAATATATAAAATTTTAATAACATAAGCAGATATGTAAGAATTGTTGCAAAATTAGTAGGAACAGAGCTAAAGTTTTCAGGCACATAGTATCTGCCTAACTTGGGCTTTAGTGGTATTTAAGGTTTTGCAGAGGTAAAAGAACTTGACAATGCCCTCAATACCATCAAATCTTTGAGTAAAATCTTAAAGTTGCATGAAGAGTGTCTTGCACATTGAAAATTGACATGAAGTTCCTTAATTGGTGTCTTACAAATAATTAAGTTTATATGTATTAGCAACTATCATATTTCTTGACATTCTTCAGAGATTATTTACATTTTACATTATAAAACAACAATTTACATTATAAAATAAATTTCTGAGGTATTATTCAAAAGAATTTAAATTTTAAAAGAAGCTTACATAGTATCATTAGGACAAACAAAGTTTAGCTAAATATATTAGAATTAGCTATTATAGAAATAAAAATGCTTTGCTGTATGGCAAATGTCTGAAAGTATCACTTTCTGAATTGTTGCCAGAATATAAGATGTCCAACTAATATACCTTAAAGCAGCTTTAATAAAATGATTTATTGTACTTTGTTGTTTTTAATGTTTATTTTTGCTTTAGTACCTCTGTAAAGCAAGCACATTTCTTTTCTGTTATAGATTTTTGCTGTTTCCACTGTGGGATTATTATCTCTGTAAGTACTGTAGCTTTATTTGTTTTATCAAAAGAAAAAAATAGTTTGCAAAATTAGATTTATTAACCTGGCCAGTAGCAATTGTTTTACAATCCATTCATAGATTTATTCTTTTTAATTTGGTTAATACATATATTAAACTATGCTTGAAGGCAATTTGCTGGTATATGATCTTACAGAAATTATTCTGCCTTGTGGGATAATCTGGCGGTATCACAGGATCATGCTTTTTATTATAAATTTAACAGTTTATCTGGTCACATTCAAAATTTTCTGCACCTATCCATTGGCTTGGCTGGTTAAGCCACAGTGGTAATGGGCTTTAGCCCAAAACTATTGCCTGATCTCTCTAGGCAATAAATAATGTTTCTTATAGAGAAAAGCCATCTCATGTCTACAGACTTCTTCAATATCTAGGGCTCTCTTGCAAAAACAGCCTGTGTGTGCCTTACCATTGGTGAACTGTGGTCCACCTTAATAATAATAATATAGGATAGATATCAATCCCATTCCTGAACTCATATTTGTCACCAAAAATAAGTTGGTCACGTGGCCAACTTAAAAATGATGAACCAAATATCCTTTTAGAAATATCACACTTAATAACAAAAGAATTAGAAACCTTTTTGGCTCATATACTCCTACATACTTTTTCTTCTTTTCTCTTTTAAGACAATGCAGTGACATAGTTTTTCATTGTTAATTTCTGCAGCCTTAACATTGTTTTTACAATGGACTCCTTTATTTTGGCTTTCTGAAGTTTTTGTAATTGTATATTCTCTTGTAAATAATGAGGTCGTGAAAAAATGAACATTGATACAGAAGTTTTCTTTCCATTCAAATTTCTGGAAATGTTAATTCATCAGCTTTTACACGTGTCTCATGACTTTTTGGATTTACAAAATTTCTTGAGTTGTCTGCCTTCTAGACAGATGGGGAGCAGGAAAATTAATACACAAGGGATCTCTCAAATATGATTTTAAAAAAAATACATTGTCCCTACTTTCCTTAAAAAACCCACTGCCTCGAGGGCATGACTTATAAAAAAAATTTCTTCAAGTGTGAATAAATGGAATCTGATATTGCTCCTAACACTGCCCTGGTTTATTTGTCCGTTAATTAATTCAGTACCAGAATATTTCCTGGATACTATCTCAGGTAATCCTTTGATAGAACTGCCCATTTTATTCATCAAATATTTATAGAGAACCTATTAAAATGTATGCCCTCTAAGCACTCTACAGGGCATAAAGCTGAATAAATCCTGAGCCCTGCCCACAAGGATTCTAGAGGCTTCTGAAGAAGATATTATATATCATATGTGCATGTTGTAGGGATATATCATATAAATGCCATATATGCAAATTTGACATGTGTATCAAACAATATGCGTTTTACATTGTATTTGGCTCTTTGGGGGAATATAAAGCTAAATATGGTATTGTTTTTAGGGTTCTAATTCATCTAGGGAAAGGAAATTGAAGCTGCTGTGCTTTAGTACAATTATCATGATAGAAGTATGAAAAAAACAATCTCTGCACACACAGAGGCAAGAAGGACATTCTTACTGTTTATGAGACAAGAGAGTGGAGGGTGCAGAGGTAGCTGGGAGGTAGTGATGGGACATGACTCCAAACGAACAGGAAGCAGTATCAGACAGTGCCCAGTAGGGAAAGAGACATACTTTATCTCTCTCCCTTAACTCAATAGTGTTCAAAGAATATTTGTTTAACAAAAAAGGAAGGAAGGAAGAAAAGATTGGTAAATGATGCAGTTTGGATATCTGGTTCCTATAAATCTCACGTTGAAATTTGAGCCCAGTGCTGGGGGTGGGGCTGAGCGGGAGGTGTTTGGGACATGGGGCAGATTCCTCATGAAGGGCTTGGTGCCTTCCCCATGGCAATGAGTGAGTTCTTGCTCTATTAGTTCATGCGAGACCTTGCTTACGCTCTTGCTCTCGCCATGTGACCTGCCTGTTCCACTTTGCCTTCCGCTTTGATTGGAAGCCCCCTGAAGGCCTCACCAGAAACAGATGCTGGCGCCATGCTTCGTACAGCCTGCAGAACTATGAGCCAAATAAACCTCTTTTTTTTATAAGTTACCCAGCCTCAGGTATTCCTCGATAGCAATGCAAAATGGACAAACACAGTAAAGGACACTGTTTTGGTGAATTCTCAAACCAGGATTTATGGAGAGGTAAAAGAAATATCTATGTGAGGAACGAAATGCCACATCCAGTTAAAGAAAATTCTTGTTATTTTCACTCCTTTGTTATTTCTCAAATACTTTTCTCTGTCTCCAATGACATTCCATCACGTTAGGCTGCCAGCTGTCTGAACTGAATTATCGCAAGAGTGCCCTAAGCAATCTCCTCACCTCGGTCATGAAACCTCTGCTCGTTCCCTACCAACCTTCTACTTTCCACATATCAACCTAAGAACATTTTCTAAAACTCAAATGTTATCATCCCCCTCTTTTTCTTTATACTCATCAGTTCCCACTTCTCTCCTTCTACCCCAGCATCCTCAGGGTGAAGTCTGAGCTTGTTTTCATGCCACACAACTACCTGCAAGATTTGGCTCCTATATCCCTCTACGCTCATTTGTAGCTATAGCCCAACTGCACTCTGTAGGAGCCATATGTTAATGTTTTAATTTCTGCAATATGCAAGGTTCTTTCAGGTCTGGGCCTTGCTACTTTCTTTGTCCTTTGTCCGGAAAGTCTTCCTACCTGTCTTTTGCCTTGTCATTGCATTTATCATAGTATATTGACATTGCCTCTTAACTTATCTTTTCTATGACAGACTAGAATTTTTTTTTGTAAGAGCAGGAATTGGATCTGGTTCATCTTTGTATCTACAGTGCCTACACAGATAATTGAGAAGTAGTTATTAAATTAATAAAAAAATTTCTATTTTTCATACATGCACACACATACACACACACACATATATGTATTCTCCCAGATCTTTGCCAAGCCTCAGCATTTTCAGGATTTTTAGAAACAACTTGTTTGTCTATAACTTGGCAAACTCATTATTTATCTCACTTTGTCTTTGTAATTTGTGTCATGTGAATTTGCCGAATGGTTTCTACTCACATTTTCTTAGTTCTATAATCTCTTTTGGTCAACAAGAATTTGTAGAAGTTTTCATTATCTTAAGATACTCCCTAATAGGTGCTACTTAACTACAAATACAGTTTCTATTCTGTGTTCTAATAAAAGGCATATATTATCATTTTGCCCCAGGTGTCTTTCTTTTATCCGTTTGCTAATCATCAAAGTCCATTCCTGATGTATATTTAAAAGGTCTTTTTAAAAAAATTAGCCTATAACTTGTACTATTTTACACATTTTTTTCCTTTTGTTTTGCCTGAAAACCGAGTTAGGTATATTCTCGTACTTTTTTGTTTTTTAATTTTTACAAACATTTTTAAATGAGAAAGACCAAGGAACAATCAGAATGTTTCTGTTTAATGAAGCCAGATGTATGGGAAAGGATTTTAACAGCTCAGATGCTGGCCATCCTTGTATTTCTTTGCATACCTGATAATTATTTCTGTGTATGGTAAATTTGAATATATTTTGGTGGATTTTTTTATAAATTTTAAACTAATTATTCAAATTTTTTATATTTACTAAGAAATACAGCATACATTGTTTTATGTCATAATGATTTAAGTCTGGATAATATGTCACATGGCATAATACAGTTGAACAACCACTAGTTTAACAGATGCTATGATGGTGGCATGTTTTCCATAGTAAGTTAAAAAGATACACGGTAAAATCCACAAAGTTCAGGTTTGTTACAGAAAACTCATTTTGCCTTTTCTCCCCTCTAATAATAAAACTAAAATCATTGCTCTAAATTAGTGGCCTTGGGAAGTTCTTAAAGAAAAATAGCCACACGTCATGTAGCAAGATTGCTAACATTCCAGGCTAATTTGCAAATGCCTAGATAAAAATTATACATTTATTTTAGATAGTTATTTTTAATACATACTCTACAAGTGAAAGAAATATACCTCAAAGATACATGCTGTGGTTTGAATCACCCCAAAATACACATGTTGAAATCCTAACCTGCTGTGATGGTATTAAGAGGTGGGACCTTTGGAAGGTGATTAGGTCATGAGGGTGAAGCCCTCATGAATGTAATTAGTGTCGTTATAAAAGAGTCCCGAGGGAGATCCTTGGCTCCTTCCACCATGTGAGGATACAATGAGAAGTCACCCTCACTAGATGCTGTATCTGCTGGTACGCTGATCTGGACTTCCCAGCCCCCGGAACTGTGTGAAACAAATTTCTTTCTTTCTTCTTCTTATTTTTTTTTTTCTTGAAACAGAGTCTGACCCTGTTGCCCTGGGTAGAGTGAAGTGGCGTTATCGTACATAGCTCACTGCAACCTCAAACTCCTGGGCTCCAGTGATCTCCTCTGTCAGCCTCCTGAGTAGCTGGGACTACAAGCATGTGCCATGATACCTAGCTAATTTTTCTATGTTTAATAGAGATGGGGGTCTTGCTTTTGCTCAGGCTGGTCTTGAACTCTTGAGCTCAAGCAATCCTCCTACCTCAGCCTCCCAGAGTGCTAGGATACGCCTGGTCCAAATGTTTATTTTTTTTAAGCCACACAGTCTATGGTATTTTGTTAAAGCAGCCAGAACAGACTCTAAAGCAATACACAAGCTTTTGGCTACAGTTGTATACACTGATGACCACCATCTTAAAACCTTTTTATTGTGGTTTTGGATATATAGTACTTAATTTTTATCCTAACTCTTGGGCTTCTCTGCTTTCTCCTTGGATTGAGGACATGCTTCTCTCTAGTTGAACCTAGTGACTTACTAAGGTACTTGTCTTTATTCCTCAGATTTTCTGTTTATTTTTTAACTTCCTTGAAGTTCATTCACTTTTACGACTTCACAATCTGATGACAAAACTTGTTGTCCTGGCAATCTACCTGCCAACCAGCATTTCAGTTTCTCAGGGGATATCCCCAAATAGGGTCCTACTCTCTCATTAAGCCATGTGCAACCTGAACGGGACTCTTCACTTCCCTTGAAGTAAGGACCCGACCAATTCTCCTTATATTGGTTATCCTTAGCTACAAAGCTTAGGATCATTTTATTGCTGTTGCTGTTCACCTATATCTGAATGAGTCCATGCCTTTAATAGGTCAGTGGAATCTTGCCTCTGAAATGTCTATGATTTTTCCCTTCTCCATTTTCTTTGCTGTTATTCTTGTACAAAATCTTATAATTGTGGACCTACTTTTCTTTACAGTCACTTCTTGGCTTAATTTCCTAAATATTTCCACTGAAAATGTAGCCTGGAAAGATGAGTTGGCCTTTTAAGGTGCCTTTGGTATCCTATAATTCTCTTAAAATGCTTATTCACTATAAACTGCATCTAGTATCTGCTCCTTTTTCTAACTTTTATTGTCTTCCACAATAAATCCACAATCTCAATCCCCACCCATCCCCTGCCTTTCTCTCTCTCTCATCTTAGCACGAACACCGTGCAGCAGCATGTTCCATCTGGTACCGTCTGGACTGGGGATCAGAAAACATGGGGTCTAAACCTGGCTCTATCACATACAAGCCATGTCACAGAGGATGGTTCACTAACGCTTTTTAAAAGTTAATTTATCTGTAAAATAGACCTAACAAAATCTTCTTTCCCAGGGTTGTTTGTGATGACCAAATTAGAATAAACACAAATTGAAAATATAAAGTGCTGCAGAGACATGAACCCATGCAATGATGCTGGAACTCACTGTAGACCCCTGGATTGGTCTGTATTGGAACAGTGCAGCTTCCTGTATATCTTCACAAAGAGTACAGAATACTATTGACAAGGCATGTGAGATGAGTAACTCCTTCATCATAATATTTGAAAGATTTTTTTTCCCCTATCTGAACTTGCATAAGGCAAAGAAAAGATAAAGGGGGAGGGGAACATGAGAAAGCTTTTATGTAGGATCATTCTTATTTAGAATCTCTCAGAATAAATATTTCTAAAGAAGGAAGGAAAGCTAAAAGGGGAGAGAAGGGATAAGAAAAAAAAAAGCAGTTTTGATACAGTCAAGATAAAATTTTCTAATCCAACCCCAGCCCTGGATTTTGACTTTTGAATGAATCAGCTAGCTGAGAACTTTTTGATCCAAAACAGGGAAAGATGCCAGCTGGCAACTTGACAGGGTAAATGCTGAGATTCTCCTCATTGTACAAAAGAGTTTTAATAAGAACATGCATTTAATTCATTACAGAAGGAGCAAGGAATGATCTGATGATGCAGTCTTGTGGTATTTGCTAGAAATCATATGTTTAAAGGCCTAGGAGATGAAAATTTTGACATATATAAGGAATTTTGATTTCATGCTTTGCTCACTGCACTGCAGATGTTTTTATTTGTTTGTCTGTTTGCTTTTTGCATCCAAAATGATGCGATGTTAACGTGGCAGCAGAATGTGGGATCAGTTCTGGGAAATGACACTGTTTTGTTGCAAACGGTCTGGGTAACATCTATAGGCATTTGTAGCTGGAAAAGTATAGGTCAGGCGCAAGTGATGTGGAATTTGAATGTCCTGAAGTACGATTTGTGAATATTGGGGAGCCTCGCCCCTCATCATTAACTCATTTTAGCCTATTTACTTAATGCTTCAAATCAATTTTAGCAACATTAGGATATAAGAACATCGGATGTCATGTGGTAGGTTTTGTAAGAAATATGCCCAACAGAGTAAATCAGGATATAGGCGAATGCTGCACATTTCATAAATTTCTACTACGCAGTCAAGTTTTCATTCTGGTAGGTCATTTGATTCTCTGCAGGTGGCTATGCCTGGCTCCGAAGAGAGAGCCCCGAGTCACATGTCACACAAATGAAATGCGATTATCTTTGTGGGTAGCATTGTATGATTTGGAACAAGTCTTTAGGTCTAATATAAAGATCCTTCAAATAAATCATCCAGCTAAGCTTCTGTGGCCCCAAACTCCTAATTTAAAAATGTTGATAAATGAAGTACCTCTTTAGTTAATAAATGAAGTATCTCTTTAGTTATCCTTTGTCAGCAACATTCATTTTAATGGAAAGTGAGTTTACAGGGTTACATGATTGAACTACTGAGCCAAGTCAGTGTTGGCAAATGATGGGCTAAATTATTGATGTTACACACTAATGAATTCTGATGAGAAATAAAACACAGACATTACGTTTCAAGTGGTTCATAATTATTTTTGTACTTTAAAAGCAATTTTATTCTTTTTCCAAATCATACTGGTTCTGTAAAACAAAAACATAGTTAGTGATTATACTAAAATTATTGAGTTTGTGGCAAAAAAAAGTGCTCTTGCAAGTTTTCATTTCTGTGAAGATAATGTTATTCACACTAGGTTTCTGATTTCCTCACATACTTCTGGGAAAAGATAATTAAATTAAATGTCTAAATTTTAAAACCAGTGTCTTTAAATAAGATAATCTGCTTTGTAACCATGGTTAGCATTCCAATAGATGCGTTTGTAATCTATGATATTTCTATCAACACATTTAGTGCAGCTGTGTTGAAATATCGTATTTAATTCAAGTAATGCCAAATACAGAGGGACTTCCATGAAGCAGGTTTGTTTTGGAAAAGAAGTTACTTTCAAACATGTGATACTGAATGAAGTGTGTACCATAAAATGATCAATGTTTGACCAAGTCAGGGCTAATAATTGAAGTAGGTTTGTATCCAGTTAAGGCACAAAGAGGTGACACATTCTGTAATGTTATGGCAATTTCCTTTAATATTTTCTCATGACTTAACTGTCCCACCCTGAGGTCTTAATTCTGTGAGCCTATGGCCCTCTGTTTTGCTTATGGTTGATTTACAGGAGAGTGACTCAGACCAAGGCTCAATCTAAAGAGATCACAGGCTGATTTTTATTAAGAGGGATAAAGGGTGGATATCACAATTGATGAGGTGTTAGTCCAAAGATTCGTCACTTGTTGGTCATGAGTCTTTGGACAAGAACCTCAGCTCTCAGTCACCAGACTCCCCAAATGCCGTAGCAGGTTCTCCTCTCCTATTAGAGAGGGTTGTTATAATTAGCAAATCAGATGTTCATGAAACTGAAATTTGCTATGTAAATGTAAGGTAAATGTATTTCTCATATTTGCCTGGACTTTAGTTCATTTTAGGGAGATCATAAGAATTAGTTTGGAAAAGAATCCCTTCACCAGCTGAAGGATGTGCAGGGGAAATAAATGAGAAGAATTTTCAACTTGACATTTGGTCAGGTTTGATTATTTCCCCCTAACGACAGTATGTGCAGATTCTTACAGAATGAAAATCTAAAGGTAAAACCTCATATGTTTAAGAGATATATGAGATTGTGTCGGGTTGAGGTAGGATACTTAGTGCCTTGTACTTTATTTTTCACTTGGCGTACACTCCATATGAAACAAAAATAAAAACTGAGACTTGTTTATCTTAACTCTGTAACACACCATTCCTGCATTAAATTTTACTGAATTCCTTTCTCCATTTTCATAATTTTCTATTTGTCTATGATCTAGGACAGACATGGCACCATTTGTGATAACAAGACTCCTTCAAATTCCATCTTTTTTTAATTTTCCTTTAAAATTTTATCCTCATTTTCCCCCGTTATAACTGTACTGTTCATTGTTTTACAATCTTGATACTTTTAGATGAAAAATCATGTGTCTGAGTTAACCTCACATCAAAGCAGCATCATTATATAATGATGATGCTAAGTTGTATGAAAAATACCTATTGGATATGCTCCATTAGTCACTAATTTTCAAACTTAAAGTTCTGTCTTTGAAAAACTCCTCTCCCCCACACCATTGACAAGGCTCCTCCACTTGAAAAATGTACTGCTGGCATAAAGTGATTTAAAAAAAAATAAAAATGCTGGGGTTTTTTGTTGTTGTTAAATCTAAGAAAAAAAAATCAGAAGACATAAAATTTATATCTTTGTAATAAAAATAATCAGAAATAAGCTTACTGTACTTTAAAATCAAAAGAAGGAATGCATTTTGGTTTAATATATTATTTAATAGAATAAACGGAGTAGGTAATTTAATTCATGAAATTTAATATTGGCAAATGTTTTATTAATCTCCTGGAGTGACGTCATATTGACATATGTGTAAAATGAATGTATTTTCATTTTAGATATCAATATTTGAATTGAGGTTCTGCTTTGTTTATCTTCAAATGGAAGGAAAATAGGTGATGCAATGCTAACATTGCTACCCACAGGGACTCGTGGACATTGTCAGACAGAATGTTCTGGACACTTTGAGAGTGAAAGAGTCAGATGACCAATACCATAAGCAATGGACAAAAACCAAAGAATTGGAGAGTAAAGGGTTAGAAATAGAGTTGGTGGAAACCACTCTGAGGTGAAATAGGAAATAGGATTATAGAGTTGGGGTGGGGAGAAGGAGCTCTTTAATATACTCAAAGGCAGGATTTGGCAACAAAGTCAACATATGAAAGTAATAAAGTAGCCTTGGTTACATTAACAGTCCAGAAAAATGTCACATATGCATTTATGCAACTTTCTTATCAGTATTCTCCAAGGTGCTATCCTAGGTTTTCTATGCGAAATGCTAAGTTAGGTGCTAACTAAGCAATAGAGATGCTCCCTAAGGTGGGCCCACTGGAGAACTGGTCCTGATCACTTCTCTGATGTCATTTTGCATTCTTCTCCATCCATGTCCTGTGCTCCACCCATACAGGCCTTCTAATTTACCCTAAGGAAACTATTCAGCGTCCTGCCTTTTGGAGCATCAGTTTCATCATAGGGGATTAATCTTGCATGACCTTTCTTAACTCTGTTCAAAATATTTTCTGATTTTCTTTATAATTCATTTTTTTGACCCACAAGATATCTATAAGTGTGTAATTTAATTCCCAAATATTTGAGGGGTTTTTCAAATATCCTTTAATTATTCTTTTCTAATGATTCCACTGTGGACAAAAAGAATCTTCTTTACTATTTCAAACATTTTAAATTTAGTAAGACTTGTTCAGTGACCCAGCATATGTTCTATATTTGGAAATATATACATATTAATATGCACTTGAAAATAACGCATATTGAACTATCTTGGGATGGACTGTTCTATAAATGTCAATTAGGTAAAGTTGGTGGAGAGTTTTGTTCAAGTCTTCCGTTTTCTTACTGATTTCCTGTCTTCATGTTCTATCAATTCCTGAGAGAGGAGTACTAAAATTTCAAACTACAATCATGCATTTTAAAATCTGTACTTTAAGTTTCCTCAGTATTTGCTTTATGTATTTTGAAACTTTCTATTATAATAGATGCATACACATTTAGGATTGTTATATGTGTTTGATGAATTATGAATTCATTCTTTCTTTTTATGAAATGACACTCTCTGTTCCTGGTAATATTTCTAGTTGTGAGATTTAATTTATCTGATATTAATATATCCTTGACAACTATTTTATGCTAGTGTTGCATGATATGTCTATTTCCATCCTTAAAACTTTCAACCTGTCTTTTCATTTTTAAGTGTATCACTTACAGACAATATAAAGTTGAGTCTTGTATGTTATCTAATATGACTACATTTATTTTTTAACTGGGGTTTTTAATCCATTTATGTTTAATATAATGCTTGGATTTTGGTCTATCAATTTGTTATTTTTCTCTAATTTGTCTCTTTTTTATTTCTGTTTTTCCTTTTCTGCCTTTTCTCAGGTTAATCAAATGCTTTTTAGTATTCCATGTTAATTCCTTCTATTGGCTCTTTTCATTTGTAAAGGAAGGATTACAATATGCATCCTTCACTTAATCTCCATGTAGTCAATATCACACCATTTTATATTAAATTTAAGAGAAGCAACACAATAATTCTATTTATCCTTCCATCTTTTATGCTATTGTTTTCATTTATTTGCATTTATATATGTTATAAATCTTACACTACAACGTTATACTTTTTATATTTAATTGTCTTTTTCAATGAATTAAGACAGAAAAGAGAGTCTTTTATATTTGTCTATATATTTGTCATATTTTTTGCTCTTCCTTTTTTCCTGTAGATCTGAGTTTCCTTCTGGTATCATTTTTCTTCAAGCTGAATTACTTTTATTTTATTCTTAAATTTTTTTTAATTTCAAAATATTATGGGGGTATAAATGCTGAGGTGACATATATTGCCCTTACACCCTTTGGGTCATAGCCACAAACGCGCTCATGCCCGGACAGTGTGTACTGCACCCATTAGGTGTGAATTTACCCTGCAGTACTTCTTTTAGCACTTACTATCATTCGGCTCTATTGGTGAACAATTCTCTCCACTGTCATGTAGCTAAAATATCTTTATTTTGCCTTTATTTTTTAAAGATATTGTTGCTGGGTAGAGAATTATGAGTTGATTGTTTTTGTTTTTGCTTTATTCTTTCAGCAGTTTAAGGATATTCTTCTATGTCTTCTGTCCTCCATTGTTTCTGATAAGATATGAGGGGTAACTTTTTAATATTCTTTCCTCTTTCTGTTTTTAAGATTATTTCTATCTTTGGTTTTCAGAAATTGATTGTAATCTACCTAGGTATGGTTTTTTGGGGGGAATGGAATCTCTCTCACTATGTTGCCCAGGCTGGGCTTGAACTCCCATATGCATGTGATCCCCTGCCCAAGCCTCCTGAGTAACCGAGACTACGGGTGTGCACCACAGTGCCCAGCTTGATTTTTATGTCTATACCATTTGGAGGATTTTTGAGTTAATCAGATCTGTAATTCATGTTTTTCACCAAAATGACCATATTATTTTTATACTTTTTATGTTTTAAGTAGTCACCACTGGTAGATGATAAATTAAATTATACTAATACTATGAAAAGATATACCTAAGAAGTGCATGCTGATATTTTAGCACTCGGTTTGGTAACTAAATAGCCAAGAATTATTTACTGAATATTCAGTGCTCTCTTGGAATGTCATATCTAAATTAGTCAACCTGATACCTGTGGCCTTGTTGAAGACCTTACTTTATATCTTGTTTTACACTAGTTTCCACTGATATAATCTAATCTCAGCAAAAAAAAAAAAAAGGAAAAAGAAAAAAGAACCACACAGAGAATTGCCATAGCATGGTGGTTAAAAGCAGGTACCCCACAGCCAAATTCCCTGGGTTTACAGCTATGTGACCCTGGGCAGAATAGGTAACTTCTCTCTTTAGTTTTATCTTCCACAAATGAGAATAGTATGATAGCACCTCAAAGAGTTCTTTGAGAATTACATTAACTTATCATAAAGCACTGAGGATAATATCTGGCCCTTAGTAAGGATTAGATAAATTCTTTGTTTAAAAAAAGAAAGAAAAAAACAAAAAAACCCCAAGAATGTCTATTATGTATCCCTGGAATTTGTTTTCTAAGTCCCCCTTCACACTCCCTCTTTAAGCTATTCCCCTTCCTCCAGTTATATTCAGTTCCTCATTCCTGTTTTAAGTTCCATTCCTTTACAAAGGTATTCCTCTGAATCAGGCCTAAGTAGTTCCCTGCACTTCCTAGCCAACCATAAAGTTTACTGTCTGTACCTGGTAACACTTAATCATGTAACTAATTGTTCCCTAATATTTTTATATCTACCTCTTCATCTCATCTCTGATACTCCCTGTCTTGCATTTTTATGCTCTACTAATATCAAATTGCTTGTCATTTCCCATGTACACCATGCTGTTTTATTCTCATATATTTTTGTTTCCTGTTTCTATAACCCCCTCTCCTCTTTTTGCTGATGTACCCTCACCTTTCAAGATGTAGTTTAGGAGTTATCCCCTTCATGAAACTGGCATTCCATTCTCAGGTTGGGCTAAGCGTCCATCTTCTTGCCCTCAATTACACAATGCATAAGTCTGCCTCCCCTGTGATACTGCAAGCTCTTTAAAGACAGAGATTATGTCCTCTACCTTTGGACCCTAAGTGTTTAGCAAAATCCCTTTCATATAGTAGGCACCCCCAAAATATGTTTTGAAATTAATTGATATTCTTCAACTTGGTAGTAAACTGCTTAAGATCAAAGGCCATTATACATATTGTGTGGATTGTATTTGTATTCAATAAATACAGGATGAATTCAGTGTTTTGGTATGTTATGGTAATTTACATTGTTCTTGTTAGCTAATGCTTCTCAGCATATATTGAATAAAAATATATAGTCTTTTTCCTATCTATATTTATATTAAGGTACATTAATATATTTCCTAATGTTGTCTCTCTTTACAATTGAATCAAAACTCACAAGTTTTGATATATGATGCTCTTTTTTCTATTTTTTAAAAAATTTTCAAGATGTGATAAAATTTCTCATTGTGGTTGTAGATTTGTTTAGTTTTCCTTGGATTTTAACCAGATCTTACTTTATATAAAGTTATGTTCTCATGTGCATTAAGTTCATGACTGATATGTCTTAAAAGTCTATATCTTTTATCAATATGAAATATCCAAATTTGAGTGTTCTAACTCTTTTGCCTTGAAGTATCTCTCTTACTTTTTAAATTTTTATTATTTAAAAAATTTTTTTAGAGACAAGATCTCATTCTGTTGCCCAGGCGGGGATGCAGTGACATGATCACAGCTAACCACAACCTCAAACTCCTGGGCTCACATGATCCTCCCTGCCGTAGCCTCCTGAGTAGCTGGGACTACAGGCACACACCACCATGCCAACCCAATTATTTTATTTCTTTTTTTTTTTTTGTAGAGATGGGATCTTGCTATGTTGCCCAGGCTGGTCTCAAACTCCTGGCCTCAAGTGATCCTTGCACCTCAGCCTACCAAACTGCTGGGATAATGGGCATGAGCCACAGTGCCCAGCCTCTCTCTGTTTTTAAATTAGAATTCTTTATTTTTTTTTTCTCAGCCTCTTCCTTCAGTTTCTATCTGCTTGAGGTGTATCTCTTCCAAATAACATGGATTTTGCTTTTATGACCAATCTGTAACTTTAAACTATGTAATCAAATCATTTATAGTTATTATGATCACGAATACATCTGGCCTTATTTTGTACATTTTAATGCTCTTCCTGTACTCCTTCCTGCAGTGTGAATTATTCCACTTTTTATAGTACTTTTTTTTTCCTCTCTAATAGTTTCGAGAGTGACAAATTCTATTTCTTTCTTTTTTTTGTAACTTTATTTAAATAGGATTATATAGAATGTTCTTTTTATCTTGGGCTAATTTAATTATGTTTGCAAATTTCATACTTCTTTGGTTTTTTTATTGTTTGACACATTATAAGTGTACATATAAACATTTGATGTTTCAACACATGCATACATTGTAGAGTGATTAAATCAGGGTGGTTAGCATATCCATCACCTCATGCATTTATCATTTCTTTGTGATGAGAACATTATAAAACCTCTTTTATGGTTCTTTTGAAATATACAATACATTATTGTTAATTATAGTTACCCTACTGTGTAAAAGAACATCGGAACTTATTCCTTCTAATTGTAACCTCATGCCAGCTAACCAATCCCTCCCTGTCCTTCTTTTCCCTATTCCCTCCTCAGTCTCTGGTAACCACTGTTCTACTCTCTACTCCTTTGAGATTAATTTTTTTTAGATTCCACATATAAGTGAGATCATGCAGATCTCTGTCCCTCTGTGTCTGGCATATTTCACTTAATGTCTTTAATGTGTATATAGACCACATTTTCTTTATCCGTTCATCTGTTGTTAGGCATTTAGATTGATTCTCACTCTTGGCTATTGTGAATAACACTGCGGTAAACACGGAGTACAGATGTCTCTTTGGCATACTGATTTCATTTTCTTTGGATATGTACCCAGTAGTGGGATTGCTGGATCATATGGTAGTTCTATTTTTAATTTTTTCAGGAACATCCAAACTGTTTTCCATAATGGCTGTACTGATTTACATTTGACAAATTAAGTTTTTAGACTTAGAGTAGACATTCTTAATTATTGGCAGCTATATTTAAATACCTTTTCCATTACTATCTAGACTTAACCAGTAATATTTAGCGGTTCAATGTTATTCCTCAAGCATAATGTCTCTAAATGTACATTTTTTAAATTTCAAAATATTATGGGGGTACAAATGTTGAGGCCTTTGCACTGCCCGAGTCAGAGCTACACGCGTGCCCATCCCCAGACAGTGCGCACCACACTCATTAGGTGTGAATTTGCCCATCCCCTCCTTCCCTCCTCCCTCCTGCCCGACACCCGATGAATGTTACTTACATATGTGCACATAAGTGTTGATCAATTAGTACCAATTTGATGGTGAGTACATGTGGTGCTTGTGTTTCCATTTTTGTGATACTTCACTTAGAAGAATGGGCTCCGGCACCATCCAGGATAATACAAGAGGTGTAAGTTCACCATTATTTTTGTGTCTGAGTAGAACTCCATGGTATGTATATACCATAAATGTACATATTTTAAAAATCCAAAATGCATATTTTCCATAATTTCTTTTGTTTTTAAGAAACACACAGAATCAGAGATTTTCTTTTACATCACATTGTTAAGTGATTTTAGATTTTTTTCCTGTGTTTTTTCCCAAAATTTTTTCATTTGCACAATTCTCTTCCAGAAATAGAAAATTAGGCCATCCCTATTTATACTTGTATATATTTATGCTTGTGGGTGTTAAAATGATTGAACACATTACTCCTGTGCCATTCAAATTCCCAGCAGAGCACCCGGTGAATGCTTTTGTTTATTAACTTACAGAATTGTAGACACCTAGACCTAGAAAGAACCTTTGGGGTTATCACATTTAATCTTAATAAATCAATTCACTAACTTAACACAATTTTTGTAATTATGTTTCAAGAACTGTAATTGGTGCCGGGGAGACAAAGATGAACAAGTAAGACGTGTTTTCGGAGTTGAGAAGGCTCACATCCTAGTGGGTGAGAGGCACAGATACATGTACAGATATTTGTGCAAGGAGGTCGTGGGAACATTCCAGGAGTGCGGCTCTGTGGAGGTGCCCATTTGCTTCCCTCACTCACGGCAGTAACTTCTTCCCTTATGCACCTGACCTATGTTTATCTAACTTCTGCTTGAGCCCAGCAGTGCATGCTTGGACAGAAATACTTGTTGGATTTATTTTTTTTTTAAGCCCAGACCCACCTGCAAAACTCTTCCATCATTTGGTCCCACTGTTGGCTTCTAGAGCTCAGCAACATATATACCAGACTTCACTTTCAGTCCTTCAGATGTTTGTCCTTCCAAAGCCTCTTCTTTTTATGGTTAAGCATTCCAAATTTTCTATATTTCTCCCTCTCTCTGATCTTTCTTATACTACTGCTCTCCGGTGTGTCAATATGGCCCTTAAACTGTGCTTTCCAAACCCGTGTAAAATATTGCAGATGTACCCAACTTAAAGAAAAGTGCAACGGGACTTCTCATCTCCTTCCAGATGAAAATACTTCTACTTACTCAATCTACTGATCACATTAACATGCTGTAGCTACATCACACTCTTTCATTTGAGTGATTCATTAAAGTTCAGCCTTTTTTTCCAGATAAGATGCCAAAAAGGTAGGTATTAAATATCACAGGATTAAATAAATTAAAAATAAAAAATAATGGTAAGAAAGAGGAAATAATAACAGTACTTCATATGGACTCTGATATGAGGGTAGGACCTCACATAAAATATGCCATGCATTGTCAGAGTCAAGAAGTCTTATATAATTATGAAAGCTGAGACACGCCTTTGGTTCCAAGTTTGTAGTAGCTCATTCTGGCTCATATTAAAATTGTGATCCACTAAAATCACTAACTCTTTTTAATATCAATGGCTTCAAAGTCAAATACACCAATTCTTCATCCCAGTTGTATTCCATCTTATTGGTTTCTGCTTGATCATGTAGTTCAAAAGCTTATCCAGCCCACCTGGTTTTCTACTGACAGCAGATTTGCCAGTCACGCCTTTTTGTAGTCCTGAAAGGAGTTGCTCCAAGTTCAAGCATGAGAAAAGGTTTCCTTTTTCTGTTTAACGTTTATTTTGAATTGTTTCCACTCAATATCGATTATATACAACTTAACTTTCAAAAGGTTCATCTCAAACGATTTTCTCATCAAATAGTTCACTAAAATCTTATGGCAGCATTTCGATACTACCTTCAAAATATTAAACATTATTTAGACTCTCCAATATTGACACTTAAAGGAATCATGATACTAAGTCATATGAAAATGGAGAGCACTAGCATCTGGTCTGTTAAATAATTTTTTAGCCATGTTGAATCAAATCGTAAACACTGGTACCTGCACACTCCACAAACATTCTAAATCACTCTACCATGTTTTCCTTTTAAAAACTGGATATAATAGGTGAAAACAAGATAGATATATATCTTAAAAAACAACTGAGAATTGAACAGATTTCACTGATGTTATAAAGCCCTGAAGGAGCATAGGATCATCTAGGCAGGAGGACACAGCAACAGTTAGGGAGAGTTCGCTGCTGAAAATACAACTGTGGTATGGGGGTAGGTGCAGGGTGCCACAGGAAGTCAAGGAAGGCAGAACTTAATTCATCCAGCAGAGAAAGTGTGGGCAAGGACTCAGAAAGATTTTGTAGAGAAGGTGGTGGGACTGAGTCAGATATTTTTTTAATAGGCAAAGTAAAAAAGAACATTGCAGAAACAAGGAAGAGCGTAAACACAGGAAAAGAAGACGGAGTTAAACAGCAAGTTTCATGATTCATAAGAATTTTGGAGTGGCTGAAACAGACTAAAGGAACTAGTGTGGAGAGAGATGAGGCTGGGAATGTTAGCAGAAGGTTGTTGTGTACTATGCTGAAGGTTTTAGATTTGATTTTTTTCAGAGGATTGCACATTTCCACAATTTTATGGCATGATTCTAAAAATTACATTTTCACATTTTTATTAAAGGCCAAAATTGAAATATTCCAAATTGAAGACATCACCAATAGATAAGAAAAGAAACCACTAATTTATGCTCCTCAAGTTCCCCAAATACAATCCAAGCTTGTTACTCTGTCTCTGGAGATTGAGTAGCTGAGTTTCCTTACTTGTACCTCCCCATGTCTTCATTTCCACTGCTATGTAACAGCCATAAGCATAAGTAATTTAAAACCAAGTTTGGTAAAGATTATTGAAGGTTGTGGATAGGAATTCATTTTACTGATCTTCAAAACAGTTTCTAATGACATTTTTAGTATTTGAAAATGCATTATAATTCACAGTATAAATTTATCATTGGTAAGATTTTTAAGAACATTTACATTTGGGCAGAAATATGGATTTTTCTAAGACCCTAATTAGAACATGCAGATTGTCTTTGAATATTTAAAAAGGAATCACAGTTGATAAAAAACCTATAATGTTCCACTTGTTAGCAGACTTCTTAAGGAAAGCAAGTTGCTCTTGACTTCTAAAATAATGCAATTGTAGTTTGTACTCAAGTTTGTACATAAATTTCTGTTAAATTTACATGTCAAGCACTGCCTTTTCAAAACCTTCATTTAACTTTGTCTTATTATTTTTAATATTTTTTGTTTTAATCTATTATCAGTACAACCTCTATATAAAGCACACACACACACAAAACTGTAAGAAGAAAGTATCAAAAATATCAAATAATAGACAAATATCAAAAAACAGACAACAGTCAAAGTGAGATTTGAAATAGATTAATAGCTTTGGGAGTGTGTGTTTTCCTTTTATACATCTTGTAACATTTGAAATAGTAAAACATTAATTTGAAAAAATTTTAAGTAATATTTAAGTAATAGTCTTCACAAGTTAATATGGATTTCTAAAATATATGAGTCTTAAAATAAAGACACTAGATCCACTAAATGTTTTTATAGAAACAAGTAATAAAAGCTCACATGCATCTAGAACCACTGTTACTTTCTATTCTCAAGTTGCTTATTTTTCAAATAAAGTCATCTCGAAATCTGCTTAGGAGGACAAGCCTCTTGGAAAATGTAAGGGGGAAAACAATAGTTAAAATGAACATAAGAGGGTAATTTTCACTGAAACAGATTCTGCACAAAAGCAGCACTCTTGTCAACATCTTTTAAACAGCTGAAAGGCATCTGCAAAGCCCGAAGTCTTGAAAAAATATTATTTATACCAAATGTATTTATAAAAATCTGTTCTAAGGCTTGTGAGAAATAAGTCCAATCTCCCTTTTCCCCCAAGTATGCATGGTATATGTGCTAACTTACTGAATTCATCCTTCATGCAATTCCAGTTTATTAAAGAGGTTAAAAATTTATAAAACTCTGATGGGATGTGGTTTTAATGCTTCATCACACTACCCATCATTTGCTTTTCAATCTAGATCAGAATGATCTTTCCTACTTCCCTGCAATCACCTACCTGCACAGCTAATATTTTCTGAATACTCTCCTGAGAGTCTGCCTGGATGTTGGCCAGCCTCATCTGGTTGAAGAGGACCACCAGTCTGAAGTACTCCGGCCACAGCTTTTGCAGCCTTCTCTGCAGCTCGCAGAGCTAAAGGGAAGAGGGAGGGGAGAAAACACAAGTCAGAGGAGGAGAGGAAATTAATGGCAGTGTTCAAGAAGAATGATGGAGGGAAATATAGAAAGCAGTCAATAGCCCATTCTGCACTGTACGAACCTGACAGGAATTTCACAGTCTCTTGATTTTTCAGCCCACTCATGTGCATTCATCAGAAACCAGTCACATCTGGCTGCCAGGATGGGGGGTTAATTTTCTCTAAATGCCTCAGCAGTTTTGTTCTAGCTGAGGCAAACTCTGTGACTGCAAAGCTGATGAGTAAAATATTTCTACTTCACCCAGTTTAACTCAAAACCGATAGCCTCGGGACATATTGAACCTTTCTTGGAAAAAAATCATCTTCTGAAGCTTTTTTGAATGGCACATCAGGTCAAGCCAAAGTTTAAAAATGCAACTTTGAGACTTTGATGGACACCATCGCTGCTTTTTTTTTTGCTCATAAAGCTTACCATTGCCTGGCAATGTGTGCTTTAGAGCACGACGAAACTAAAGAGAATTAACTTAGCCATCAACTGCTGAGGGAGAACAATAACAGAGAAGAAATTTCCAGCTAGAACTCCCTATTAATCTCCCTCCCTCTGACCATGTGACGTGGAAACATCTCACTGCACTAAAGTACGGTGGACGCAGTGTTTACAAGTGACATGTTTAATGCCAGATCTGTACAGAAAGAGAAAGAATTCTCCTATGGGGTATGTTAGATCATTTGGAAGTTTATTTTTTTCCAATTTTACTAATACAAAGCAGGGATTTGTTAGGCTGACAATTATCCGAACTGTGGGATCAATCTCTTTTTTTTCTATTTTATTTCAGAGTATTATGGGGGTACAAACGTTTTGGTTATATAAATTGCTTTTTTACAGTTTGAGTCAAAGTTATATATGTGCCCATTCCCCGATAGGGTACATTTTGCCCATGACATGTGAATTCACTCATCTAAAGACCTACAGAAAACAGTGGAAGTTTTACCAAGACAACGTGCACTTGCTCTTCAATGATTAGAATAGCCACCACACCACACAGAATTATTATGGGGTATTTTCAAAGGAATAAACTTCATAAAACATGACAAATGCAATGCGCACTGTCTGGGGAATGGACACTCCTGGAGCTCTGACACCAGGGGATAGGCGGTACATGGGCAACGTATGTAACCTGAACTTTTGTACTCCCCATAATAAGCTGAAATAAAAAAAAACAAAACTATTTTTTAAAACTCCCAAACACTTATATATACTATATTCTGTCACCAGAAACTCTTTTGGTTTTTGGTCATGTGGATAATTGCTGATGTCTATTCCTTTTTAGCATATTTTGCAGAATGCAAAAATAAGTAAAATTCACATCAAACATTTAATATCAAACAAAATTTTATATATTAAACATTTCTTTATACCAGAGGAAAAACTTGTTAAAAATATGGCTATTTTATGTTCTACTTATTGATCCGGGTGATGGTGGGATCTTCTGCAAAACTTTAACAAACAGTGTGTGTAGAATTTGCAAACCTTTCTGTATGTATATTTCAATAAAATAGTTTACTTAAAAATGATTATTTTAAATACTTCGTGTTGCATGTGAATTCTTTATTGTTATTATTCTTGTGCACTGTTATAAATAACACATATGTATTTATGTTCAATTCACAAGAAAATGAAGCCTGTATTCTTGGTTAATTGGTTAATTTAGGAAGAAGACATAATCTTGAAAAATAGATATTTTGGCTTACTAAATACTGAAATACATTATCCAGAATGAGTTTATGGGCATTTCAGATACTTTAGGCTAGGAAATTAAAGATTAGGTTTACTCTTTGAAAAGAAATTTTGTCAAGCTTTAAAAATATTTTTTTTTCTGTAATATAAACTAAGTCTGACAGTCAATAGGGAGAGGTATGCTGTATCTTGATGTACTCATTAAGACATTTGAAAAATTTGGTTGATTATATAAGCTTGTAACTACATTGTGTAGCAGGCCTGGGGAGGAGTCTAGGTGTTGGGGGTTCAGGAATGATCTACATGAATTAGCACTGGCCCTATATTACCTAATGTATGTATCAATGATTAAATGATATTAATTAACTTTGCTTTAACAATAAGGTGCATAGCAGACTTACATAGAAATCAAAAATTACTTCAATCTGAAACTGCCATCAAGGCTAAACAAGCTGACATTTAGTGTCAACAAAACATCACTAACAAAGAAAAACAACCATGAAAAAGGTTTTTGAGAATAATTTCATAGCATGTATATTTGAACATTTTGTGATTTTACACTCAGTCTTATATTTAAAATGTGACCTGGCAGTTTAGAGATTTTGTTTTTCAAAAGGGCAAGGATGAGAATGAGGGTGGAGAAAATTTTACTTGTTTATAAACTAAAATACATGATCAAGAAATCATCTTTTTTATAGGACATTTTATTTCTGAAATTATACCTGGAAACATATTTTGAAACACATATTGCAGTAGAGTTCTTTATATACTGACTCAATATATTGTGAGCTGAGGTAAACATCCTGAATGAAGGGGACATAATCTAATAAATAAATACAATTTGCTAAATGAAGCTTAACTATAAATTGTCTGTTGTGGGTGGAGGATCTAAAGAGATTAGATTTTTTAACTATTTTCTTAACAAAGACAAATAATCTGTCAACTCTCTCAATTCTTGTCAATGTGACTTTTTAAAACAGAATAGTTCATAGATATTCACTGTGGGCTTATTGAGATAGCTTCTTCTCCCAACTCCAGTGTACAGCTGATAAATCTGTATTTTAACTTGCATTAGGAGACATACTTCTGTCCAACTTAAAGTTGATATTTTTAACCATGATGCCATATCAGTTAAAGTCCAGTGGATTTTCTTCTTCTCTCTCTGATATTTTAGCAGCTACTTCTGGATTAAGTTTAGTCATAAAAACTGCTAGAAACACCCAAAATTTCTATAGACCTGGGCCACAGAGTTTCCTAGAAAATAGGTTGTAATGCAAAATGAACATCTATCTACCCCTGTCAGATATTAGTAAGAAATGCATGATCAAACTTTGTCCACATCTCCTATATTTTCAAATTATTGTCTAATTCAGATCATACTTTACTAGATTATTGTAATCTAGAATCTGGAATTTTCAAACAAAAACAAATGGAAACCTACCTTGAACAGAAATTGGACTATAGACTATCAAAACAACAAAAGTTCACAGTAATAAGCCAGAAATAATCGATTTAAAAAGAATGGCTGTAGGATAAACTTTTTTAGCCTCCTTAAGTGGAATTAGATATCTCAGTGAAAAGTAATTTATGCCACAATACTACTTTAATTTTCTGGAGTATTCTTCCAGTTTCAAGGCAGGTGGTCGTTTAGAGCTAGCTTAGCTCTCAGAATACCCTGTTTCCCCCGTGAGATACTAGGATACTTGGAACTACTCCATGAAAATAGATCTGTCTGTCAAAGAAAATAATAAATTAATACTGTTAGAGTAGTCACAAATGCAACAAAAGGCAAATAAGACGAAGGTGAGTTTTAGAGGAATTCCTTAAAAGTGAAGGTAACTTTTACAAGTAGGACCTCTTCAAACTGTGTAAGCAAAGCAAACTGAATAGGAATGCTTTTTACATCCACAACTTCCATGAGGAGAAGCAGCTACGTGGTAAGTCTATTTTTATTTTGTTGTCTGCATTCTAGCTTGAGGTAGCCACAAAGTCCTTAAGTTTGTCCATATGCAAGTATTAACTGAAACCATTTAAATAAGGAAGTTCTTTAAAGCTGAACTAAGAAAGAGTGCTACGTCAAAAAAGAGATTTTGGGGGAGAAATCTATATCTAATAGGACTGTGGAAAAAGAAGGATCAGGAGAAGGAAGAACTGAAGACATTCTTAAAGAGAGAACTAGCATCCAATGAAAGTCACGTATATACACAAACACATATGTACATCAAAGACAATAAGATGATCGAAAATAATATTTAAGGTAAAATATTTAAGATGCTGGGAAGGATGGTTGATTTAATCAAATAGTCATAATGACAGCTATTTTAGAAAAGTGGTTAGGATAAAAGCCCAATTTTAAAATATCAGTAGATAGTTATCACTCAGTAAACGTTCATTAAAATAGACTCAACAAATTGAAGGGATAAAATTTAACCTGATAAAGAGTATAAAATAAACAATTCCATCAAATATTTTACTAAAAAGAGAAACTTTGTAAATATTCCTATGAATGTCTGGAAAAACAAAGTAAATCAATACCTCTTTTCAAAATTTTACTGCAGATCCTGGCCAAAGCAATAAGAAAATAACAGAAAGAAAGAGACAGGTGTAAGAGTTAGAAAGAATATCTACATCAAAAATTGAAGAACCTCTGCAAACCAACAACGGGAGGCAATGAGGGTTTAGGAATTTTTGTGGCTATAAGATCAGCATTAAAAAAATCAATACTATTTTTAAAAATCAGTATAACCAATTTTGAATTATAATAGAAAACAATTCTATGCATTACCATAAAATAAAATGCAAGGTACTTAGGTTTAAATCTGTTGAAGAATGGGCAGGATTTTATAGAAAAAGTTACAAAATATTTTGAAGAACATAAAGTAAGAATTGAGAGGTATTAATATAATGTTTCCATATATGACAAAAGAGTGTCATAGACAAGTCAGTTTTCCACAAAGTAGTCTACAATCTCACTAGGTTTCATGAAAATTGATCTAAAATTCATGTGGAAGAACAAAGGACTGGGAATAACTAAAATGATTGTGAAATAGGAAAACAAACTTGAAGGATTTGACATGTGATATATAAAACTTAAAGTTGTAGAAACTAAGACAGTAATGTCAGCATTATCTCAACAGAACATTTGATCAACAAAGAGAGCTAACATATGCATGCATATAAAATGTGATATATGACAGAGAAATCATTGTAAATCAGTGCAGAAAGAGTGGCATAATTGGTTGTCTCTGCAAAATAAAATAAAATTAGGTCCTTAACTCACAACATATACTAAAATAAAAGCAAGGTGCATTAAAATGAGGAAAGTTAATCTTTAAAATTTTGGAAGAAAACATGACAGAATAACTTTATGACTTTGAGGAAGAGAAAGATTTTTATACAAAATGTTGACATAAATTCTAATGGGAAGAATTGCCAATTTAACCATATTAAAATTGTTTTGAAAAGTTAAATTTAAACAGAAACAAAACATCCCACAAGTTTCAAGAAGATATCATTAACACTTATAGCTGACAAGGATCAATTTTTCTAACATATAAAGAGCCACTATCAATCAATATGAAAGATAAAAACAATATACCAGAAAAATGGGAAAATGATACAAATAGGCAAATCACAGAAAAGAAAACCTATTTGGTCTATAAACAGTTGAAAACCTGTTCAACTTCAATAGCAGGGTACAAATAAATACAGTTCATACTCATCAGATTGGCAAATACTAAACAAAATAAATCTGTCCATATCAAATGTTGGTAAAGATGTGAGAAAAAAATGAACTTTCATACACTGATCAAATTTATGTATAATTTGTTGCAAAGACTTTGGAGAACAAGTTGCCATTTCATATTGAAGATGTACTTTCCCTTTAATCCAGCAATTATGAAGCTACATACTCTAGACTAGCAATTCTCAATGTGGTTCCCAGACCATCGGGATCAGTCTCAGAACTTGTTAGAGATACAGTCATTCAGACCTATAAAATCATAAACTCTGGGTTCCAGCAATTGGTGTTTTTTTTTTTTTTTAATTTCAAAGTATGATGGGGGTACAAATGTTTTTGTACGTGAATCACTTTTGTAATATTTGAGTCAAGGTTAAAAGTGTGCCTGTCACCCAGATAGTGTTCACTCTACCTGTTAGGTAAATTTTTGCCCATCCTTTCCTTCTCCCTCCCCACTGATTGATTTCCATTGAGTTTTACTTCCCTCTATGCACATGTGTACTCATCAGTTAGTTCCAATTTAATAGTGAGTACGGAAAAGAAGTCACTTTATCAAAAAGACACCTGCACTCGAATGTTTATTGCAGCACAATTCACAATTGCAAAGATATGGAATCAACCCAAATGCTCATCAATTCATGAGTGGAATAACAAAATGTGGTATATAGATACCATAGAATACTACTCAGCCATGATGAAGGATGACTTAATGCCTTTTGCAACAATTTGGATGGAACTAGAAACCATTACCTAAGTGAAGTATCTAAAGAATGGAAAAACAAACAATTGTTGTTTTAATGAAACCTCTAGGTGATCCTAACGTATGCTGAAATCTGAGAGATACAGCTTTCAAAAAGACTATCATAATATGTTCTCAAGGAAACCTATAAAATACTGTTCATTTACAGCATTACTTGCAATGGTGAAAATTTGGAAGCAATCTAACTGTCCATCACCGGAGTAATGAAAAATATATTGTGGTACGTTGATATGCTAAACCATAGCATTTAACAAAACACACTAAAATTGCAAGTGATATGTATAAGTTACAGAAATATAAAATAATTCATATTTTAATTTGATTACTACATAAAAATGGTATTAAAACACAAATGAAATGATAAACACTAAGAGAAGTTTAACACTGAGAAAGAAGGAGGGGGATAATATTAGGAAGAGGCAGAAGGAGGGGTTTGAGTGCATCTATGCTATTTTAAATGTCCAAAGCAAATATGGCAAATGTCAAGATTTACAAAGCTGGTAAATGTACATAAAAATTTATCATAAACTTATTTACTTATAATTTATACATAACTCTGTAACTTACTTCATGCCTTTTTATTCATTAAAAAAACCCAAAACCCTAGGTTAAACTGACATCTCTACAGGAAAGGCATCCTTCATATTTTGGGGCTCAGAATTATTTACTTTTAGAGAATTTATTATAATCTGGTTTCTAAGAGAGTGTCCTATTATACTTCACCATCTGCTAAAATATAAAAATGGTCTTTTTTTGTACGAGATTTTTGTGATCTACCCACTAAATGCGATCTTACCGATAATAAAAGAAATATCCAAAATACTAAATAAGTTTACATCGATAAGGAAAGAATGACTACTTCCAGCTGCCTTATAAATTTTTCTGTATTTCCTTCCACCCACTCATACAAGTAATACAATTTTTGGGTAAGAACTTCATATTTATTTCATAGGAGATTGAAGACTGATATATGTAAATTATTTTCATGAGAATTTGAATTTTGTAGTTTCAGAAGACAACCATAGAGCCTGGATATTAAAAATATTAATATATTAATCTAAATAAGCAGAAATTTTTGTACACTTATATACATATTTTATGTTCCTGTGTTGAAATAATAGTAGACTAGTGTGTTTTTTCTTTAAAAATTTCCTTAAATTATATCTGTGCATTACAGAACATAAATATCATTGCAAACATACTTTAGATAAAATTAAATCATTTTTAGAGACATATGGTGCCAAAAATTAACTCCCCAAAGCACATAATTTAACTGGCTTTTGCAATTTAAGAACCCTGGAAAAAAAGAAAGAGAACATTTCAAGGAAATGAGAAGTGTCCTTATAATGAATTTCTGCTTATAAGAATCAGACATAGCAACAGTCTTTTTAATTAAAATACAAATACCATATGTATAGTTATCTGAAAATGAACTATAAATTGTTTTGCCAGGAAACAAAGACCAGTCAATACTGAAAACATAGAAGTCCTTTAGAATACAAAGGTAATACTAATTGACAGGGTAAAAAGTTCATGGGCAGTACTCAAAGTTCTTTGTCCATGAATAATGATTTGTCCATTACTGGACTAATGAAAACAAACAAACAACTGCTGAAGATTTAACTCTGTGAGATAGGTTTTCAACAATACTTGATTTATACTCTTTTGGATAAAAAAATCTTTATAGAAACTGAATGTAGTTGAAAAGACAACAGAATTTTCCTGCACACAACATGAAAAATCCATTCAATACAAAATTCAAACAGGAAATTAACAGAATCACTGCAATAAACAGTAAACACAACATGTAGGACAAATGAGAGGAGTAGAACAATTTCAAATTTTTGAAGTAAAAATCACCTCTTAGGATGAATTAGAGGAGCACAGAGGATTTGTAGGGCAGTGAAAATACTTTGTATGATACTCTGATGGTAGATAATGTTTCGTTACACATTTGTCTAGACTCGGAATATATAACACTAAGGGTGAACTCTAATGTACACTATGGGCTTTGGGTGATTATGATGTGTCAATGTAGGTTCATCAGTTGTAACAAGTGTACCACTCTAGTGGGAGATGTTAATAATGGGGAAGGCTGTGTATATGTGTGGGCCGAGGGTATATGAGAACTCTCTGCACCTTCCTCACAAATTTGCTGTAAACCTATAAACTTCTCTGAAAAATAAAATCTAAAACAAAAAATTACTTCCCCGTGTTCCAGGGTGGGAATCGAGAGTGAGTATGTGGTGGTGACAACGTGTGACAATTGTTAGAGGTTAAAGGATTTCTGAAGGATGCACATACATGCATAGAATAACTCATCACCAGTACCTGAAAATGTGAAAGTTCATTTAATATAATCACTGAGAAGTTTGGAAGTTTCATAGGTGAGAAACCTGCAACCTAAGAGTAGAACTATTGTGAAGAATACTTTGGAAGAAAATTAAAGCATTTCAGAAATCTACTTGGATTTTCTATCTACAAACTCAGTCTAATAACTAGTACAATTGTAGAAGCAGCTCTAAGAATTATTGATATTTTACAAAGAAGAGACAAAAACATGCTGTATCTTGTAGATTTGCATTTGTATGTTAGACGACCCAATTAAAATCATATTTAAAGCTTTGACAAAATATGATAAAGGCCACCTGGAAAAAAATAACATGCTTTTTCTATAAGAATTCATCTTATTAACAGATGGAAGGTAGATAGGTAGGTAGGTAATTAGATAGGTAATAGAAGCACACATATACTCATTTATTTGTACTAGTATATTAAAATAATGGCTATAATTTCAATCTGCTTGGTAGATGTCACATACTGAAAGCATACTGCCTTTCTCAACTTCTGACAGATAAATAAAACTGATAAGCGAAGATATGTGCATGCAATTTTAATTCAACAGAGTGATGTGAAGTGCAGCTCACAAGGCAAATAGCATAAGCCCTATCAGTTCTGTTTATTGTAATAAGCCAAACAATGGCAATTACAAACTACTCCACAGATTTTTGTCAAGGCAGGAATGACAGATATACAAAATCCAGTTAATACTGATCTTTTTATAGTTCCCAGTTACCAAGATACACATGTACAATATATAAATCTCAAAAGTAATGAGATATTTCTTTATTATCAAGCCCATTCCACAGACTGGTGTTAAAAATCACATAGCTCATTTCTGGAAATCTCCTTTGTCAACTGCTTATGTATACTTAAAAAAAATAAGACACATGTATTCCCAAATTTGGAGCTAGCCTTTTAGGAAATTAATAAAGAATTACTCAAGTACTGTAACTATATAAAAATGCATTTCAAAATTCTGTATTTGGACCTCTGCTAATACATAAAACCTCTGACAGCAGGACAGAAATAAAGCTGATCCATACAGACACTACTAATTCTTGTATCAAATAGGTAAAGATCAAGTCTATCCTTTTCTTTTGTATACTTTATTATTATAACACATATTATGACACATAACAGATAACTCATCTTTTTACATATTTAACAGAACTCACAACCTTCTTAGTTTGCTATTAATAGATAATCTGGTTCTGGAATAAAATTACTGCATTCTGATGGATATTTGATTTAAAAAGTATAAAGGCAATACTTTTGTTTACTTAAATTACTCAATTTCACACTCAAATTCCATGAAGAGTTCAAATAGAAATAATTGAATGAAATTATCTACTTAATTCTAAAATTATTTTTCTCTGTGATTAAAAAAGAGTAAAACCAAGATAAAACAATTAAAATTCTATAATAAAAATTATCCTCAGAATAAAAATCTAACTTTTCTCAAATGAATAATTGTTTTAAAAAACCAGTTGCAAGTGGAATTACACGAAGGCTAAATATGAAAGGTTATACTGTCAAACACAGAGATGAACATATGCTTAAGGTATCCACTTCCTTGCCTGCTTATCAGTCATTTGCCCAAAAGTAATTAAGTCCCTTGATTTTAAAATGAGGCCAAATGAATGCTCTAAAGCTGGCTCTTTTGGTTTTCATTTATGAGCTGTGGTTAAACAATTTTCTTTGATGATTATCCACAGTATATCTTTATAGTCTTTTGAGACCCTCTAATACAAATAATGGAGATGTTTTAAACATCACATTTACTTTAAAATAATTCACAATAAAAACATAATATCAAAAATGATTAATTATAGAGCTCACTGATTTACTTCAAATTTATAAGAAATATAGTATATTTCTTAGTTCCAAAACATCATTTCATTATAAATATTCCCAATATTTTTAATTCTTTTATACACAAGTAAATATAGCTGTTTATAAAATTGTTTTAGACAATTTGCAAAAATTCAACTGAAAATGTAAAGAAAATATGTGACACAATTATGCAATGTAGCAGAGCCTGAACGCAGAAATAAACTAGTCTAGCCCCTGTAAGAAATCAGGGGCCATAAGTATAAACTTCATTTAGAATGCAAATATCTAATGACCCTATTCTTGTTTTAGTGTCTTTTTAGTGACCTAGAGTTGTTCTGGGGCTAGACAGAATATAAGAATAAGAAGAAAACCTGTAAAATACTGCACATTGTCATGGATGCTAAAAATTTGCTTCAAGGTCAAAGCTCAAAGATGAATCCATTAAATCCAGGAACTGCCTCATCCTTCTTATAGTCCTGTGATTTAGAAGGAGATGTCATCATCCACTATGTCATCTAAGCCCAAAACCTTGGCACCATACTCACTTCACTCACCCTCACCTCTTATTATCCATTCACTCACTAAGTTCCATCAAGTTTAGCTTTTGGGTACTTTTCCATTGGGCCCCTCACTCCTTCCTCACCATTGATTTCTACCACTATTAGGAGAGTTACCATTTTGGTTTTATTTGTTCATTGATTTTTAAGGATAGAGTAAATGAACAATTAAAGCTAAAATGCTAAGTTTTCCTATAGTGGTAAATATGAATACACGTACCCATGTGCCCCAAATTATAAATTACAGTTTTCTTAATCATATATAAAACATTAAAATGTATAACTTATATAAATTAAAAGATAGCCATATAAAATTTTATGAGATCATATCATAAAAAGCAAGTCTTATACTTCAAAGAACTGACATGGTATAAACCATGTTCTTGACAGCAAAGAAATTAAATTAGAAGTCAAAAAACAAGGCAAAACAAAAATATCCATATATAGTTAGAAATTTATGAGTAAAGTTCTAAATAACACATGTATAAAAATAAATCAAAATGGATTTTTAATAATGCTACATGATAAATAAATTTCAAACATGTAGGATGCAATCAGATGATACTTAGAAGGGTTTATAGTTTTCTATGCTTATATTAGAAAAGAGCAAAGGCAAAAATGAGTGAGATTTTTTCACTCAAATTAAAAAAAAGTAAAGAACAGAATGAACTCTCCAAAAATGAAGCGAAAGAATATAATGAAATGGAAACCAACCAAATATATGGTAGAAGAAATTCACAAAGACACAGTTAGTTCTTAGGAAAGACCAATAAAGTACACAAACTTCCACTGGTATTAACACAATGAAATGCAAATAAAGTAAAAATTAATAATATTTGAGCAGAAAAAAGAAACAATATTGATAGACACAGTAGAAATTAAAACCATTAAGATAATACTATGAGTAATCTTGAGCAATAAATTTAAAATGAAGTGAAATGAACAAAGTCCTAAAAAATAGAACTTAATAAAACTGACTGAGGTAAAATAGAAAGTCACATAGTCTTATAATTATTTTTTCAGTTTTTTCTTTTATATTAAAATTTATACAGAGTAAAACCCACTCCTTTGGCATACAGTTCTATGAGTTTTGACAATTAAGATATAGAACAGTTTGACCACCCTCCAAAAATCCTTCCTGTTGCCTCTTTGTAGCCAACCCTCGCCCCAGCTTTAGGCACTGGCTACTACTTGTTTGTTTTCTGTTCCCATAGTTTTGTCTTTTCCATAATGTCATATAAGTAGAATCATACATAAGCCACATAGTCTTATAATTATTAAATAAATTGTATTAGTAGTTAAAATTTTTGCCATATAGAAAACACTCAGCTCTGCAAGTTTTATAGGAAAGTTTTTCCAAGTTTTAAAGACACAATTTATTCTACTCTTAGGCAACTCTTTTAGAAAATAATAAAAGAGGGAATATTCTCCAAGTTATCCTATAAGTTGAGCATAACATGAAAATTAATATTAGATAAGTGCAGTAAAAGAAAGAAAAAGTGCAAATCAATTTTATTTATAAACTGGTATGAAAATATTTGGCAAATATTTATAAAATGAATACAGCAATGTATAAAACTATATTTAATCATGACCAGATTGTATTTATCTTATGAATGCAAGGTATTAAAAAAATCTAAACATACATTTTTTACCCACCACATTAACTGAAAAAAGGAGACGTCATATAATCATCTTATTGGATGGAGAACTTGCATTTGAAAACAATTCAAGACCTACTTGTGACAATAATAACAATAAGTATCTTGTTCTTACATACACAAGTTGGCAATATTTTTTCTGGAAAAAGCTAGATAATAAATATTTAATCTTTTGAGCCAAACCATCTGTGGAAACTACTCAAATCTATTGATTTAAATTGAAAGCAGACAGAAAACATGGAAACAAATGAATGTGCTGTATTACAATATAACTTTATTTATGGAATTTAAATGTCATATAATGTTCACATGTCAAAAATCTCTTTCTTTGATTTTTTTTCCAACTATTTAATAATATGAAAACATTCTTAGCTCATGGGCAGTACCAAAGCAAGTGGCAGGCCAGATTTGGCCAGCAAGCTGTAGTTTGTCTGTTCCTGTTATACAGCATTGTATTGGAGGGCCTAAACCACATAGTGAGACAAAGGAAAAATACATATGTAGAAAAAAAATATATACATACTGGAGGAAAAAAAGCTGTCATTGATTATCCATATAGATAATGCAAGAGAGAATTTACTGTAAAGTTATAAGAAATAATAAATATTTGCCACAGGTTGCATATAAGATCAATAGTTAGAAAACAATTATAATTTTATTCACTGGAAATAAACTGTCAGGAACTATAACTTAAATTTTTTTTATAAAAGCATCAATCAAATTATATGATAATTTGAAACAAATATTTCTTTAAATTGAGTAGAATCTATACAGAGAAAATTAGAAAACATCCCTAAAGATACTGAAAGAGACCTAACTAAATATATAGGGAACCATGCCCATGCATACGAAGATTCAATGTCATAATGTCAATTCTTCACAAATTAATCTATAATTATAAGGCAATTCCAATCAACAGAGCACTTTGGGGAACTTAGAAAAAAAGATTAGAAAATTAATTTTAGGAGTAATTGCAAAAACTAGCCAAAACACTACAGGAAGAAATCAAGTCGGAGGTCTTACCCTGCAATATATCAGGATTTGTTGTAAAGATAGTAATTAAAATCAGTATGTTTTGGTATAGGAATAGGCATATTAATCAATAGAACAAAACAGAGAGCTCAGAAATCCAGGCAAATTTTGAATCCAGAGTTGTAAAAGAGTGGGCACTGCAGATCAGCAAGGAATGGACAAGCTAATTATTTTGACAATTGATTCAGGGTGTGAAAAAAGTGGATCCAATCCTCACACTATATGTAAAAATGAATTTCATATGTATTAAAACTTAAATTTTAAAGGCAAATCTTTAAAATTTTAGAAAAAATTGTAAGAAAATGTCTTCATATACATAAAAGAAAAAATTTTTGAATTCTATTGCATCAGAACTTTGTACATCAAAAACACCATAAAAATGAAAAAGCCACAATTGGGAGAAGATGTTCACTACATATGGAATCAATGAACTGTTAGCATCTAGGATCTACTTACATGTCATATGTATATATGAGTAATAATATAAAAAGAAAAAAATTCATAAAATTCAATGGCAAAATGAGCAAAAGATATTTCTTCATAAAAGAAAACACAAGTAGCATTACTTTGTAATACTTCCCCTCCTTCCCCCTGAGTCTTAAGCCCTAGGGTGAAGGATTATAAGCAATTCTGTGAGAGTAGAGAAAAATCTAATTTTTCAGAGAAATGAATAAACTCTATGTGTTTACCATAACCAGAATTACTGCTTAAGGTAGCCATTGCATTTCCTTAATGGTGTTAATAGGTTAAAATTAGGTGGGAACTTGTAAATATATATAGAAAAACCATACGATTAAAAATACAATTCCCATAAAAAAAAAAAAAAGAAAACACAAGTAGCTTGTTAATATTTAGGAAGTAGAAGTTAACAACACAATGAAATATTCTTTTATACTCATTATGAGTAATTATCTGCTTTAAATAATAATTACATAATATTTATTATTATTATTTGATGAACATTTGCTTTGTACCAGGCACTGTGCAAAATACCTTACTTACAATACCTTAGTTAGTCCTATGTAAAACTGGGACTATTACATATTAGAAAAAGGATTCTTGGTAAGAACAAATAACTCGCTATGTACTGGCATATCCAGGATTAAAATCCACATCTGTCTGACTTCATATCCCATACTTTTAACCATTGCACTTGATAAATATTTGTTGGGTAAATTAAACAGTTAATTCAGGGAGTGTGCACCTATAAATTTTTAGGGCATCCAACGCACAGCTGATGAACAAAAGAGGCCAGGACAACCATGCCTTATGAAGTTTACAATCAATGGGGGAAACTGAACTTCAAGAGTATGCAAGAACATAAGTACACAAGTACTAATTGTGATTTGTGCCTTGAGAGATAAAAAACATGGTGCCATAATACTTATGAGAAAGAATGGTGATAGTGTGAAGACTAGAGGAGGTGGCTTTTTGTAAGTTAGAGTCGTTTTATTTGAAAATTGTAAATATGCAAATTTTAACATTGGTATTCTTTATTTTCTATGTTAAACGCTGTCACTTCTCTTCCAAGTCTCCACTGCACTGTGTGTCTGTACCAGTCCTGTGTGTCTTCATGCAGTCCCCTAGCTGCTTCCCAGTTTGCTTTTACAAAGCCTATGTAAGGAAGTCTTCCGATCTCCGGTTCCAACAAAACTTTTTCTATATCTGACTCTCTGTCCCCTGAGTTTCCACCTTGGGACACGCTGCTACGTGAAAGGGATAGTCTAACTAGTCAATTTCTATTTTATATTTCAATGCTCCAGAAGAGTTTTGTGTTAATGACTGCAGGCATTTAAAAAAGGCATCTGAAGAGTGCTTTGCCTAAGGGAGTTAATTCCATGATAGGAATTTTATATACTGTGTTGGGTTTGTGGTAAGTAGTATAGAAATAATGGGAACTTCTAGGTCTTCTCAAATTATACCTCAAAAGTGGCTACATAAGTGGTAAATTCAACATGTAGACACTTAATCATAGTCCTTGGAATAAATGAAAGCGTGATAGTTGAACCAATTTTATTATATTTTCTGTCATGTTAGTATAAGTACTGTAACAACTTGTCAGATCAAACAATTGGCTTTTCCCCCCTTTTGTTTTCAGTAAATGAGCTTTGTGGAGACCTAGTCACTCCTTTGTTCTTCTGACAGCTTGCTCTGCTCATTACATGATATGTGGGATTATCAAATCACTAAGATTTGGCTGTTTCTGAAATACATTATAAAATGGGATAAACTTTCTGAATTTTTCTAAATACAAGTTTTGTGTCAAATCTAAAATTGGAAGATTAAATTTAAAATAAGGAAGCTGACACATAACACTATTTGTGGTCATTCCTAAATTATGGCTCCTGGGTGTTCAAAAGATGCTTTGAAAGAAAGTAAAAAACAAAAAAGTAATAAGGTGATAGCTGAGAGAATTTTGAAGCTTTAGAGAAAATGGAAAAGAAAAAAGGATATAGACATCATAAAAAAAGGAGGAAACTTTGGAGGAAATTTTTGGGAACAATACAGAAAGATCTATTGCACTGCATGGTGACCACAGTTCATGTATTGTATATTTTAAAATTGCTAAAAGAATAGATGTGCTGGAGCCCATTCTACTAAGTGAAGTATCACAAGAATGGAAAGACAAGCACCACATGCACTCACCATCAAATTGGTACTAATTGATCGACACTTAAGTGCACATATAGTAATAACATTCATCAGATGTCGGCAGATAAGGTGGGGAGGAGGGGATGGGTGTATACACACCTAATGAGTGCGGTGCGCACCGTCTGGGGGATGAACACTCTTGAAGCTCTGACTCAGGCAGGGCAAAGGCAATATATGTAACCTCAGCATTTGTACCCGCATAATATTTTGAAATAAAAAAAGAAGAGATTTTAAACATTATCACCACACACACAAAAATAAATTGGTGAGGTTATGGATATTTTAATTAGCTTGATTTAATCTTTCTACAATGTGCACACATATCAAAACATCACGTTGTACCCCATAAATATATACAGTTATCATTCATCAATTAAAAAAATAAATTTAAAAATGTAAATGGGAAGGACCAAGATAATATTATCTTTCCCTTAAAAAATTGAGGATGGTGCCCTTTGAATGTGGTGTTCTGTCATGCAAAGATAGGGACTAGTTTATTTCAGGTACACTGTAGTTGGTTGTGTGTCTTCTTTCTCTGCTAGACCTTTAAGTTCTTAAGAGCAAGGTCCATGTTTGTGTTCCTTGCACCTCATTCAGGGTCAGGTGCATGAAAAGTCCTCAATAAGTATTATCTGAATGACTTAATTAATAAATATAAGGCCTTTAATGAGTGTCAAGAAAGCTGGGTTCTTTTCACTTCAATTACAACAAATCTTACATTGTAAAATTTTATTAGCTATTATGCCTATTGAACCAACACCACAGGTTAACTCTGTACAACATAGCCCCGAATTGCAACAGAGATTACTAGTCTATAGAGAGGCATCTCCCTACCCCAAACAGAAAGAAAAAGCTTCCTCCTCCATGCTCCTATGGAGTCCTAATATTATCTCTAAAAAAAGCATATATCACATTGACCCAGAGTAATCTCAGAGTTATCTATGAATATTTCCTCATTCCTCATGAATCCCCACCCAACTGGTTACTAAATCTCTTAACTTCTAACTCCTGAATATGTTTGCATTCCATTCTTTGTCTCTAAACTTATTGCCATTGTTTTCTTTTAGTTCTTCAACTTATCTTACTGAACTATTTCAAAAGTTGGAAAGTTGGTTAGAGATGAGTCCAAGCACCAAAAAATTGAAAGAATAAGAAATTCATCAATACATGAGTGGATTAATAAAATGTGGTATATGTATACCATGGAGTTCTACTCAGTCACAAAAAACAATGGTGATCTAGCACCTCTTGTATTATCCTGGATAGAGCTGGAACCCATTCTACTAAGTGAAGTATCACAAGAATGGAAAAACAAGCACCACATGTACTCACCAGCAAATTGGTTTTAACTGATGAACACTAAAGTGCACATATAGTAATAGCATCCATCGGGTATCAGCAGATGGGGGGGAGGGCATGGGTATATACACATCTAATGAGTGCAGTGCGCACCGTCTGGGGGATGAACACACTTGAAACTCTGACTCAGGTGGGGCAAGGGGAACATACATAACCTAAACATTTGTACCCCCATAGTATGCTGAAATAAAATATTTTAAAAAATGAAAATAAAAAGTTGTTCTTGGAACTAGTTAAAAAAAAAAAGAAATTCATCCTGCAAATTTTCATCAATTGGAAAAATAATTTTGATTCTCTCTGAGAGCTCCTCTGGGCAAATAGTATATAAATTTGGACCTCTGTCCTTAAACCTAAATTCTACTTCACCTTGAAATGAATATATTTTGTTGCCAGTAATAATGCATCTGTGGTTTTATGCAATGAAACTCAAAGAAAAATAGAAGTTGACACAGTACTTCATTTATATAAAATTGAACAGAAAATCTTTTAAGACTAAAATTAACATAGAATAATCACTAAGTTTACTGCTCTGGTCAGTAGAACTTATGAGTTAGCAAGTAGGTAAATAGGTTTCATCTCAAATGCCAATTTTCATTAATTAATTATGGCCATGTGGAGCATTGTGTTTAGAAGGTTGTGGAGGATTGGCTTGTGCTAAGCAAAAGAGAATTCAGTGATGATTTGCCATATCTGCCATGGGTGTGAAAGGAAGAAAAATAAAAATAAGAATGGACTTCTAGTGTTAGTGATTAGGATATCATGCAGTATTTCTAAGGTGAGTAAATCATAGTTTCACACCAATAAGTAGAGTTTTTTGTTTAACGGCTTACTTGGAAATATTTAGTATTTTGTTAGCCATTTTGATAACAGCAGCTCAGTTAAGCCAACAAGTTCAGAAGACAGTTGGCAACGACTCTGAACTCCTTTTTGTGGGTGCTGTGCTGGATAGCCATTGTGTGGGGAAATTATATGGGCACAGTCCCTGGGAATAGCATACTGCATTTCAAATAAATGAGATGAGTTATCAATGGGAGGAGGAACTTATGCCACATAATTAAGACAACCGTGCAAGTAAGAGTCAGGGTTTAACTATGTAGTAGAAGTTGTATCTTTTTATGGCTTTGTCCTTTTTTACATAAAAGCAATTGTTATTTAAGTATGTGGAGTGGCTATTCAGGCTTGAATGAGATTCCTTACAGAGTAATTTAAAAACATGTTTTTTATGTTAAATCAATATAGTTTTCTTTTTAGTGTTTTTGTAAAAGATGCTCTAGGAAATAAAATCACAGCATGAAATATTATTTTATCAACTAATTAACATCAGATTTATTAAAAAGAAAACTATAATAGAGGCCTAAATGAAGACCAGATACATACAAAACGAACAGTTGTGTGTTCTGGTACTTTATAAAAAATGGCCAAGTTGCCTCTATATCTAAGTTAAAAATATTAGTTGAATTAATGAATGCTTCTGACCACATTCCTTCTAAAGATTATAAACTGTTATTTTTCTTCAGGGAAAACCAAAAAACGTAAACTGGAAAACTACTTTTAGACTTGCCACGTGCTATAAAAGCACAGTACATCACATATTTTTGGTTTTTGGTTTAAGTCAGTTATATTATCAAAGCAATAAGATTAACTAGGCAAATTAGACAAATATGACAGTTCTTTAAGAAAGACTGTTTAGGAACATATATTAGAGAAAACCCTGTAATCTAAAGTCAGAACCATGTGTATTATTCTGGGTTATAAAGTGCAAAGTCAAATTTAAAAATAAAATTCAGCTACATTGTCATATATGTGATAAGCATACAAAAATAAGTGGGCTTTCCTTTACAGCAGCAATAGTATAAGTAAAGATATGACAGAAAAAAAGTTCCCAGTCATAAGGACAACATAATAACCTCACAATATCAGAAATATAGAATCCTAGCAATACCACTAACAACAGCAACAACAACAACAAGACAATATAAGATCTATAATAGGTTATAAAACTTAACTGAAAGGTATATAAAGTCCCAAGTTTAATCGTCTCAACAAACCTGAATGTGGTATTAGTAATATTTCCATATTATATACAAAGAAACTTAAGCACAGAGGTACTAAGTAACCTTAATCAAGGTCACTGAGTTAGTAATAGTATTTAAGAACTTAATGTAAGTTAAAGAAAGCAGCACAAATCAACAATGTTAAGAAAACTGGAAATTCAGAAAACTATAAATTATATCCTTAGCTGACATCACACACCAAATGTTTCATTTTATGGGAAAATGCCCTATATATAATGTTATGTGAATAAGGTAGAATATAAAACTGCATGTATAATATGATTTCAAACTGGTAAAATATAAATTAAAGAGTTAAATACAAATAATTAAACCATAGGAACCAAAAGAAAATCCAGATGGATTTTTAATTGATGATGGGATAGGCAAGTATTTTCTAAGCATAAAACAATGGAATAAATCATAAAGAAAAATCTGGATGCATTTGACTACAAGCAAAATTTAAAATGCTGTATAAAAATTTGAATCTAGAAAATATTTGCAGTGAAAAAGGTGTTATAAAGAGATCATATAAATCAACAAGAAAAAAAGAATAATACTTCAATAAGAAAAAAAAATGAGTGAAGAGCAGGAATACATTAGAGATGAATTAATGCAAATGTTAAAGTTATAGAATGTCCAAGGCTGTGAATATCAAGGAAATATAAAATGTCAATGAACTTCCAGCACTCACCCTCCCCTCATTCCAATTTATAAAGATTTAAAAGCACAATCTATAACTTCACTCTTTAATTTTGAATTTAAGTTCTCATTTGTGTAAAATTTCTTTAATAGGTCAAATAACCAGAGTACTCTTAGCGGGCAGCGGGAGGCAGTGAAGGCAGGTGTGATAGTTAATTTTATCTGTCAACTTGACAAGGCCACGTTACCTAGATATTTGGTTAAACACTAATCTAGATGTTTCTGAGAAGTTATTTTTTTTTGGATGAATATGAACATTTAAATTAGTAGACTTTGTGTAAAGTGGATTGGCCATTCAGTTAGCTGCAGGTCTTAATAGGAAAAGATTGATGTCCTCTCACCCAGGAGAGGGAGGGAATTCTGCAGGCAGACAGCCTTCAGTAAGTCGCAGCTTTTCCCTGGGTCCTCAGCCTTCCAGACTGTGCTACACCTTTTGGATTTGGCAGCCCCACATTTGTATGAACCAATGTCTTAAAATATTCTCTTTCTCTCTCTCTCTCTTTCTCTGTGTGTGTATATATATATCTTATAGGCTCTGCTTCTCTGGAGAATTCTGACCCATGCAGCCATTACCTAAGGAAGGCAAATACAGTCGTTTCATTAGCAATGACTCATTTTCATAGAACTTGATGTGAAAAAAAAATCAATCTCATTCATTTTTATACTATTTAAAATAAATAGATGCTGCTTTTTGCACAGTTCTAATTTTGTGTCTCAGAGAGAAAGTAATAATCTTTTACTATACAGCTCCCATCAGTAGGGAAAACCTGGAAGAACTAGAACTGGAACTGAAACATAGTGTCACATGCAAATATGCTATTTTTTCCCAACTGATTGTGATGCCTTTTACTTAAATTTAAATGAAAGAATTAAGTATTTGCCTTAATAGAAAGTTATGTTTAAATAGAAGAAATAAATAAGTACATTCTTTCTTCAACAAAAGATTAAATATAATTAATTTATAATCTACCAGTTATTATAAGGATCGGTGAGATTCAACTTTGGTTGAATGTGTTATCATACTTTCAGAACAACTTTAAACAACTTCAGAACACTTTAAAATAAAACTGTTGATTATCGCTTAGCCTTTTTAATAGGCTAAGATATCTTAACGTATTTAAGATTGAATTTGCTTTGGTTTGATTTCACACCTCACTTTTTTTTATTTGTATAGACTTATGGGGTAGAAGTATAATTTTGTTACATGCATAGATTGCACAGTGGTGAAGTCAGGGCTTTTGGGGTATCCATGAGGTTTTAAGAGGGAAAACGTCCTAATGCTTCAATGCATTATGTAAGCTAATTTATCTATAAGGTCACAATCCATTGGAGAGAAATGTACAAATAAATGTCTAATAAATGTTTGATGTCAATGACAATGTCAATTCCCAATTTGATGATGTTTTTCTAAATTTAACTTTAGAGCAACTACGATTTTCTTAGTGTTAAAATATTATATGAACAATAGGAGTCATAACAGTTTACATTTAACATGTGCTTTTTTATAAACAGAGTATTTTAGATATAGATGCATTATCTCAACAAATATTTCCTGTGCCACTGCGGTAGGCAGAATTCTAAGACAATCTCCAACAAGTGAAACGCTTTTAAAATCCCCTCCCCTTGAGTGTGGGCAGAACCTCTGACTCACCTCTAGCCAGTAGAATATGGCAAAGGTGAGGGGATCTACCTTCTTTGATTATATTAGGTTATGTGGTTATACAAAACTCTGTCTTTGCAAATAAGGAGGGAGCAAGTCTCTCACTGACCTTGAAGTGCCATGCTGTGAGCGTGTTTCCATACAACAAGGAACTGCGGGGGTCACTGGGAGCTGAGAGTGGACCCTGGCTGACAGCCAGCAATAAAGAATGAATTCTGCCAACAGTACATGACCTTGGAACATGACCCTGAGCTCCAAAAAGGAACACAGTCTGACTGACAATTGGATTGCAGTCTTGTGAGAGGCTAAGCAGAAGACCTTGTTAAACTGCACTTCTGATCTATGGAAATTGTGAGATAGAAAATGTAACTATGTTAAGCTGCTAAATTTGTAATAACTTGTTACACAGCAGTAGAAAACTAACACAAACACTATTACAAAAGTTATTACAAATTATTCCTGTATAGAGGAAACACTTCCTACACAGAAGTCTTGAGAATATCCCATGTTTACAGATTTTATAAGGGATTTGTATCATTGTCTACCCAAGAACAAGGTCTCTGACCATCCCACCTTAGTACAGAAAGTTACATTTGTAATAAAACAGTTGTTCTTGGGGTTTTAATGAGATAGGGAACTGGCAGACATTGCTTAACTGAGTCAGGAAGTCTCAGAACAAAGTCTCAAACCACTCTGATCAAAATAGGATGTTAGTCATGAGGTTTCAAACTACCCTAATCAAAACAAAATGGGGGTAGGACAAGTTCCAAACAGTTAGAACCAAGATGGTAGAGAAATTGACTGCTTCTTGACCTTGCAGCTTCATTATACCCTCATTACCATAAAATCTTTCTAAGGAAACCTCCCATTCCCATCATGCACCTGATGCATGACAGTTCTGGAGTGACCATATTTGGTCAAAAGGAGGGTGTCACTCTAATTCTAGGAAAAACCATTCCTTTCCAAGAAATAACATGAATATTTCTCCCCTTGTTTAGCCTATAATTGAGCTGTTGCTTACATAAAGGAACTAAAGGAACTATGGGGCAGGTTCTCCTCTATAGGGAGAACTAGCCTTTACCCTGTCTGTGGAGATTTCTGTACTTCTTGAATAAAACTTGCTTTCATTTGACGCTGTTGACTTGCTCCTGAATTCTTTCTTGTGCAAAGCCCAGGACCCACTTGGACTTCAAGAGATTCCCAGCATTGGGAATTACTTTCCTGTGTCACTATGGTGCAGGCTTTACAACATATATTATAAGTAATATATACATTCAAATTTACTTACATATGGTTATGAGAGTTCATATTTACTTCTCTGACTTAAAAAAGTGGTTCCAGACTTTTTCTCAACAGGTGACATTTGTAAATGAAAATTTCAAGCTAAGGTTCGGGTATTCATTCTTTTCCCTCAGCCATTTCTTAGTAATGAACCTTGGGAGGTGAAAAGGAATACAGTAAATCACATTATGATGCTGGAGGGAGTATGAGACATCCAGCAGTGGCTCTTCTCACTGGGTCTCATAGGAAGATCTGAAGGATGCTAACAGATAAACTCTATATACTGGAGTAAGGCTGAGGATGGGCAGAAGGAGGAGGATTGAGGAATTCAGGGCCACCCCAAAATTTCTACCTGAGTCTTAATTAGGGAAATCCATTTGGTGCTGAGGGTCAGGGGACCTGACTTGAAGTTTCTTCTGCATCATCAGCACACCATTTTTACTAAGACCTCATGTTGATTTGGTTGGGTTTGGGGAGGGAGTAAGTTAGGGAAGTTTTTTGGGGATTAAAGATCTTCCAACCCAGTCTTAGGCATTGTCCCTGGAAAAAGCGTCAACACAGAATGGAGTTATAAATGTTTAATAAAAATTTACATTGCATTCTGGCATTTATGGACAGATTTATTAAGAATAAAATTGATATAATTATTATATTGATTGCCCCATGAAAATCACTGTTGCCAAGGATAAAGAGAGAGTAGAGTATTGCCAAACTCGTCTGTGAATTTCTCTTCTACCTTCCACTCTCACTGAAACCTGTCTCTCCCTTATGACACTGCTTTCCCTGTAGTCTCTCAAATACCAATTTTTCCTTTTTCTTTCCACATCATTCATGCTGGCACTGCTGAGCCTAGAGTGGTGCAGATGTCCAACTTGCTCATCATTGTCTCTTTCATTCTGTTGTCCCTTGACCCTTTATAAAAACGTAACATTTTGAAAATCATTTCATCACTCACTGCCTTCCTTGTTTATTCATCTTGTGCTCACCCAGGTTACAAATGGTTACTTCTTAAAGATTTTAGCTCTTGGCTCACTATCACTCCCTCTAATATTAATTCATTATAATTTCTGGTATTTCCAAAACTATGTAGACAATTCTTCTGATTTCCTAGATTCTTGGTTTCTTGATCCTTTAAATATGCCCTCTAATTTACTTAGCCTTCTTTCTTGGGTTATACTGATAACATTGTCATTACCAATAATAATCTAATAATCTATTATATTAACTTCAAATATCCCTGTCTCTTAGTTACAACTAGTAACTTGTAGCTCATTCTCTCTAGTACTCAAACTAAAAAAGTCCTTCAAACCAACTGGAGTATTCAATCTCTTGATTCTATCATTATAAATCTCATTGTTAATCACTATAATTATTCTCTTGCATACATACCCATTGTGCTTGTCTCACTTTATGTACTTGGTTTCTTAAATATCAACTTAAGTAAGTTCTATTCTGTAAGTTCACAAAAGAAGAATTTTTTGTTCCTAAACCCTGAATAAGTTTCTACAGAATCAATTTAAGAGACTCCCAATCAATCAATCACAGATCTACTTCAGTATTTGAGATTCTCAAAGTCAATCCCTAAACTTTATCTAAAAGTCATCTGATACCTAAATCCAATATTTCCTATAAAATTCTCATTATCTGTCATCCACCAATCATCTATACGTATCTATATCTGTCAACTCTTTCCTTTGTTACTTTATTTCAAAAACACAATGTGTTCCCTTCATTGACATGTAATGACAATCACTTTTGTTACAGACATATTTGAATGATGGCCTCTTCCATGACACAACTCTCCACCTGTTCTAAGGCTGTACTTTTTCAGCTAGTTGTGGATGGGGAAAAATACAACTACTATGGTAAAAAGTTTCACTCTAAATTTATGATCACCAACCTCAAATAAGCCCTTCATGAAGTAAAGAACTAGACTATTATTTCCTGAGTTAGTCAGGTCTTCTCTCTTAGACCACTGTTCTATACTTTCTTCTTTCTCCTGACACCTCCATCTTTCTTCCTCCACACTCATTCCCAACTGAACTTGCTTTCCGATTCACTGAAAAATATCAAAGCAATCACAAAACATGTCCCACAAACTTCCACATCCGTCTTTGCCTGTGTCAGTGCACTCTGCCCTCTCTCCTGTTAATGCGGATGTGCCCAGCAAAGGCCAATCCCTCTCCTTGTGCACTTGGTCCCGTCACCTCTCAACATGCTCAAAGGACAGTGTCTCAGCAATTCTTCAATTCTCTCTCTCTCCTGCCATGACAGTTTCCCCCTCTCTACTGGATCATTTGCATTAGTGTGCAAATATTTTTGGGAAAAAAAATCCTCTCTTGTTCAAAATTTGCCCTCTACTGTTTCTTTATTTTTCTCCTTTTGTTCACAGCAAAATTATTGAATTGAGGTATCTCTGCTCATGTCTCCTCTCATTTTTTGTTGAAGATGCTCCAATTGTATTTTTTTTCCACATGTATAATTCTGCTAAAAACTGCTCTTATCAAGGTCACCAAAGACTTCTTTCCTACCCTGAGATTATCTTATTTAGTCTAACAATCATAAACATTATCTATATGTGAAATACTTCCAAAGTAGTATCTCCAACAAGGACATTTCCCCTCAACTCCAGACTTGTATATCAACAGCTGACTTGATATCTCCACTTGAATGTCTCAAACGCATTTCAAATATTACTTGTTCAAAACAAGATATTTTCCCCTAAACCTCCCTCCTCTCCTTCCTTTTGTCAGTTAAATGTAACTGCATTCTAGCTGCTCAGGCAAGCCAGTCTGGTATCATTCTTCAACTTCTCTGTTTTTTACCTCCATCTGGTCACCAGAAAATCCTACTGGCTCTATATTTAAAATATTCCTCTAATTTGACCACATTTCACAGCTGCCACAGGCACCATCTTGATCCAAGCTACCATAATCTCTTATTTGGATTATTAAAATAGCCTCCCTGCTTCTGTCTTTGAGCCTCTGCAGTCTATTCTGAACCAAGGGGACAGAGTGATCTAAGTAAAATATAATTTAGATTTTGTCCCTCCTTGCTCAAAGTTCTCTATGGTTTTCTATCTCACTCTGAGGAAAAGCCAATGGCTTGCAAGGCACTAAATAATATGCCCCCTCAGTACCTCTCTGTCCTCCTCTTCCTCTTTCTGTCCTTCATACTGGCCCTTTGCTCCTTTTATTCTTACCGATATGCTCTTGTCTTAGTGACTTAATGCATACTGTATCACTGTGATATTTTTCTCCCAAATGTCCACATTACTAGTTCTCTCATATCCTCATATTCCTCCATATCTTTACTAAAAAACCCTTCTCAGTTATTTCTTCTCTTCCCACCCTATCTAGACTTCTACCCCTCCTGAAACACACATTTCCTATCTCCATTAAGATTGATTTCTTAATACAGTATACATTATATTTACCTTGTTTGCTATCTGTCTCCCTTACTAGGACAGGAATGTTTGTTTTATTTACTATTGTATCTGCACTATCTGAAAGACTGCCTTCCACTCACTAGAGTCACAATACATTTTTGAATAAATTATGTGTTTCAGATTCCTAAACCCTGAAATAGGTAACTACAGAATCAATTTAAACCAGTCCCAATCAATCAATCAATCACAGATTCATTAGCAGTAACATTTGAATCTTGAATTCTCATTTGTAAGGAGTACAAAAAACTTCGGAATTGATATATTACTATATCTCATGATATTTGTTAGAACTACTGACAGAAATTTTGAGTAATCTCTCTGGAATTCCAGGTGAAGTGAACTCTCACACAAAAGAATTAATTCCATGACATTGGTTACATCAGCACTGTCTTCTAATCATCCAGGTTAAACATTTCCCACCTCCTACCTTTCAATGTTTTACATGCTCTTGATGTTAAGAAAACATATGATCTTGGGATTTTTTATAAAAGGATAATGGCATTCTAAAAGGTATAGTGTGTAGATAATATGCATATAAAATTCAGTCTTGCAGTTTTGTTATTACTTGTGATTTTTAGGTGTTTTCTTTCTTCTCTCCTCTCTCTTCCATTGTGGAAGTTCCATTTCATAATGGGCTACTGATCAGACCTGTTATTCTAATGGTGGAATCCCAAAGGAAAACATGTTTCAGATGTAAAGTATTCCCCTCAGATTCCCTGGCGGTCATGGAAAGCAGGAGAAATCCTTGATGTATGAAGTCACTGTCACCATTGTCAAAGCACTGTAGTGTGGGAAATGAACCACAAATAAAATCAAACGGTATTTCTTCCAAAGCACTGAATATTCGTGAACAAACAACAATTTTTTTTTCATTAAAGTACAAAATATTTCAAACCAAATCTTAAATGTTTATATGTCCAGAGAACACATCTCAGCCTAGGTGCCTGAGGTGGCAAATTTTTGGCACACTTGTAAGCAGCAATAGATGAGAAATTAAAGATTCCCCATCAAAGTGCCAAAACTTAATTTATTTTTGGAAATATGAAATCCTCTGTAGATGCAATTTAACTTTCATAGAGAAAGGACCATAAATGTAGTTCTCTGTCCTTTGCTCTAAAGAATTAATTTTAAGGAATGAATATTTTTTTTCTTTAAGGGCTTCTTAAGCCTAAATTAAATCACCAAAAAGCCTCAATAAAGTAATATTAAAGTTGAACTGAAATCCATGAGAGCAAGACAATTTGGAGGTAGGTTAAAATTCCTTTCTTGCTCTTCAACCTTAAATCAGAGTGCTGTGTTAAGGTATTGTAATGATCTAAGACTGTGTGTCATCATTCATGCCAGGCAGCATATGTTACAATTCCTGAATTAGAGAACAGCTATTCCCCCAAATTATTATTTTAACTACATAGTCATTCTCAGTTTAGATTTAGGTCAGGCACCAAAAGTTACTCTATAATCTTGGGAATGAATATCATAACCCTCAGCTCAAAGCATAATCGTCAAAGCCTCATCCAGAAATGCATTATAGAACACACAGAAAATTAAAAAAAGATTTTGATTATTGCTTAATATGGAGGAAATGAATGTGTTTATCTTTGTAAATAGCACTTGTATACCAGTGGCTCAAACGTGGCAAAGCAGCCACAGACAGTCCCAACATAAGTTGCAAAATCAAACATTCAGGCATGAAAAGTCTTTTTCTTAAGTTGTTTTCAAGCTTCAACCTTTTTTCTGCAATAACTAAAGCAAAGCCACAGTAGCTGCAGCCATTTGCATCTGAGGAAGAGATGTTTTGCTTTGGTGATATAGTTAATGAGTCTAAAAATATTCAGTATAATAATTCTGTCAAAGCCCCCACAGTCTCCTCAATGAGCGGAAGCCTGCAGGATTCCAATGGGGAGCCGAGTAATGAGCTCTCAGCATTCGCTCCCACACCGTCCAGGCGAAATATACTCAGGCCTCTATGGTTCCACATCATTAGCAACATGAAACAAAGACACATGCTTGACTTTAATAAGCGACGAAAGTTGCTGGCTTACTAGTCTGTTACTACATGTAAACTCTGTCTCCGTATTTCAAAACGGCTCCTTGCAAAGAGAAAGCAGGGAGGGCTTTGGCAAACAGTTAGGTTTAATTTAATGTGGCAAATGATTGAGCAGAGGAGGGAAAAAAAGGACACAGGAAGTGATGAGTTTCTGACACCAAGTCTCCCGGGCTCATTGCAGACTGCAGTTTCGCTGTTGGAGACGATGGTTACGGTGGGCTGCAGTGATCAGGCTATAGGCATATGTGACTGAGTTTTAGTTGATATTCTTGCAAGACAGGAAGTGAACAAGCTTATTTCCCACTGGGAAAGGTTCAGACATGATTAACTTGGGCATGACCAAATAGGTCAATAATATGACAATGAAATTCTATCAGAATAATTAAGTGGGAAAATTTGTGTGATTTGTTCTTCTTGTTCTGCACATACCAATAATGCATTAGCATGGATTCATTTAGTTTCTTTCATTAGGTGAAATCACATAGCTACAATTTAAGATAGTGAGGGCTCAATTTGAATACTTAAAAGTTATTTCTGCAAATCATCATATTATTTTTCTGTATTTTATTTTTAGCATAGGCTTTTGCATGCCATTGAAGAAGTGATTTGAAATCTGTCTCTAGAGGCATACTATTTGCTTCAAGGGTGCTATTCCCATCTAATATTGGGTCTTCCTGATGTCAATTACCAGGATAAAAGAAGAATTATTATAGAGAATAAAATAGGCAAAAATAAATGCATCATTTGGGATATCAGGATTCATTGTATTTTACATGGATATGATTTCTGTCAGTTATTAAAATATTTCAAATTTTCCTTAAATAAAAAGTTTTTATATATAATCCCCAAATCTTGGCATTGGAAGAGAACTCAGAAATCATAATATCTGCTATTCCAATCTATGCAGTGCTTTATTTTATAGAATTCCTCCCCAAATGTTTTTCTTAACATTAATTTTATAGGAGAGGGGCCATCTTCTGGCTTTACATAATTGAACATTGAGACCTAAATGTAGAGGGTTTTATTGTTTTCTTTTAAATTTCATCTTTTTGTTTTATGCCTATGATTAAAATAATGTTCATTTTTTTCTGCCATTTGATATATTTTCCCCACAACATTTGAAACTTTATGTTTTCTAAGTATATCTTTATAGTATACAATAGAAGGCAAAAATGACTGAGCAGCAGCCCAGTGAGATATCAAGGATGACATTAAAAGCATTCATCAATATTCTTTGGCTATGATTATGCAACTGCTCCATCTACAAGGATACCATGAGATACTTTTATATTTTGCAAAAATCAACCTATGCCCTAAATGGCAGTTAGAACAAACTTATTTATAAGAGAATGGAGAGAAATTTGGCATAATTGATTTTTAGTGAATTCATATTATATTTCAGAGAATACATTTTCCTTTTATAGATTTTTACCAGTAATTTCCTAAATAAACCCATTTAGAATACTTTTCTGAGATTTGGTTTAACTTCTACCAAGCTTCAGTTTTTCTCCTTTTGAAAAATGAGATTAGTTTCCCAATTTTAGTTATCTGACATTTCTTCCACCTGCTCCACAGCTTCTCACCAGTCACTAACATTGGTTCCTTAATCACATGGGTGCATTTTTTCAGGAAGGCTTTTCTGGGTCTAGATACTATCAGGCTTCTCATGAGGTTTGCGTTCTCTTGTTAGTTACCTTTTGCAAGTTTTATAAGGTAAGGCAATGGTTCGTTTTTATACTACATTTTGAGTTATAATAAATATGTAAGTTAAAAGATAAGTTTTTGTTTGCTGTAACTAAAAAAAATGCTGTCATTTGATTCCCTTTCAGTGTAAAAATGAAGCATGAGCTTTTAAAGAGATAATCACACTCTAGAAGTAGACACAGATGAAAGATAAGGTATTTCACTTAAGTGTCAACATTGCGCTTTCCTAAGAAAAAGCCAGAGGAGACTATACGTACACACGTGAAGATCTTGCTAATGATATAACCACTCCTATTTAGACATGCTTGTTTATGAGAAGGTCACAACATATGTGCACAAATAAGTGCATGACTTATTTTAAATATTCATGTTCATGGAGAAGCAGTTCTGGGGTGGTGGAATAAGGATCTCTGAAAATATGTTCCTTTATAAAAGTAAAATTTGTCAAAAATCAATTTCATGTAATTCTGGAAATTAACCAGTCTTTCAACAATCTGAGGAGTATGCATTCAAGGAAAATGGCTGAATTTCTGGAAGAGCTGTAAGCTTTGTGGCATTTTAGCTTCCTCTATTCCCATTCTCTTATCTCTAACTCCTTACAAACCAGGAAAACCAACAGTCTTACAACCATAGTAACTGTGAGAACCAGTTATTAACCAATGCTGGATGCAGCAGGATGGGTTTGGAGCTCTTAAGCCCTATACCCAGAGAATTGTCACTATTTGGTCCATCCAGAAACTCCCTGGAAAAATGTACCCAGGGATTATCTTTATTTGATCAGACCCTTAGTTTAATCAATGTAACAAAGCTATGCTCAGAGTGATTGCCTAAAACAATCAGCAGCAATTGTTTGCCATCATAGTTACTTGAGAAAGTGATACTTGTTGGAGCTAGCAAGATATTGACCATAAAATTTAAAAGAAAAAACTGAAAATGAAATGTGTTTAGGGGGTCTTTGAAAATCTCTGACATAATACTGGGAATCTAGAAGGCACACTTATGTGCAGGGCTGTTCACATGGCCAGGAAAGACATGACATGACAAGGCCTCACTGTCTCACCTCTGTCTGCTCTGAAAGCTCTGCATAAGCAAGAAGGGAAGGAAAAAGAAGAGCTGTAACCTGCCACATTGGTGAATGCATGTCTAACTCATATACAGAGCCCCTTGGCAACAGCTGAGAGACTTATTGGTTCAGGGACATTAAGAAATAATTGTCAAATTATTATAGGAACGATATCTGGGAAGAAGCTTCAGTAGCTGAACATGACAAAGAATACAGAATTAGTCCAGGAAAATCACAAAACAAAGAGCAGCAATAGAAGCAACAATAGCAATAACAAATAACAACAAACTACAGGCCCTGGGGAAGGGAAATTTGATTTCCAGAGTTGTCAAACTATATTACTTAAAATGTAAGGTTTTCAACAACAAAAAAATTATAAGACATGGGAAGAAACATGAAAGTATGGAGAATAAGGGGAAAAACATTATCAAAAGAAAAAAAATTCAAGCAAATCCCAGACATTGGATTTCTTAGGCAAAGATTTTAAATCAGCTTGTACAAACATGTTCAAAGAACCAAAAGAATCCAAGTTAAAGAACTGAAGATATGTGTTAAGAATGCTGTGAAAGGAAAGAATATCAACAAGGAAATCAAAATTATAAAAAACAAACAAATAAAAATTCTGGACTTAAAAAGTACAATGACGGAAATGAAAAGTTCACTGAAGGGGCTCAATAATAGACAGAAGAAAAAAATCAGTAAACTTGAAGATAGGTCAATTGAGATTATTTAGTCAGAAGAATCAAAAGAAAAAAAAATGAACAGAGCCTCAGAGAATTATGGGGAACCATGAAGCATACCAGTATATGTGTAATTCCTATTGCAGAATGAGAGGAGTCAGAAATGGGCAGAAAGAAGATTTGATAAAATAACGGACAAAAATTTCCCAATTTTTGAGGAAAAACATTAATCTACATGCACATCCAGGAAGCTTGGCAAACTCCAAGCAGAATAGTCACATCCAGACACATCAGAATGAAACTTCTGGAAGACAAAGATGAAGACAAAAAATTGAAAAAAGAAGAAAAGAGAGAGAGATAAAGGTGACTCATCACATACAACGGATCCTCAAAAACATAGACAGGTGATTTTTCAACAGAAACCTTGAAGGTGTGAAGGATGACAAACTCTCTTGAAAGATGAGTGTCGGCCAAGAATATGATATCTCATAAAACTGTACATCAAAATGAAGAAGTTAAACATTTCCAGAACTGCAAAAACTGAGATTTATTTATTTATTTATTTGTTTTGGCTAGCAGAACTACCCTAAAGACTGTTCTTCAGACTGAAATGAAAGAATATGAGATAGTAACTCAAATTTGCACTAGGAAATCAAATGCATTAGTAAAGGTAACTACATATATAGTATAACTTTCCATAAAAATGTATTTTAATTTGTAATTATTTTCTTTGTTTTCTACAGATTTAAAAGAAAACTGAATAAAGAAATAATTATTAATTATGTTGATGAACTTGTAATGAAGAGAAGTGTCTCTGTTTTGACAATAATAGGGCAAAAGAGGGAGGAGAAACAGCTTTATTGGAGCAAAATTTTTGTATACTATTAAGATATAATTAGTGTTAATCCAAATTAAATTGTGATAAGCAAAGATGTTAAGGGTAGCTACTAACAAGATAACTTAAAAAATATAAAAGGAATAAAAAGGTAATTAAAATGGCATACTGGAAAATATGTTTTTTTTAATAAAAAAAGAATACAGTAATGGAGGAAAGGAGGAATAGAAAAGTAATAAAACATTTAGAAAAATTATGACAAAGTGACAGATGCAAGAAAGTATTTGACAAAATACAACATCCTTTAATGAAAAAACACTCAGTGCAATAGGAATAGAAGGGAACATCCTCAAATTGGTAAACACCATTCATAAAAAGCCCCACAGGTAATATTACACTTAATAGTGAATGATTTAATATTTCCCTCTGTGGTTAGGAAAAAAGCAATAAATATCTATCGAATATTTTACTATCAGTTTTATATGGAGTTAGGCCAGAAAAGAAATAGAAGGCATTCAATTTGGAAAGGAAAAATTTAGACTATCTTTATTTACTGATGACAGATGATACGCTCTTATATAGAGAAAATCCTAAAAAATCAATACAAAACTATTAGAATCAATAAATGAGTTTTGCAAGGTTGAAGAATACAAGATCAATAAACAAAAATTAATTATATTTCTACACACTGTCATTGAACAATCCAAAATAACATCATTCTATCAAAATAACATTAAAAAGAATAAAATACTTTGAAATAAATTTAACAAATGAAGTGCAAAACTTGTATTCTAAAACTGTGAATGTTGTAGAAAGTAATTAAAGAAGACGTAGCAAATGGAAAGACATCCATGTTCATAGATCAGAAGAACTAATATTGTTAAGAAGGCAATACTCTGAAAATGCATCTACAGTTTTAACATAATCCCAACAAAAAGTCAAGCTGCATATTTTCAGAAGAAATTGACAAGTCAATCTTAAAATTCATGTGGAAATGCAAAGAATTTAGAAGAACTAAACAATCTTGCAAAAGAACAAAGCTGAAGGACCCATACTTGCCAATTTCAAAACTTATTACACAGTTACAGTAATCAAGACAGTGTGGACTGATATAAGGATAGACACATAAAGGAATGGAATAGAATTGAAAATGTAGATATAAACCCTTTATGGTCAATTGACTTTTAACAAAAGTACCGGGACAAATTCACTGGATAAAGAACTCAATACCATTCACGATAGCTGGAAGGACAACTACAAAATACTGGTGAAAGAAATCATAGATGACACAAACAGATGTAAAAACATTCCATGCTCAGAGATTGGAAGAATCAACATTGCTAAAATGTACATAGTGCCAAGAGTGATTTACAGATTCAACACAATTCTCATTAAAATACTGTCATTTTTCATAGACCTGCAAATAATAATCCTAAAGTTCACATGGAACCAAAAAAGAGCCTGAATATCCAAAGCAACTCTCAGTAAAAAGAACAGATCTGGAGGCATCACATTACCTGTCTTAAAATTATACTACAAGGCTATAGGAACCAACACAGCATGGTACTGGTATAAAGGTAAACACATAGACCAATGGTGCAGAATAGAGAACCCAGAAATGAAGCTGTATAGCTATAACCAACTTATTTTTGATAAAGCAGACAAATAATACACTGGGAAAAGAATGCCCTATTCAATAAATGGTGCTGGGAAAACTGGATAGCCACATGCAGAAGAATGAAACTGGATCCCCATGTCTCATAATATACAAAAATTAACTTAAGATGGATTAAAGTCTTAAATGTAAGACATAAAACCACAAAAATTCTAGAAGAAAGCAGAGAAAAAACTCTTCTGGACACTGGCCTAGGAGAAGAATTTATGACAAAGAGACCATAAGCAAATATAACAACAAAAATAAATAAACTGAACTTAAGTAAACTGCAAAGTTTCCACATAGCAAAGGAAATAATCAACAGAGTAAATAGACAACCTACAGAATGGGAGAAAATATTCACAAATTATACATCAAAGGGCTAAGATACAGAAGCTACAAAGAACTCAAAAAAATCATCAAGAGCAAACAACCCCATCAAAAAGTGGGCAAAAGACATGAACAGCTATTTTCAAAAGAAGATAGACAAATGGCCAACAAATATATGACAAAATGCTCAACATCTGTAATTATCAGGAAAATGCAAATTAAATCCACAATAAGATACCATCTTACCCCTGTCAGAATGGCCATTACTAAAAAGTCAGAAAACAATAGATGTTGGCGTGATGTGGTGAAAAGTGAACACTTACTCACCATTGCTGGGAATATAAGCTAGTACAACCTCTATGGAAAACAGTGTGGAGATGCCTCAAAGAACAAAAGTAGACCTACCATTCCATGCAGCAATCCCACTACATCTACCCAAAGGACTAGGAGTCATTTTATCAAAAAGACACGTGCACCCAAATATTTATTTTAGCACAGTTCACAATTGCAAAGATAATTTCTCAAAACCGATGAGTAAAGATGTATGACATACATACACACACACATACGCATGCACACACACACACACGCATGCACACACACACACACACACACACCCCTCATGGAGTACTACTCAGGCATAAAAAGGAATGAAATAATGTCTTTTGAAGCAACTTAGATGGAACTGGAGACCATTATCCTAAGTGAAGTTTCTAAAATGGAAAAACAGATTACATGATGTCACTTATAAGTAGGAGCTAAATGAAGGATATATGTGGTCACAAAGCGGTATAATGGACATTGAAAACTAAGAAGAGGAGATGGTGGAAGGGGGATGAGGGATTAAAAAATCTGTCTATTGGGTACAATGTACATTATCCCGGTGATGGGTACACTGAAAGCCCCAACTTCAGCATGATACAATTCATCCATGTAACAAAAAACACTTGTACCCCCTAAATTTTTTGAAATAAAAAAATTTTAAAAAATGGAATATCACTTCATACTTATGGGGATGGCTAAAAAACAAACAACAAAAAACACAAAATAAAAAGTGCTGACAAGAATGTGGAGAAAGGGAAACCCTTATATATTGCTTGTGGGATTGTAAAATGATACAGTCACTTAGGAAAACATTCTGGCAGCTCCTCAAAATGTTAAACATATAGTTACCACAGGACTCAGCAATTTTACTCTGAGATATATTCCCAAGAAAGATGTAAAAATATGTCTACTCAGAAACCTTTACATGAATGCTCATAATAGCAGCATTCATATACCTCAAAGTGGAAACCCAAATGTTCATGAAGTGCTGAATGGATACAAAATATGGTGCAGTCATATAATGGAATACTATTTAGCAATCAAAAGGATGAAATACTGACACAACATCAATGAACCTTAAAAGCATTATTCTTAGTGGAAGCATCCAGTAACAGAAGGCTGTGTATCGTATGATTCCATTTATACTAAATGTGCAAATAGGCAAATCCATAGAGAAACAAAATAAATTAATAGTTATAGGGACTGTATATAGGAGGGAATGTGATGCAACTGCTAATAAGTAGGGGGCTTCTTTTTGGAGTGAAGACATGTTCAAAATTAGTGGTCATGGTTGCACAACTGTGTAAATATATAGAAAATCATGAAATTGTACACTTTAAATGGGTGAATTTTATGAGATGTGAATTATATCTCAATAAAACTGTTATAAAAAGTCCATGTTTGCAATATAAATAACTAAAGCTGGTATTATGCCACATTTATGATTTTATGAGATACTTTTATACCAATAAAATATCTTGTTCATATACAGGTCCTCCAGAGAATCCTTAGGGAACAGTCCTGATAGGAATTTTCAGTACTATGTTACTACTTGTCTAATTATCGGCTTTATTGTACTCATTTTTAAATGAGTGTTGAGGGCAGAAACAGTCCATCTTGCTTCCACAATGCCTAGAAATAGGCATTTAGTAAGTTTTTGATTGCAGAGTAAGTGAAAGAATGAGTGAATGAACAGAAGCTGAAAGTCAAATGTTAGCAGAATATGGGTGGTGTGCATGGAATTAAGACAAAGAAAGGGAGAGGATATTCTATAATTAGCCCATGTAGTGAGTATAATAGATTGATTAAAAGAACCATTCCTAACACTTTTATGTAAATGTTTCCAATGTAGTGAAGGACATCATGTCAGGCTGCCGTAGAGGAAACCTAGCTGAACAATAGCTTTCTCTTTTCTCATCCTAGGTTGTCCAAGATATGTTGTGACTGCTAATTTAGTTCTTAGGTGGCCTTATAACTGTTGGACAACCAAACTGTACAAATGATTCCTATATTGGGAGATGTACTGCTTGTTAGCTCTTACATAGGGCATATCTTCCATTACTAATTAATGAAAAAAATTTATTGAGCACTTATACTGTCAGATACTATGAATGGTGCCTTACTTACATAATTTAATTTAAGCATCCCAACAACTCTATGGAGTATTCCTTCCTTCCATGTTACTGTAAAGGAAACTGAGACTCAAGACTGATTTAACTTTCCCAATGTTACAGAGCAGATAAAACAAAGAAACTCGTTTTAACTCCTCTGTGTAACATCAAAACTCGTGAATTCTCTTTGTAATAGAATGACTTTGGGATAAACATTAGTCCATTATACATCTGAATACCATGATCGGATATCCAGAGAACTGAAGACCCTGATAATCATTCATATCATGATCCCCTTTATCATGATCTCCCCTTTACGAGAGATACCACTCTTAGTATCTGGTGTTGCCAAACCTACCAGTCTCCATGGAAGTTGTGCTGTCCTACATTAAAAAATACAATGATATTAAAAAAAAAACAAAATAATATTACTTGCTTTTTCCTTAGACGACAAAGGATTTCAGAAAAATAATCCAGTCATAGTATAAAAATTATTGAGATTCATACATCACTATTTGTAGTTCACTAGGATAGAACTATTTGTGAATACTAAGAATAAAATTGATTACCTTTAAATAAAGATAAGGTTTGTATTTGTAATATTCGTGCTCCAATTTTGCTTTTGTTTTTAAGGTATAAAATAATTGCACATGTATGTGATGTGTCTTTACTTTTTTAAAGCAATTACTGATCACAATGAAACCTTGACTGTCTGAAATGTTTTCAATTTTATAAACCAGAGAATGTTTAATATTGAAATTACATATTGAATTTCTGCATTGTTATAGCATTTTTGCAGTGAAGTTGTAAAAATATGACCTAACTCATTCCTGCCCATAGGGTGACCTACAATAAACAACTGTTTTTCTGGTTTCTTAATTAAAACATCTACAAGTTGAGAGAGGGAAAGAAAGAGAGAACCCATTATAATATTATTCCTATTCTAATATTCCTCATAGTAATTGTTTTTGTAGATACCTCTTATAAATAAAATGTAACATTTTAATTAATAGATTGAACTTGGGTGGATGAAAATACTTGACAAATAATTTTCCTTTTATCTGGTTGGTATAGGCTTGACAAGAGATGAACTCCCAGTGCTCAATTGCCTTAATTAACTATCTACTATGGTACATATGGACAAGAAATTCTTAGAGTTACCCTTCTTGGTTAAATAAAGAAAATGTTGAAAACTAAAATCTCTAAGTTAATTAATTTAAGTACATTTTAGGTTGTATTTAATGATTAAATTTATGACACCCTAGTATGCACTACTACTATTTTTAAATGATGTGTGTCTTAGTTTCAAGTGACCTCAGGATGCTGTGCACATCGTATGAAGAAATGGGAGTTGAACATACATGTTTGTGAGGCTCTACTGCAAAACAAGCAGTGTAAGGGTGATTTTATCATTTCTCACATGGAATTCTGAGACTGCTGGTGTCACAAAAGCCACTGCAATAAGGCCACTGCCACCTGGAGGCTCAGAAACAGCAACTAATATTAAATACACTCTATTCATATGTTCACTAATTGAAGTGACATGATAATACAGAAATACAACTCCAAATCAGACACAACTAAATAAATAACAGTGATATTGGCAGATCGCCAGCTCAAAATATTTTCATTTTGCTTGCTGTCTTGCAGATGGACCTTCTGCATACCCGGCAGTTCTCAATGGCAGGACTGTTTCTTTCACCTGTGTTTTGAATCTTTTTCTATCCGTTTTCTTTTCTTTTCTTTTTCTCATATATTTCCATTTTCATTTTTATTGCTACTGGCTCTTTTGGCTCCATATATAAATATTTTAAGATTGCATGTATGCTAAACTATAATAAAAAAACTTTTCCTTGACCCTTAACCTGTGAAAAAAGTATAACCCCCCACTTTCATTTCTTTTAAATTCAACCTCCTTGAGATTGTATCTCAGTTCTGACTTGACTGTCCTGTGACCTCACCTCATGTTTATTCCTCAACCTGCTAGGATTGCACTCATAAAAATCCCAAATGACTTTGATACTTCCTACCATTTGAAGCTTTCAAACACCTACTGCTACTCAAACTTTTCTCAACTTCATTACAGTGGTAAAGATTACTGCCTTGTATTCTTCTTGCTTCTTAATGGTGGCTTCCTCTTAGGCTGCTCAACTAGATCCTTCTCTCTCTCTCACTCCCCCATCCCTCTCTCTGTGTATATATGTATAAATATATATACACATGTATATATGTATATACACAATTTTTAAACTCTTGATCACCAAAACAGTTATAAAATCAATAGTTATGTAATTTTTATTAATTTTAAAATTAAGACATGATAAATTCAGGAAATTTGGGAAACATTACAAAAACACATAAATATTAATCACATATTGTATTACTGTCTAATAGGTCTTTGGTATGATCTTTCAGTATTCTCATAGAGAAGGAGATACAGACATAATGTGCCAGTCATTTGCCTGTTGCTCTCAGATCCTTTCCCACTTTTCTGTGCACTGGTTTGTGTTGTGGAGGGCTGACTCCTGCAAACCACATTAACCAGGCTTTCTCAAGCACAGAAAGAAAGTGAGAAAGGAAGGAAACTTAGAACATCAGGAAGCAAGAAAAAAATGTGATAAGCAAAAATGTAAGTAGGTTGTAGGTACAATATGCTTTTTTTCCTTCTTGAGTTTTATAAATTATATTTGATGGTTGAGGAAAAAATTATAACATTGTCTGATGTGGTTTTAAATGTACTTGGAAGAAATATTTAAGACAATTATAATTTACAAGGGGAGTGCAAAGGGATGTAAATGGAGGTAAGGTTTCGGCATCTCACTTTAACAGGTAAGATGATACCAGTGGACTATGATTAGTTATGTATTTATGATGTAATACCTTCAGCAACCACAAATAAAGCTACACAAGAAGATTCATTAGGAAACAATGTAGATAAATAGAAGTGAAATTAAAAAATATGTTTAAGTAACCCATAAGATGTCAGGAAAAAGAAAACTGAGAAATGAAAAACAGAGAACAATACAACAAAAAAACATAGTGGACTTAAGCCCTAACATCAAGATCTACATTAAATGTAAATGGTCCAAATATACCAATTAGAATATAGAGATTAGCAGAGTGAATTAAAAAGACATGACTCAACTATATGCTGTCTATAGGCATCTCATTTCAAATATAATGATATAGGAAGGTTGTAAGTAAAAGGATGAAAAATGATATACCATGAAAACATTAACCAAAGGAAAACAGGAATGGCTATGTTAACATCAGATAATGTAGACTTTATGGCAAACAAAATAATCGAAGACATAGAGGGACATTATATAATAATAAAAGAATTAATCCATCAAGAAGATATAGCAGCCCTAAATGTATATGAACCAAAGCTGCAAAATATGTGAAGAAAAAAGATAGAAAAAAAGGGGTAGAAAAATCCACAAGTATACTTCGAGATTTCAATACCCCTCTCTCAATAATTGTTAGAGCAACTATACAGAAAATAAGCCAGGATAGAGAAGAACTCAACATCAATCAAACAGGATTTAACTGACAATTATAGAACACTGCATTAGACAAGAGCAAAATACACATTTTTTGAGTGCCCATGGAACATACACTGTGATAGGCCATATCTTGGATCATAAAACAAACCTTAACAATTTAAGAGAGTTGAAATCATACATAATGTGTTCTTCAACCACAGCTAGACTTCAAAAACAGAAAGATAACAGGAAAATCTACAAACACTTGGAAAATAAACAATACATTTCTAAATAATTCATGGGTCAAAGAGGAAGTCTGAAGGGAAGTAAAAAGAAGCACTTTGAACTGAATGCAAATGAAAATGCAACATATTCAAATTTGTGGGACACAGCTAAGGCAGTGCTGAGAGAAAAATTAATAGCACTAAATGCATACATTAGAAGAAAGAAAAGCTCTCAAATCAATAATCTTAGTTATCCAATCCCCCCAAAAGACAGAAAAATAGGAGTTAAATAAACCCAAAATAAGCAGAAGAAAAAAAACCCATAAAAACAGAAATCAATAAAATTGAACACAGAAAAACAACAAAATCAATGAAATAAAAACCTGGTTCTCTGAATATATCAATAAAATAAAACCGCTAGCAAGACTGACAAAGAAAAAGAAAGAAGACACAGACTTACACATGTCAGAAATGAAACGGGGGATATATTTACTACAGACCCTGTTGACATAAAAAAAATGATGAAGAAATACTACAAACAGTTCCACATATGTAAATTAGACAACTTGGATGAAAATAACCACTTTCTCAAAAAGTTGAACTAAGCAACTCACATAATATGAAATAGATTATTTAAACAGCCATACGACTATTAAGAAAATTGAATCCATACGTTTAAAATTTGTAGAATAAGAAATTTCCATGCACAGATGGTTCCACTGGGGAATTTTACCAAATCTTTAGGGAAGAATTAAAACCAATTGTACACATTTTCTGTGTTTATTTCCTATGGATACTATAATAAAAAAATCACAGAGTAGGTGGCTTAAACAACAGAAACTTATCTTTTCACAGTTCTGGAGGCTAGATGTCAAGGATCAAGGTGTTGGTAGGATCAATTGTTTTCTGAGGCCCTTCTCCTTGGCTTGCAGATGGTTGCTTTGTCTGTCTCCTCACGTGGTTTTTCCTCTGTATGAGTACATCCCTGATGTCTCTTTGTTTACCCAAATTTCCTCTTATTATAAGGACACCAGTCATATTGGGTTAAGAACCACCCATATTACTTAACTTCAATTACTTTTTTAAGGGCTCTATCTCCAAATATAGTCACATTCTAAGGTACTAGAGGTTAGAACTTCAACATATGAATTTTGGGAGTGCATAATTCAGTCTATAACTTTTTTTTTTTTTTTTTTTACAGAAAGTAGAAAGGAACACTTCACAATTTATTTTGTGAAAGTGGTATTATCCAAAACTGGATAGAGACAGTACAAAAGAAAGGAAGAAAGGAAAGAAAGAAAGAAAAAAAGAAAGAGAGGCCACAGACTAATATTCCCTATGAATACAGATGCAAAAATCCTTAAAAAGCCCGTACCTAATAGAGGTCAGCAATATGTAAAAAGAATTATACAACATAACCAAATGGAGTTTATTCTAAGGTTTCAAGGTTATCTACATGTTTGGAAATCAATCATTTTAATCCACCATATTAATAGATTTAAGAAGAAAAATCCCATATCAATGGATACAGAAAAAGTATTTGACTAAGTGTAACTCAAAATGAATCACATATCGAAGTGTAAAACAAAAAACTATGAAAATTCTGAAAAAAAAAACCAAAAAACTTTGGGATCTAGAACTAGGCAAAGGGTTCTCAGACTTGTTCCCAAAACCACAATTCATAGAAGGAAAAAATGATTCACTGGACTTTATTAAAATGAAAGCTTTTGTTCTGTGAAAGACTGTTGAGAGGATGAAAAGACAAAGAACAGAGTGAGATAAAGTGTTTGCAAACCACTCATCTGAGCTAACCTTGCACACCTGGAATAAATCCCACTTGGTCATATTAATAATATATAATTCATTTTACATGCTATTGGATTCAGTTTGCTTGTATTTTGTTGAGGATTTTTATGTCTATATTCATAAAAGTTATTGGTCTGTGATTTTCTTTTCTTGTAAAGTTTTTGTCTTGTTTTAACATCAAGGTAATATCCATCTCATAGAAATAGTTGGGAAGTTTCCCCTAATCTAACTTTTGAAAGAGTTTATAAAGATTCAGTGTTAACTCATATTTAAATGTGTGGTAGAATTCACTAGTGAAGCCATCTGGTATTTTCTTTGTGGAAAGTTTTTGATTACTAATTCAATATCATTACTTGTTATAGGTTCATTTAGAGTTTCAATTTTTTCTGGAGTCAGTTTTGAAGGTTGTGTCTTGCTAGGAATATGTAAACTTCATCCAAATTATCTAATTTGCTGGCATTCAGTTGATCATACTCTTCACTTATATTCTTTTTTATTTTTCTAAAGTTAGTAGTAAAGTCCCATCTTTCATTCCTGATTTTAGTAATGAGCCATTTCTCTTATTTTATTGGTTAATCTAGTTAAAGTTTTGTCAATTTTGTTGGTCTTTTCGAGGAACCAACTTTCAAATTTATCTTTTTCCACCATTCTTTTTCTATTCTCCACCTCATTAATTTCTATTTTAATCTTTATTATTTCCTTTTTATATCCTTGCATTAGGTCTAGTTTGGAATTTTTTACTGGTCTCTTAAGACAGAAAGTTATTGATTTGACTTTTTTTCTTCTTTTTTAATGCAGGCATTTACAGTCATACATTTTGCTCCAAATACTGCTGCATCTCATAAGTTTTGATAAGTTGTGTCATTTTTATTTATTTCAGTATATTTTCTAATTTCTTTTGTGATTTTTTTTCTTTGACTTACTGTTTATTTAGGAATGTCTTTAATTTTACTTATTTGTGGTTTTCCTAAATTTTCTTCTGTTGATTTCTAATTTTATATTAATACGACTGTTTTCAGAGACTACACTTTGTATTATTTCAAATTTTGTAAGTTTTTTGAGGCTTGTTTGCACTGGAGAATATTTTATATTTTCTTGAGAAGAATTTGTATTCAGCTGTTTTTAGGTGGAGTGTTCTATAGATAGTTGTTAGGTCTTAGTTTTTAGAGTTTTTCAAGTCTTCTATTTCCTTCTTGATCTTCTTTTTGGTTGTTCTATCCATTACTGAAGGTGGAATATTGAAATTTCCAACTATTAATAGTACTGTTGAACTGCCTATTTCTCCCTTCAATTCTGTCAGTTTTGCTAAATTTGTTGTGGGGGCTCTGTTGTTTGGTGCATATATGCTTACAATATTTATATCTTCCTGGATATATTGACACTTTATCATTATAAAATGCCTCTCTCTATATCTAGAACATTTTCAAATTTAAAGTCTGACAATAGCATAGCTATTCTAGCTTATTGCAATAGGCTCTATCTGGATTAAAAAATGTCCCTCGCATATAAACTGGGCAAATAAATTGTGATGTAATAATATAATATATATATATAGCAATGAGAAAAAAATACTACCTAGTAATGAGAATAAACTACCATTACATGGTATAGAATGAATAAATTTCATAAATACAATGTTGAGTGGAAGAAATCAATCATAAAAGATAATATACAGTGCATTTCTAATTATATAACATTTACAAACAGGCAAAAATAATCAATGGTGAGGCAAGTCAGAATTGTGGTAACCTTTAAGAAAGAGAATGGTTTCTGAGAGGATGTATCCTGGGGGCTTCTGGGATGTTAGCAGTGCTCTTTTTATTGACTCAATTTGTGGTTACACGATTATGTTTGCTTTGTGCAAATTAATAAGTTTCTTATAATTGTAGAACTGAGATCCCTGTGTTTTTTTCTGGCTATTACCAGAATTTTCTCTCAGCATCTAAAGACCACCCTCAGACTCCAACCACATAGTCCTCTCACAAAACCACAGCTTCCTTGTTCAAAGCCAGCAAAAGAATCTCTTGTTATAAAGGAGTTTATGTAATGTAATTTAATCAATGGAGTATCCCACCATAATCTCATATTCTTTCCATATTCAGTACACATCGAGAGGGTATGAATCTTGGAGCCCTCTTACAATCTGCCTAGGAAGGAGCTTTACAATTATTTGTGCATTTTCTTGTATGTATGCATACTTTTAAATTTTTATCTAAAATGTCAGTAAAAAAGCGCTACCATAGGTGCTTGTACAGGTTCTTAGGGAAAATATATGGCTAGCTAAGGCAATCTGGGGCTCATGGAAGGTTTCTTAGAAGGTTGGATTACCCAAGGAGGAGACCTTTATATGCAAAGACCTGGAAGACAAAGCAAGGTACTTTCAGTAAACTGAAAATACTTCAGTTTGGGTAAAGACTTTGGGGTGGGATTTGACAGAGGAGAGACAAATAGCAAGGCTGATCACATTTCTCCTCTGTTTTAAACATACAATATCTTAGTATTGCACATGGGATAAGATCTGACATCCTCATTAAGGCTTCTAGATTCTCTTCCACCTTTCCATAGCATAATTTTCATTAACCACCAGTGAATTTGGAAAATCAGGCCACATTGGCATTTCCATTATTTCCTTTAAAAGGTCAAGCTCTCTTCTGCCTTAAGGACTTTGCACATGGTGTTCTTTCCCTGTTAACACTTCACATACTTGAATCTCAGCTTAGATGTTTTATTCTAAGGAATTCCATCCACTGTGTTCTCTTTTATAGTCTGTTGTATTTTCCCTTATTTCTGTTTTCCTAAATTTTTTTTAAAGATCATACATGAAAGAATAGTATCACTCTCCTCCAACAACCTAGAAAAGGAATGGATTTGGGGTGGTTACTTGGCAAAAGATTTAATGTAGTGTGTGAATGTTTAATTTTTGTGTTTGTAGAGTTAAAAGGATGCATTTAAAAAAAATTTGGCTTTGACAAAAATATTTCTTTTTCTCCTCACAAATTTAGACTATGTTCCCTCCAAGTGAAAAGTGCCATTGGGTAGAATGTTCTCAATCTTTCTCCATCTTCCTCTCACCTCAGTGTTTTCTGAAAGAACCCAACATTTAACTCCTTCCCTCCCAGCTGGCTTAAGGAGTAACTCTACCTTTGCTTTTGTTCCCAATCCTACCTGCCTCCTCCAGGTTCAATCCATCAATTATTAAGTCTTTATATTCTATCTCCTTTTTAATTGAATGACTTTCTTTAGTACACAAGAGTGCTCAACCTCTCCCAATCTAAAATAAAACATAACAAAAAGCAGCTCCCTTCAACCTAGAATCCTTTATAGTAATCCACATGACTGTCATTTATCTTTCACAGACAGATTTCTTCAAACAGAGGGCTGTATTCTTTATATTTTCTCTGTTTGCATTCTCTTCTAAACCCACTTAATCTGTCTTTATATGCAAGGTTTACAATGGTATTTTTCAGTACAATACAATCTTTTCAATTCTTACCTTAGCTGGACCTCTAATTTTTTCACATTATAATGTTCATTATTTTAGATTGTTATCTAACCCCATGCCTTATTCTGCTAATAACACATCAACAGAATCCAAGACATTATCTTGGATTCAGCCCAACTCTATTTGCTGTTCTAAACTTGCACGTGTGTATGTGTGTATATACACATAGGGTACTAGAAATCACCTTCTATTTATCAAATCACACCTAAAATTCAACAAATGTCACCACCTTTCCCTTAAACCTGCTCTTCCTCTTGCTAAACCACATTTAGAACATCACCTGTGTCCTATGCAGGAAACCTGGGAGTCATTTGAGGCACCCTCTCCCACACTTTGTATTTCCAGCTTAGTTTTGTAGATTTTACCTCTGAATTATATCTCATCTCCATCCTCTCCATGGCATCCTTAGTAACACCCTTTATGTTAGGCTCTCATTATTTGCGAAACTTTTCAAATTATCCAAACAGAACTCTTTTCCCCTCCAACACAGCTTACTAAGTCACCTCAGAGGCCTCTTGCTAAAATGAAAGCCTTATCTTGTCACTTCTCTGCTCAAAGTCTCTTTATGGAAACCACTAAATTTTATGATAAAGTCAGACTCCTCGGGTCAGCACATAAAACCTTTCTCGATTGTGTTCCGGATATTCTTGTAAGTTTCTGAAAACTGTTATGATATTTCTCATCTTTGACCTTTATATGTACTGCTTCTTTTTTCCTGTACTTGTTCCAACTTCATGTATGTAGCTAACTCTGACTAGTCATTCAAGGCTTGGAAAAACTGTTCCCTCTTCCAACCAGCCTTTATTGCCTCCCTAGATGGATTTGCATGCTCCTCTGTTCTCATAGTATTTCCATGTGTATAAAATGCACAGTATTTTAATTGTTGCAATATGTATCTAGGTCCTCTGCTAGCCTGAAATCTTGAAAATGTTTAAATTCCTTTCATAAGGCATGGTGGCTAGCATATAGTAGTTGTTCCATATGTATAAGTTGAATTAATTATAATTCATTTTATCTCATCAATAATTATTTAAGTATTATTTAGCTATCTGTACATTATATAATCATTCAATATATATTATATTAATAATACTTATATGATATGAATGGCATTTCATTTTCTGTACATGGATATAAAAATGAATAATATCTTGGTCCTGCTAAAACTCACGGAGAGGCAGTGACTTAAGAGAGGGTGTGGAACCTAACACATGTTTGTTTAAGGTCAGCTGTTGGAGAATGTATGAGTAAAAATGAGGTAGATCTCCTTAGAGAGGACCAAATCTAACTCCTGAGGCTTCTAGAGAGGAGACATCACTTCTAGAGTACAGAGGAGAATGTTTATAAAGGCAGAGGAAGTAGGCTTTGACTTCTGGCTTCTAGAGTAGAGTTTGGATATATGGAGGTGGAAGGAAACATTATCTGAATCAGAATGAATAAGCTGAGTGTAGGCAAACAGAGAGGAAAGCAGAAATCCCAGAGTACAGCTAGTGGAATGCTTGGCCAAAGAGAAGGGAGAGTAAGAAAGAGTGAATGATAAAGCTCAAACACATGGATGGATAAAGAAAATGTGGTTTGTCCATACACACGCGCACACACACACACACACACACACACTGTAATGTTCAGCCACAAAAAGAAGAAAATCCTGTCAGTTGTGACAACATGGATAAACCTTTCATTATGCTACGTGAAATAAGCCAGACACGAAGACAAGGACTGTCAGATCTCACACTTCCATGTGGAATCAAAAAAAATCAAACCCTTCGAAGCAGAGAGTAGAAAAGTGGTTACCAGGTGGAGGAAATGGGAGATGTTGGTCAAAGGTACAAACTTTGAGTTATAAGATGAACAAGTTCGGAAATCTAATGTATAGCACGAATCGTGATGAAAGTGCTAATCGATTTGACTGTGATAATCGTTACACGATATATACGTATATCAAATCGTCCTATTGCACACCTTGAATACATACAATCTTTATCTGTCAATTAAATATTTAAAAAAGAGTTAAGTTTAGACCACAGTATGGGGAAAAAATAAAGCCAGTACTTTAAAAATAAGAAAGGCGTATATTCTGACATTTTTTGAGGTTGATTAAAAATAAAAATTTTCAGAGATTTACTGAAGTTCATTTGGCAGCAGCACTACAGCCATAATAGGGATTTAAAGAATCTTTACATGCCCTGGAGATTTATTTCTTGAATAAATAGTTATGGGCTATTTTATATTTATTTCCCAAATCACTGAACTTCACTCCAATCTGAAACAGGAGCAAGAATGTCAAACACGCTAGAAACAGGCCTAAACTCTTCAAGCAACTTAAAAGCACACCTGTGTGATTTACCATATTTTTCATGATTTTGATATAATTGACATTTATTAAATGTCCTAATATGTAGTATATGTAAATTCATATATAAAGAAAATATTTTTAAATGTACTTGCAATTCTTCTTGTGTCTTATTTTTAAAAATCTATTCATTATTTTTATAATTAAGACATTCATCCATTATTTATTAAATGTCACTATTTACCAGACCTTATGCTAGGCACAGAGTATAAAAAAATGACCAAAACGTGGTGTTATCAAGAAAATCAATAATTAAATAATACATGGCAGCAAGAGCACCACACACAGTGTGTGCATGCCAGAGGCAGGGAAAGCACCTGGAAAGCGTTCTGAAGGGGATAATATTTGCACTGAGACTCAGAGGATGACTAGGATTATAGAAATCTGATTGGGGGAAGGCATCATAGAAAGGGAATGGCATGAACACAAGTCCAGAGCAGGAGACAGAAAGGTGTTCAAAGAGAGCTACACACAACTCAGTAATGTGGGAATATACAGTGTCAAGCTGAGTGGCAATGATTCAAATTAAGGTTGAGAATCGAGTAGGGGCCAGATTATAGAGGGACTTTGGATTTTGGAAAATCATTGAAGGGCTTTAAATAGCTATGAGGAGGGAGATTTTTAAAAAAGTTAAGGCTAGACACAGGAAGACAAAATAGGAAGCTATTGGGGTGAATCCAGATGAAAAATGATGACTAAGACAATGATAATAGTAATAGCTTAAGAGAGGAGATTCAAAACTTGTTTAGGATGTATATTATAAGGACTTGAAATTACTGAGGTTTATGTTTGAGTGGAAGGAGGATCTTTAAGAAGGCTAAGAACAATGCATACAGTGGCCAAGGCAGAATCAGGAGAGAATAGCTCTTCTGGAACCAAGAAGGTGTCAGTATAATGATAAGCAGCACCTTGACACACACATACCAGCATCTAATACTACAGAAAGGCCTTGTCAGATAATGATTGAAATGTCATTGATGCCTAATCAAAAATACTTTCTTGAAAAATTGTTCTATTTACCAAAAGCGCCAAGGCATTAATAGTATGTGTTGATTTTTGAATGAGACTAATAGTAGAAGGCTCAGATATCATACTGGTTATTTGAATTTTTATGTCTCTTTTATTGAGCCTCCTGAGAAAGCAGGTGGTTAATATATTTCTTGTCAATTTTTCTAGTATTTTTCCTCATAAAAACTCTAAAACCATATTTGGAAACACTTCTGTCATTGAGAAAAACTTTATCCAACTAGCCTTAGTTCCATGTTTATTCATTAGTGTGCAATCACACAATTGAAAGTATTTTGTTAGTTTCCTCCCGTGGGTGACTGATAAGTACACCTTTAATAAACATATTGTTTTCTTGCATCCTTGACAATGGAGAATTCTGAACTTACCCTCAACAGTCCAGCCCAGGGTTGTAGATACTGTTCCTCATTCTCAGAAGTTTATTAAAACGTTTAAACTCTCTTCAATAAATCAGATTTTCAACTTTCTTGTTCCTTTATGGAACCACATTAGGAACCAAAGAGTAAAGCTGTATTTTAAGTCAGTTTAGTAGTATTTATATTGGATTTATAAATATTCAACAGGAAAACTAGGCTAGCTTATTCGTGAAATCATGAGTGACCATTAATAGAAATTATAAGGTTTACTCATTTTTTAAAGATGCAGAACAATTATTTGAAGTAGAATAAGGGAGGGAACAGGAGGCAGAAGCATTATTGCCATAATAGAAATTCTTTCTATTAGAATGTAATGTTTAAATATAGGGATCTATGCTATGTGTGTGATCTTTTGAATTTCTCTGTTTCCTGGGGAGCTAGTGGCACTTTAATTGTTGCAAACTGTGCAAAAATTAGAGTTGAACAGAAAAACACAGCTAGCTGTTTTCTCAAGAAAAGCACGATCATTTTATATACCTACAGGTAGCAAAGCAAAAATAGATCATATTTCCAGGGCAAACAATTATAGACATTTTATTTCTAAAAGTTTTATTTTTATGACAAGCTCTAAAATGCTGGAAACAACATGGTTAAATTAGCTTGAGTGTGTAGAATCAGAGAGAAGTAGGGATAAATTGGAAAGCTATGAATAAGATACCTAGTCATATCTCAAAAGGATATAAATATATCAGGGAAGCTTAAAGTTGGACTACAAAGCAGAGCTTATGTCATAAAAATTTAAGATGTGATCATATATCTTTAATTTCTCATATCTTTAAATATTGGTCTTTATTTCGTTTATTGATTTTTCCATGTTTCATATTGATAGGTCAATAAATTAGATATACTTGTATTTTTTTAAAAAAGCATGTTCAGACTTACACTTCTGACTCATTGCCTGCCAAGGAATTCCAAGAGACCTTGCAATAGAACAACTAAAACCTAGAATGGCATATTCTTTGGCACACTCTCATCTCACGGGAGGTTTTGAGGCCTTGAAGAATCTTTCCTACTATTTTAAAAGAAAAATTAGAGCAGTGAAAAACTGGGGTTTTCCCAAAGCCTGAGTCATGGGCAGTGAGGAAGGGTGAGGTTGTCTAAGAGGAGATGCTGGCAGTATCACTGACATCAGGAAATGAAATCTTAAGACAAATTAAAAGTGGAGGAGGGAACACTGGGACTCCCATGCACCTCTGGCTAAGGAAAGAAACTGCACATCCCTTGTGGGCGAAGACTTCTTTAATCCTCAACATATGCCAAAGGACTCCACCAATTAAGTGTAAGCAATGATCTCACAATCAGGCATTACCAAAAACACAAGATGGCAAGTCAGCCAAAACAATAAACATCATATTTAGATGGCCCAAAACTCATATTTTTAAATTGTAAGATATAAAATGCAGAAAAGATGCGTATAAAGTATTTTTAAAAATTAAGTTCACAATCACAAAGATGACCGCTCAAGAAAAGAATATTAAGAATGAGCAAAGAGACATAAAAATAAAACAAATAGAACTTCTAGGAATAGACCTTATAATTCTTCAAATAAAAACATAATCACAAAGTGTTAAAAAATAGAAAAAAAATAATCAGCAAAACACTTAATGGGCTAAGAAGACATAAGGAGAAATAGAAAAGATGAATGAGTAAGGCCAAAAGATTTCTACCTGGAGTAATAGAATGGGAATGGAAGTAAGAGACAATGAGAGATTGTCTACAGTGGAGTTAGGAGACCAGAGAGATTAAAAACCTCAATTTATATGAAAGTAGGAAATTATATTTCCCAATACCAGGAGGGTCAGCTCTGGAGCACACACTGGAGAGAAGCACTGGTCAGTGACTATATGGAAGACTCCATCAGGCTGCTGCTACTGGTGGTCTAACATATTCATATTATTGAAAAATCCCATATAATATATGCTATATCATACATTAGAAACAAAATATAACGACATATTAAAAAATTTATTATGATCAAGTGAAGTCTATTTCAGGATTTTAAAGAATATTAAAAATTAGTAATCCATTAATAATAGCCAATGGAATAATAGATCTAAGGAGAAAATAACATGAGCCTTTCTATAGGTGCTGGAAAATCATGCAACAATATACATTACTAATGACAACATTCAACAAAAAAGAATTGTTACTTCTTAAATTGATAAGTTCATTCCTCATCCCCAAATTCAGAGTTCCACTTGATGAGTGAATACTAGACACACTCTCAGTAAAGTCAAGACAAGGAATTCAACATGATCACACTTGAGGAAATAATTGGAAAGGTAAAATTTGTCAAAGAAGAAGTTAAACATACTTGTAAATTATATAAGACTATGTATAGAAAACCTGAGAAACTCAATGAAAAAAGAAAAGGCTATCATATTAGAGAATTCAGTATGCATTAAGATACAAGTTTAACACCGTCTCCCCACAGATTTCACAAACATTACAACTTTAGGAGCCATAATGGAAAAGAAGACACACATTATAAGAACAAAAAGAAATAAAAAATTCCCAAGTATAACTCTTTGAAGACATATATAAAACTTACTTAACACAAAAACTTTAAAACATCCCAAAAGATAAAAGTAATGGTAAAATGGAAAGACCTTTTATATTCTTTGATAGGATGACTCATTATAAATGTTTTAATTTTCGCTAATAAAAATGTAAATTTAATTTAATCCAAATACAAACATCAATCAGTATATTTCTGATGCAACTCAAATAGATTCCAGAATTAAAATGGAAAAAAATAGCAAGTAAGAACATCCAGAAATTTTCTAAACAATAAAAGAAAAGAACAAAAAGAAAAGCTGGAACAATCAGAGTTTTAGTAATATCATAAGCCTAAATAGTTAAAATTATGTGTTATTGGTACTAGAATAAAAAGATAAAAGGAACAAATTAGAAATTTCAGAAACAGATTCCCATTAACATAGAAATTAAAGATGACATTTCAAATTTCAAGGAAAAAATTAACTTTTCAATATATGGTATTTAGGCAAATGGATAATTTGCCTAAAACATCATTTTGTAAAATATATATATAATTCATAAATTACATTTTGTGCTAGGATAAACTCTATAAGTTAATCACATAATTAAAAGTGAGAAATAAAACTATACAAATACTAAAAGAAAACATGAATTCATTTATAATCTAGAAGTGAGAAAAAATATTTGTAACCACAAGTTAAAATTTAGAAATAAAAGGAAAGATAGGTACTTTTGATTATGCAAAGATAGTAAACAAAGCAATATATATTACTGATAGTAAAATTTAGCATAAACAGATTCAAAAGCTAAATAAAATCTGGGAGAAATTACTTGCAACACATACCACTAAAGAAAGGGACAGTCACTTATAAAGAGGCTTTAAAATTGAGACAAAAAAATTGGCAAAATGTGGACAGCTCAAAAAGTGGTTTTTAAACATGTAAAATATTGCTTAAACTTATGAAAATAATTCTTAAACATGAGAAAGTAATTAACTACTCATAATAAAAGAAATAAATATAAAAGCTGCACTTAGCATTTCTTTCAGTATTTATACAATAGTCTGTTAACAAGACTGCAGAAAGCATACTTGAACAAATTGCTGGTTATGTAAAATGGCATTACCCCTATGGAGGGAAATTTAGCTATGCCCAACAATCTTCCAAACTCAGTTTTAAGATTCTATATTGAAGGTAATTCCTCAGTTAATACAAAACAAAGTTAATGATTGTGGTATCATGGAAAGAATGGACACATCTAAACGTCCACCATTCAGCACTAGTTAAATAAACTATCGTCTTAACAATGAAAATAGGTATTTTTAACTGAAATAAGCAAGGGTATATAGACCAATGCTTTTGGTATGCTATTTCTTACAAAGAAAGAAGAGGAAATAAAAAATTATTTTACAAAATAAACAAATCTTGGAAAATAAATCAGAAATGGGTAAAATTATTACTAGTTGGGAAAAGGACAAAAAGGGTATAAAAAGAAGTGTGGCTTCTCTGAATATACCTTTTATTGTACTTAAAAATAAATACTCATATATTTTTTACTTAAAAAATTAAGAAAGAAATGACCAGAAGTAAACCCTAAATTAAAAATAAACTGAAATATGAATTTAAATGCATATCAAATTGGCAACATAAACCACATAGAAAAAATAACTAATTCCAGAGACATTTGTAGAGTTACAGTCTGTTTGTACATTTGACTGTATTCCAACACTAGTGGGAAATACTCCAAGATTTAAAAATAAAACTATAAATCAACCATAAACTTTAGTCAATAGTTTTATCTGTAGTAGTAATATTGTTTTCAACAATTTGATGAATATTATAGGATAAAGCAAATAAGTAATTATATTAATATGGTTGGAAACCAAAATTTGCACAAGAGAGGAAAAGAGAAAAATAGAATATCAAAGAAGTTAAATAAAATCCTGTAATGTTAAATATTAACTACAAATACAATACAGATCTATGAGTTTAATTTTAAAAACATATCTATTAATATTTTCCTAGATACGTCCGATGAAAGGTTCTAAGAGCAATAACATCCCACTAGTAATAAGCTACTAGCACCCAATTCTTAATAGCTAAATACCATTTCTACATAAAAAGACCGAGAATATCTTAGAGAAATACATGGTTGGAGGTTTGAGGATGGAAAGTCTAAGTCAGACTAAACATCCTGTTATGCCATACAGGTTGCGCTAACAGAACAAGAGTCGTATCAAAAGGACACAAGCAGCAGGCTTTAAAAAGCTCCTACCACTAGATATATTTGGAACAATTTAAGTGTCAAAAAGAACAACTCTTTGAGATCTATAAATCCACAGTGACATTTAAAAAAAAAGAAAAAATCCTAACATTTTCCACCAAATATTTAATCTGAAAATTAGTAAAGAAAAAACAAATAAGCCTTTACCTTGCCTTTTAAAAAGAAATTATAGGTCATGCCCATTTGATGAAGAAAAATGTTTTTTTTTCTTTTATAGAAGAATGCTAGCTAACAAATATAAAAGGAATATTAGAATTAGAAAATCACTATTTCGATACTCAATGAAATGATTCAGGACTGGAGCATCAGTGATGCCAAAGCAATTAAGTGAAGGATAAGGGGGCACAGGAGATGCATATGATACCAACCACCACCCAACACAGTGTGTGCTAATTGCTGATGGGATGGTAGACCTTAATAATGCAGAAAACTGTCAGTTGTCACCTTAAAGAAACAATCAAATTTGGCATCATTAATAGTTCTTAATGCATTACCTATAAGGAATTTCTGCCAAAAATATTTAATCTGACTGTATTAAAACTTTTAGATATATATTTGAAGATTACAGGGAATACAGGAGATAGAAGAGCCAGTCAAACCACAAGAAAACAACTGGATAAATTCAGAAGGCAGACACTGCATGATAACTGGCTTGATCTTTTAAGTCAGTGTACATATATGTAAAATGTGGGTGGGGCAGTTCTACATTAGAGACTAGAGACAAAAATGTAATATATGCATCGTGATTATATGCTAGTTATAAAAAACAGCTGTAGAAGATATTTTGGGGACATTTGGAAATATTTGAGTACTGACTGGGTGTTAGGAAATTGGTTTTAATTTTCCTTGGTGTGTTAACAATGTTATGGTTACTTAGGTGAATTTCATTATTTTTAGAAGATGCACTCTGAAAAATAATATCTGCAACTTACTTTCAAACGGTTCAGCAAAAATTAGCTTAAGAAAAATATTACTAATTTTTGAATCAAGGTGAAGGCTGTATGCTCATTGTGTTTTCTATACATTTGCAAGTGTAGAAAATGAGGATATAATGACAGAGAATTTGTCATAATTAATGAAAAACATGATTTACAGATTCAAGAAAGAGTGAGCAACAATGGTCAGAAAAGGAATAGCTTACATAGGACAAATCAGCACTGGGTTTCAGTGGTCAAAAAATACATACATACTTTACAAAGAGGGATATAAAAATGAAAAAAAGACAAAATAGCTAAAGTACTAGCACTGATTGCCTAGTTTCTAAAACATAAAAAATCCTTTTGAAGAAAATAATGAATATCGCAATGCTAAAGAACACTACAATGAAGTTATAAATATGTGTGTAGATTTTAATCTTATTTTTAAACATGGTATACAATAAATAGCACTAAAAGTCATATATATAGGAAGATAGAGTAATAAATAGATTTCTTCTATTTCACTAAATTCGATTCTCTAAAAAATAACAAATATCTAAGTAATGTTATTATATTGACATTATACAGAGACTAAAATTCTACCAAGAATTACTATAGAATGTTTATTCTCAAGAACAGGTGGCTGCCTAATGTAATGGTGAAAGGCATGAAGTCTAGAACCAGAGTGCCTCAATTGGGACTTTAACTTTACCACTCATTTTATTATTCCATGCTTTTGAAAAAGGTACCTGTATCACTGTGATTAAATGAATCAATCCTTATAAAGTGCTTAAAATGGCGTGTGGAACATTTTAAGTCCTATTTTAGCATTTGTAAAATTAAACTTAATGTAATTAAGTCTCCTGGTTTGCATGCTAATTGGCTATTTTATATCTTGAAAACAAAATTTCATATAAATTAAATTGCCAGAGTATAACTCAAAAGTCATCATATGCTCCAGGACACTGTCATTCTACTCCCAAAAAACTGTTTCAAGTACCTCTGGAATCAGATTAAAAAAGAAATTATAGCATAATGCCAATGCTAAGATTTTCTAGCAATTATGTATACATGATATTTAAAAGGCAAATTATATATCAGCACATTTTATTCTCTCACCAAATTTCTCACCATTATTTCAGTTTATTTATTTTTTATTTTTTTGAGACAGAGTCTCTGTTGCCCAGGCTAGAGTGCCATGGCGTCAGCCTAGCTCACAGCAACCTCAAACTCCTGGACTCAAGCAATCATCTTGCCTCAGCCTTCCGAGTAGCTGGGACTATAGGCATGTACCACCATGCTCGGCTAATTTTTTCTATATATATTTTTAGTTGTCCATATAATTTCTTTCTATTTTTTAAGTAGAGACTAGGTCTCGCTTTTGCTCAGGCTGGTCTCGAACTCCTGACCTCGAGAGATCCTCCCGCCTCGGCCTCCCAGAGTGCTAGGATTACAGGTGTGAGCCACTGCACACGGCCATTATTTCAGTTTAATTCAACATTTAACCTCAAAATCATATGGTACTAGACAATATGCTAGAAGAAGGCAAAACAAAATTATATTTATAGGTGTTTAGAATATATAGTTGAGAGCTTAGAATTTGGACTCAGTATTTTCTAGACTGGTCTGCTTTTAACTACATATATTTCTTGGGAAAATAAATTACTTAATGTCTGTAATTCTAAATTTCTTTTTCTGTAAAATGGCAATAATACCTTATTGCATAGAGTCCCTATGAAGACTAAATCATGTAGTTATAGAATTTAAATAATATTTATATAGTGCCTGATGCTTGAAGTACTTAATAAATGATTTACTATGTTAATATCATAGTACATGATCAATAAACAATAACTTAAGCTCTGGAGACAGATTTTATTTTGTGCAGCTGAGCTTTTCTCTAGTATTGAACATAGTGCTGAGCATGTAGTAGGTGCTTAAATAGCTATTTGTTAACTCACAATTTAGAGTTATTCAATATCTACTTTGCCAGGTCCTATGCCAAGTACTTGGAGGAACAAATGATACATTCATTATGTTGTCTCTTACCATGAGAAACTTACAGTCTAATGCTCATGAAAATCTGCGCTAAAAGTTTAATCTGAATTGCTTTGGCCTTCATCTGTATGAACTCTGATCTTGATAAGGCAATTCTAGAATATTTACATAAAATTTAAATATTAGAGTCTTCTCATTTCCTCTAATAAAAATGCATGCATGGCTTTAACTTACAGAGCAAAAGCATCACAGGTGTAGCCTAGGAGCTACCAGGATTCCAAATAAAAGTGTCATAATATTTAATTGGATGGTAGATGATGTTAGCTTTTACAAACATGAAATAAATGTGTATACATTAAAACAAACTGAATCAGGAGGAATTATACTTGATTTTTAGCTGAGTGTCAAAGAAGTGAGTGACCTGTTTTTTATAATTTAATACCTTATACTTGCATCTAGGTCTAAAAATCTTAAGGTTTCTTCTCCCACACTTAGAAATCTTTGATAACTTGGCCAGGGACACACAATTACTATTTGGTGTAGTTATGATTTGAACTTGAATCTATTATCCACCTGCTTTTTAAACCATTTTTAAACTCCTGGTCTTGGTAGCCCAAACTCATTTTTGATGGCCTGGAGAAAGACAACTTCCTATATCTTACTTTTTATATAAAATAAATATAGCATGTACTTATTAAAAAGGAAAACCCTTCAAGACAAAGCTAGCTATAGGTAAAAAAAAGGGCATGTAATTTCAGAACCTAAATTACACTACTTAACATTTAAAATATTTTAGAAGAAAAAATTAAGCAAGTACTATCAATTTTATGATAATGCCAATAACCCATAATTCAATGTAAAATGAAGCAATCTACGTTTGCTAGGGGGTAGCTATTTCATATACTTATTCAAAGATAATTTAAACCTTTATTACTAAAGACTATAAGTATAGAAGGATGGGAAGACCTTATTACAACTTATATATATGACTGACTCTCACAAAGTAAATGATTCTTTACTTTAACTCAGCTTTGACATTTATTATGTATGGCAAAAGGATTGTATTATAAATGGAACTGTGCTATCTTTTGTATGTAGATATTTTTTGACAGTTTCAGCAAATACGTATAATTATTTTGTAAGTATTGCATAATAGTACACACAAGTGTCTTCTGTGTTTATTCTACTTTAAAAAAATCAACTGAAAAAGCAAAGATGTCACAACTTATCCTATTCTCGTTGCTTCAGTCAGCTAAATAATCAGAGCAGAATTTGGAGAAAAAACTACAAACAGCACAATAAAGAAAAAGTGAATTCAAACCTCAGGCTTATGAGGTCCCAGGGCAGATATTAATTGTTGTGGTTTCTCTAAGTTCATTCCTTCCCTTCCATAACTTCTGTGTCTCATAGTTTTAGCTAATGTGGTACAAAGTGGTAGCCTATATTTGGGGGGTTTCATTTTTGTGATATATGTGCATTTCACTGGCTATATTTGTTAAGTATGAAATGATCAGTTTCCCAATTGATGCCTCTAATTTTATATATTTTAAGGCATAAAATATTCTTTATGGATGAAATTTTGTCTGCTTAATCCATCTGCCAGCAAGTTGTTTATTTCTGGGCAAATATTGCTTAGGGCCTTCAAGTGTTTCTTCATCTGTGAAATGAAAAGAGGTACTTTCAACCTAAAATGCCCTATCTTCATGTCCCCTTCTAAGTTCAAAAATCTTTCTACAGAGTTACACACTAAAGCAGCAAAGAACATGGGAAGCCTAATGAACTCTTAGCTTTCTTTAATTCTCTATAGTGAAGGCCTAATGACGAGCGGGGTTTTGCTATTTTTCAGTACTTACAATTTTTTCAGGGTGCTCTCAGTCAAGTGATCTGTCTTCAAGAAAAGCACTTGTTTACTATGAATTTGCTTTTCATATAAAAGTAACTTTTACACTTCTAAATGTACAAGATAGCTTTGAGAGTCAAAGTTTATAAAGATGGGTAGATTACATGTGTTAGCAGTCGGATTCTGTTCCCCTAAAAAGATATGCTGAAGTCCTAACCCCCAGTATCTCAGAATATGGAACCTTATTTGAAAATAGGTTCTTTACCAAGGTAATTGAGTTAAAATTAGTGAAGAGACACAGAGAGAAAGAAGGTGGCCAATTATGAGCCAAGGAATGCCTGAGACTTCCAAAAGCTAGGAGAGAGGCCAGAGACAGATCCTTCCCTAGCACTTTCAGAGGGAGCATGGCCTGGCTGACACCTTAATTTTGTACTTCTAGTCTACAGAACTGTAAGACAATAAATTTCTGACTTTATAAGCCACCCAGTTTGTGGTACATTGTTACAGTAGCCCTGTAACAATGGGCTTATAATGTAATACAATATGCTTCATGCTTAGTTTTCCAGTAACAATTTGTGATAACTATATTATATTATGGTGGAATATCCTAGAAGTTTCTAGAAACAGCTCTAGCATTAGAATAATTTTCTTGCACAATGAAATAGGGTCATGCTTGAATTTTTTTTTTAACATACTTACAGAATGAACCGTGATATAAAATATTTATAATGCAAATACCAATTTTACAACTTATTTGATTCATAATTATGTTTTTTATTTACAGGTGGTTTTAGGGTAAAAAGACTTACAGATGCTTTAAAGAAAATCATTGTATATCATTGTATAACAAATCTCCAAGAATGTTTGTTTTGTATCCTGATTGTGTGAATTATGACTTTTGTCTATTTATAACTTAGGGGAAACCGTTAAAATAAAGATTTAAAGATAGCTTCATTTTTGTCAAGGGAGAAGAGGAGGGAAATAGGTAGTAAAAAAGAATGAGGCCTAGAAATAACATATTACAATTTCAGAGATGTTCTTTCAATCCTTTACATGGTATTGAGTAAAATTCTCTTCAACTCTAGAGGCATCTTCAAAAGTATTGTAAAAATTCCTAAACCTTGCTTAAAAAATGATTCCTACCCCATCCCTACCCCACCACAGAATGATATCCAGATAACTGTCACTATAATGTAATCTTTAGAAATAAAATATTTAATAAAAAATATTAATGACATTGGAATGACACTGGGTTTTAGTAAACTGATAAGAAAATGATTAAATATGTTTTACCACAAACTTAAAAGTAATTTACTATAAAACTGATACCTGAAAAAGTAGAGGAATAATTAAATGCAAAGTTTACCATAGAATAAATAACTTACTTCAAAGGTAATATTAATTTTTTTCATAGCCTCATAATAAGGTTTTTCAAAACACTAACATTTAGTATGTTTTCAATTTATATTTATATAAATTAAAATCAGGCAAAGCTATGAAAATCTTGAGAAAACATTGAAAAAATATTGAGAAAATTATAAAGATGAAAATAACTCATCAATAATGCCCTACCACTAAATGATAAATTTTATTTAAAATTTGCATTTCCAATCAAATATACACACCAAACACATGTAATCACATATGTATTTGATTTAAAACCTGTGTATAATTATATACCCACATATATTTAACCAAATTACTATTATATTTTTATAATATAAAAATAAGTTTTTATATTATACCCTGTTGTGGTTATATCCTGTCATGTATAAACTTTTGTCACTTTACATTATATCCAGCTAATTTCTATGACATTTGTTGACTTAGAACTTATAATTTAAAAGTTAATTTTATATTTGAATTTATAGATGCAGTATGTTTTATTTAACTGTCTCCCAATTGTTTGGCATTTATTCATGAAGACTCTGGAAGTTTCAGAGTATTTAACAGAGTGAGTGCTTGATAAATACTCTTGAGAGACAGGCTTACTGTATTTACCTTGAACAGAGATTCATCATACTTTTTACTAAAGGACAGTAATAGAAGAATCAGAGAACTCCTAATTCTGTTCATTCTCAACAGAATTTTTTTCCTGGAGTATATTTAAAACTATTATATGAATAAAACAAAGAACACATTATGTATTTGTTTAATTCATACTTCATACCAAATAGCTTTTAATGGAACCAAACCTCTATGGGAATGTAACTAGTTTATTCATCATACTTTTTCAGAAAAATATAGATGGGTTCATTATCTCATAAGTTGTTATATTTTCCAAGGTGTGTTTAATTTTGGAGGTCAAATGGCAAAATGATGCTGAACATTAAATTTACAATAGAAATTCTTAAGTTTGAAATAGCTTACAAATATTCTTTCATTAGTTCTGAGTGGTCTTGAAAGATAAATAGCAGACATGATTATTTTAATATAACAGATAGTGAAATTATTAATTTAAGATTCTAAGGAGCAACTTGAGGCATCCAATGGCCTGGACATATGGAAGAATGAATAAGAACTTTAGATAATATAAAGGAAATAAGTAGAAGAGCAGATAATGAAAACAAGCAAGCAAATAAACAAACAAACCCAAACATTATGCAATGCAAAGTTAACCTGGAAGCCTAAATAAGTCAATATGCTTATTTCGGATAAATTTTTATGCTATCTACTTAACAGTCTTGTGGACTGAGGAGCTACTGTGTCTTCTGAAATAACCTATCTTATTGCTAGAGAGTAATGAGGCATTTGGAGAATATGTTCATTGATGTATGAATTCACCAGAATGGTCATCAAAAAAGACCTGGAATTTCTTTTTCTCTATGCAGACCTAGCTTATGGCTCACTTGTAAGATATGAATAAGCTTCCTAAAAGCTCCATCTATTTAAGTGCTTAGACTTCAGTAGTTTGGCTTTTACTGATTACTAATGCTTTTTCCACTTCACATTCATTATTTGAAACAAAGTTACAGTCAGTTACAATATAGATAAATATTAACACTGGATTAAAAAGCATCTCAAGAAAGAAATGAAGAAATGAAAGAAGGCATGCAGGATGGCAAGTATCCTGATGAAGGTGAGAAACCCTTCCGACTTAATGAGATCAGAACAATAAGTACTTCAAAGGCTCCTTCTTGTAGAGGCAGAAAAAATAAAGCTGCTTGTGAAAGTAGTCTTCTCACTTTTCTATAAATCCAAGTGGACCTGAATTTATGTGACACTCACTCTTCAAATAAATGTTTGCTAGAGACATGAAGATTCAGAAAATGCTTCAACAGCAATAACTGGGATGGACGCTGTGTTGTAATAATTTGGATACACTTGACTAATGCAGTTATTTGCAATGAGGTTGGCTCAGTGCCCAAAGCAGTGAGCAAACAAATATAGCTCGACAATTGTTTCAAGCCTTCCGAGACGGCCAGAAAGATTTTTTGTTCAGTCCAGGGAGGCCAGTGGTCACTGCTGAGGACTCTGGTCATCAAAGGCTCCTAAGATAGATTTTTTAAAATAGTCTTTGTTAAATTCACCAATGTGTTTTATGTAAAAATGCTGGTGAGGCACGAGCGTTTTTAATCAAATTAGTATGCAACATAAGGCAGCTGTGTATTCAAATGGGTTTTTTAGCAATTTGGTTGTTTTCCTTATAATAACAGGAAAGAACATTTTGATTTTGAAGGTGACAGAGGCAATATTACCAGAATTAAACAATCTGAATTAGCTTTTTCATGAAATGTAATATGTTTTATGCTTTTAGATGGGATGCTCCGGTGCTTTCAGATGAGCCTTCCACTGTCACGGTCAATGACCAGGAACAGAATAAGCTCTGGAGGTAGGATTATCCTCAAATTTAATTTTTTTTAGAAGAAGCTAATGGCAAATGTTTCTAGCAAACTTTAGGTTCATCTATGTTATAACTAGAGAACCAAGACAGGATATTAAAAGAACAGATAAGTATAAAATTAGTAAACAAAGTTTGACATTTTGCTTATTCTACGAATTTAATGCTGAAAATGAATATAATCCCTAAAATCATAAACAGCATGCATGTCAGACAAAAGCTGCAAAATTTCATTTGTCAACTTAGGTAAATTCAGAACTCTAGTACATAAGAGGGTAAAACACGATTAAAATTTTAACTTTAAATTATATGATAACAATTCTTACTACAGAGAGTTTGCAACAAGGCTGATTAAACATGCAAAAAGAGGCTCTTTTTGCAATTTCTACACTTTGTAGGGATTGGTATTCAAAAGAGCAGCATTTAGAGTCCAACCATATAACTATAAAGAAGGAAAATTCTTGTTCATATTGATCAAGAGGAAACAAAAGCCCAGAGGAAGAGAAAAACACATATGTAGTGTTTAAGTAATATTGGAATTCTTGAAATGCATAGCTCCTATAAAATCATGTATTATTATCCAAAGTTAGCCTGTGTGGTTTTGAAAATGACAAGGAAGTTTCTGTGCTAGTCCCTCATAAGCTCTTTGTTTCATTGATCTTTTAGGAAGCAGGATTTTTTGACTTTGTAGCAACTAGAACTACCTGTTATTATCACATATTTTGGTAGGGAGAGGTACTGCTGATAAGATAATTTTGAAATTTCTGGTAATGGCAAGTAATTTCCTTTCTTCATCTTCAGGAAAAGGCGGTCTAAAAGTCCTTCCCTAGAAGATGCATATATAGGAACTTTTCATCCTAAGGCTGGACAAATAGTGATTAATATCAAAGATTGCAACGTAGCCTAGGAACCATGTGATCTAGCTTCAAAAGGAATAATGTCTGCCTAATAGAATAATAAGTGCATGCACTGGGGACCACATAGATGCTCTACAAATATTAGCAAGAGCAATGTGACTAAAGCAGGCTGCTAGTGTTCTGGATGAAAGGATTTTAAAGCCATCTGGTGTCTGGACATCAGCCTGAAAATCACAGGCTTCGATCCATAAGATAATCCATTTACACAGTCTACATACTGAGATGGCTTTCTCCACGGATTTGTTCCATTGTCCCAAATCAGTCCCTGTAACCTGTGGAAAGGTCTAATGTCACCTAGACAATAGTAAAGAACCACTTATTATTTCATTTAAGGGACACATTTATTACAGTGATTCAAACAGTCCAGGGCTCCATACTTGGAGAAAGAAACAGACTGAAATGGTGGACTAACATAGGTAGTACTTTGTGATGGAACCTGTATTTTCTTTAAGAAAAAAATGAAAACAAATCAAGCATATGCTGGGTTGTATCCCTTGTAAGGAGGGCAAATAACTCCAAAATGAGAGTTTCCAGGGGAAAATGTAATATCCTAGGAGAATTTTGAAATTCAATCAACATTTACTGATAATATACATCAGTAGAGACAAAAAAAAAATAAGTTATGGGGGTTTCTGCCTTCAGAGATTGAAGAGTCAAAAAGAGAAAAAACATACACAAATGAAACAACCTAAGTATATGATCAAAGTAGTGCAGAAAATAGAAAAATAATGCTCAGTGTTTCAAAAAGTATTTGTATCTCAAATTACATAATAATTTAAAATGTAATTTAATTTAAAAATTTGTTTGGATAATGTTTTATGACAACTTTTTGTTTTGAAATTGTACTTCTGTTTCTTTAGAAAAATATTTTGTCCACTGGTATATAAAATAATAAATATATAAACTCTTTAAAATGTAATGGTTGAAAATGATTTCAAGTTAAAATTACAATAGAATTCATGTTCTAAAATTTAAAATGTCATATCAGAATGTTTCCTTTAGAACTAGATCCATTTATAGCAAGGCACCCGATGTTTTTCATAGCCATTTATGTGTAGTTAATTCACATTCTCTATCACAGTAAAAATGTAGCCCTTTCTGTAATTATTACCTGTTTTAGCCTTTCCCACTGGGATGAGTCATCTTGAACTGAATCCATTTTGCACTGAATATTCTCATGAGCTGTATTTCGAAACCCAATAAATAGGACAACCATTGCATATTTTTTTTTTTTTTTTTTTTTTTTTTTTGAGACAGAGTCTCGCTCTGTTGCCCGGGCTAGAGTGAGTGCCGTGGCGTCAGCCTAGCTCACAGCAACCTCAAACTCCTGGGCTTAAGCGATCCTACTGCCTCAGCCTCCTGAGTAGCTGGGACTACAGGCATGCGCCACCATGCCCGGCTAATTTTTTGTATATATATTTTAGTTGTCCATATAATTTCTTTCTATTTTTAGTAGAGACGGGGTCTCGCTCTTGCTCAGGCTGGTCTCGAACTCCTGACCTCGAGCGATCCACCCGCCTCGGCCTCCCAGAGTGCTAGGATTACAGGCGTGAGCCACCGCGCCCGGCCTATATTTTTCATGTGTAAAAAAATCTCATTAATCTCTCACTTCCTATTTTTTAAAATTTTAAAATTTTTGATTTTTATGGGTATATAACACACATATATCTTTATAGGATACATATGATGTTTTGATACAGGCATACAATGTGAATTAATCAAATCAGGGTAATTGGGGTATCCATCACCTCAAGCATTTATTATTTCTTTATGTTAGGAACATTACAATTCCACTCTTTTAGTTATTTTAAAGTATACCCTAACTTATTATTGATTATAGTCACTTTGTTGTGCTACCAAATATTGTTCATTCTATCTAACTATTTAACTATATTTTTTCACTCATTAACCATCTCCACTTTATCCCTCCCTCCCTGCTACCCTTCCCATCATTCTGCTCTCTGTCTCCTTCAATGTTTTTTGATACTTAGCTCCTACATATGAGGGAGAGAGAACATGTGAGATTTGTCTTTCTGTGCTTGGCTTAATTTCACTTAACACAATACTCTTCAGTTCCACCCATGTTGCTGCAAAGGGTGGATTTCACTCTTTTTCATGGCTAGATAATATTCTATTGTGCATATGTATCACAATTTCTTTATCCATTCAACCACAATGCACACTTAGGTTGATTCCAAATGTTGGCTATTGTAAATAGTGCTGCAATAACCATGGGAGTGCAGATATCTTTTCCATATACCAAATTCTTTTCCTTTGGATGTATACCCAGCATTGGGGTTGCCAGGTCATATGGTAGTTCTATTTTCAGTTTTTGAGGACCTCCATCTTGTTTTCCATAGTGATTGCACTAATTTACATTCCCACCACAGTGTACAAGGGTTCCCCTTTCTCCACATCCTTGCCAGTATTTGCTATAGCATTTGCTATAAAAGCCATTTTATCTCGGGTGAGATGATATCTCATTGTAGTTTTGATTTGCATTCCTCTGATGACTAATGATGGCCATTTTTACGTCTTCTTTTGAGAAATGTCTGTTCACATTCTTTGCCCATTTTTTAAATTGGATTATTAGATGTCTCCCTATTGAATTGTTGGAGCTCCTTATACATTCCAGTTATTAGTCCTTTGTCAGATGGGTAGTTTGCAAATATTTTCCCTCATTCTGTGGATTATCTCTTCCCTTTGTTGATTGTTTCCTTTGCTGCATAGAAGCTTTTTAGCTTGATGTGATCCCATTTGTCAATTTTGATTTGGTTGCCTGTGCTTTGGGAGTATTACTCAAGAAATCATTGCCCGGACCCATGTCCTGAAGTGTTTCCCCAACATTTTCTTTTAGTACTTTCATAGTTTCAGGTCTTAGATTTAAGTCTTTAAGCATTTTGATTTGATTTTTGTACATGGTGAGAGATTAGGGTCTAGATTCATTCTCCTGCATATGGATATCTACTTTTTCCCAGCACAATTTATTGAAGAGACTGCCCTTTCCCCAATGTATGTTCTTGGCACCTTTATTGAAGATAAGTTGACTATAGATGTGTGGATTTATTTCTGGGTTCTCTATTCTGTTCCATTGGTCTGTGTGTCTATTTTTATACCAGTATCATGCTGTTTGTATGAATGCAGCTCTGTATATAATCTGAAGTCAGGTAGTGTTATTCCTCCAGTTTTGTTCTTTTTGCTCAGGATGGCTTTGGCTATTCTGGGTCTTTTGTGGTTCTACATAAATTTTAGGATGATTTTTTCTATTTCTGTGAAGAATGTCATTGGTATTTTGATGGGGATGTCATTGAATCTATAAACTGCTTTAGGCAGTATGGACATTTTAACAATATTGATTCTTCCAATCCACAAGCATGGACTATCTTTCTTGTTTTTTGTGTCCTCTTTGATTTCTTTGATAAATGTTTTACAGATTTCATTGTAGAGATCTTTCACTTTGGTTAAGTTTACTCCAAGGTATCTTATTTTATTTGTAGCTATTATAAATGGGATTACTTTCTTGGTTGTTTTTTCAGATTGTTTACTGATGGCATATAGAAATGCTACTGATTTTTGTATATTGTTTTCGTATCCTGCAACTTTACAGAATTTGGCTATCAGTTCTGATAGTTTTTTTGTGGAGTCTTTAGGTTTCTCCAGATATAAGATCATATCATCTGCAAATAAGAATAATTGTACTTCTTCCTTTTCAGTTTAGATATTCTTCATTTCTTTCTCCTGTCTGATTGCACTAGCTAGAATTTCCAATACTATGTTGAATAACAGTGGTGAAAGTGGGTATCCTTGTCTTGTTCCAGATATTAGAGGAAAGACTTTCAGTCTTTTCCCATTCAGTATGATGCTAGCTGTGGGTCTGTCATATATGGCTTTTATCATGTTGAGGTAAGTTCCTTCTCTACCCAGTTTTTTGAGAGTTTTTATCACAAAGGGATGTTGAATTTTATCAAATGTTTTTTATTTTTTGCATAATTGATTGAAATGATCATATGTTTTTGTCATTTGTTCTGTTGATATGATGTGTCACATTGATTTATTTGCATACGTTGAATCATGCCTGCATCCCTGGGGTGAATCTCACTTGATATGATGAATAATCTTTTTCATGTGTTGTTGAGTTCTGTTTGCTAGTATTTTATTGAGGACTTTTGCATTTAGGTTCATCACCGATATTAGCCTATAATTTTCTCTTTTTACTGTGTCTTCATATGGTTTTGGTATCAGGGTGATACAGGCCTCATAGAATGAGTTTGAAAGTATTCTCTTCTCCATGATTTTTTGGAATAGTTTAAGTAGGATTGATAGTAATTCTTCTTTGAATGTTTGGTAGAATTCAGCAGTGAAGTCATTAGGTCCTGGGCTTTTCTTTAATAGGAGACATTTTTATTACTGCTTCTATCCCATTACTTGTTATTGGTTTATTCAAGTTTTGGATTTCTTCCTGGTTTAATCATGGTAGGTAGTATGTGTCTAGGAATTTATTCATTTCTTCCAGGTTTTCCAATTTATTGGAATATAGTTGCTTGTAGTAGTCTAAGGATCCCTTGGATTTCTGCAGTATTGGTTGTAATGTCTCCTTTTTTTCATCTCTGATTTTATTTATTATGTTATTTTCTCTTTGTTCCCTAGTTAGTCTAGTTAAAGGTATGTCTATTTTGTTTATATTTTCTAAAACCAACTGTTTGTTTCATTGTTCTTTTCTATTTTTTTTTTTTTTTTTTGGTTTCAATTTCATTTATTTCAGCTCTGATCTTTCTTTTCTTCTAATAATTTAGGTTTGGTTTGCTCTTGTTTTTCTAGTTCTTTCAGATGCATCATTAGGTTGTTTTTTTTTTTTTTTTTTTTGAAGCTGTTCTACTTTTTTGATGTAGGTACTTATTGCTATAATGTGATATGCTATATTTTCATTTCATTTGTTTCAAGAAATTTTAAAATTTCCTTCTTGATCTCTCCATTGATCCACTGGTCATTCAGGAGCATATTATTTAATTTCTATGTTTTCCAATATTCCTCTTGTTACTGATTTCTAGTTTTATTCTATTGTCGTCAGAGAAAATACTTGGTATGACTTCAGTTTTTTTGAATTTTATAAGACTTGGTGAATGAGAGCCTGACTCATCCTACTCTCTGACTTCTCATCTCCAAGTCACTAAGTCTTTTTGTTGTTACCTCCTTAATATTTTTCCAATTTGTGCCATTCACTCTCCTTAAATTGCCATTATGTCAGTATAACCTGTCATTACCTTTGACCTGAAATATTTCACTACTTCCTAAGTAGATTTTCTGCCTCCAGTCCAAATCTTGCCGGTCCATCTATACAGTGCTTCAAGAATGATTTTTCTAATACATAAATTTGGTCATGTCATGATCATGTTTAAAATGTTTCAATGGCTTTCTCTTGCCTGGGGGATAAAATCCAAAACTATAGCCCTGCATATAAGATTCTTTCAGATTGCTTTATTTTTAACTCTCTAGGTCTTTGGTCCTCCTTTTCCAAATCTTTAGAAAGCTGCCTACAGCTCCTTCTGCTTAATATTAACTTGCAGCTCCCCATGGTATCAATTCTCCCTCATATTTTGGGTTAAACTTATGCATACTATTCTCTGAAATGTTTTCTTCTACTACTATGTCCACATATATCTTGCTTTGAATTTTGTTGTTATGAAATAGTTGAGAAAATGATGGATTTAAGTTTTGACACATGTGAATCAATTCAAAGGTAAAGGAAGATTTTTTAAAACATCTACTAGCAGGTACCTTATGTGTGGATATCATCTGTATCTTTTCATCTGATCCCTCTGTCCAGCACAACAGATGCTCTAAACAGAAGTAATGAGGATTAGGACTAAGGCCTTTAGGAATGTACTTATTAGCTAGGTTAGGGTACTGGCAAGAAACCAAGTAAGAAACATAATCTAGCTATGTGTTGGGAGGCCAGTGACAAAATTGCTTCAAGTTAGTGTCAAGATAGGAGGGGATGGGTATATTCACACCTAATGGGTGTGGTGTTCACTGTCTGGGGGATGGGCATGCTTGAAGCTCTGATTCAGCCGGGGCAAAGGCAATATATGTAACCTAAATATTTGTACCCCAGTAATATTCTGAAATAAAAAAAAAAAAGATATTTGACTAGAGGCACCTGACACTTGCCTCCTCCATAATGGACTAAAACACTGAGTGATAACCATATACCACCAGAGCTTCCAGGAAAGAACACTGGAATTCAGCACGGAAGTGACAGAGAACTGCTGAGGCACAGAACGGAAGGAAGCGAAGCAGCTGGCCTGGCTGGGATCGGCTCAGAGCTAGGAGGAACTCCCATGTTCCCACAGTGGACTCTTGCAATCCTAGCCATAAGACAGCCCTTTGGACCTTGCAGGCCCTGAGACTAGTCCACATGACAGCATTGTTTGAGAGAGGGAGTTTGCACGAATTCCCATACACTCCCCAAGATGTAAGCAGCTGCGGCATGGTGCCATTTTGAGACCCCAGTCCCCACCAGACTACATGCTGCCCTCAGGCCTACATTTCCACATCCCTGGACCCCCACTGACATTCCCCCATATTCACCCAGAGATTGCAGTGCCTCACAAAGCCAAGTGGACCCAGCAGTGCAGCTGGGTCCCTGGCACTCTAGCCCATGCAGTGTCTTACATCCTGGGGAGCAGATAGAGCACCACACTGAGAAGGCTGACCCCAAGAGGAAGAGAGCTGAAGTGTGTACTCAGCAGAGCCTAAGAACCACCGGCCTGGGGCCACGAACATGATAGCAACCTCATCCCCTCCAGGGGCAGGGCAGGTGCCCTGTACATGCCTTCTTGGAGGCTGGGGACTGGCTCACCTGCAAACCATCCTGGGGCCTGAGGACAGGCCTGCTCCACCCACCCCTGCCACTGCCAGTGTTTATACACATCTTCCAGGGAGCCTGGGGATTGACCCACCCCGCCTGCAACTGCCAGTGTCCAAGCACACCTTCTGGGACCTGAGGATGGGCTCACCCAGTCCATTCCTGCCCATGTGATATGGTTTGGATGTCTGACCCCTCCAAATCTAATGCTGAAATTTGATCCCCAGTGTTGGAGCTGGGGCCTGGTAGGAGGTGTTTGGGTCATGGGGGAAGATCCCTCAAGAATAGCTTGGTGCCTTCCCTGTGGTAATGAGTGAGTTCTCACTTTATTAGTTCACACGAGAACTGCTTGTTTAAAAGAGCCCGGCACCCCTCTCTTCTCTCTCTTGCTCCTTCTCTCATCATGTGACACATCTTCTCCTCCTTCACTTTCTGCCTTGACTGGAAGCTCCCAAAAGCCCTCATTAGAAGCAGAGGCCAGCACCATACTTCTTGAACAGCCTGCAGAACCATCAGCCAAATAAACCTCTTTCTTTTATAAATTACCCAGCCTCAAGTATTCCTTTATACTAGCACAAAATGGACTAATACATCATTCACACTGTTAGAGGGCCTGGGGACAGGCCTTCCCTGCCTGCCACCATGGATGCACATGCACACAATCTAAGACCATAAGGGCAGGTCCACTCTGTCCACTGCTGGTGCCCCTGCATGCCTCCCAGGGCCCTGAGGACTGGCTCGCCAAGCCAGACACTTTTACCACCAGTGCATACCGGCATGCATCACCTAGGGGACTGGAGACCAGCCCACCCAGCCCATCACCACCATTACTGACGCCCATGTGCATTGGTCAGAGGCCCAAGGGTTGGCCTGCTGACACTATTGCCACCACCAGTGCCATGCATGCTGCCCAGGGCCCCAAAGACCCTCCCAACCTCCCTGCCTGCCACTGCCACTGTTGGCATCTAAGCACACTGCCTGGATATCCAAGGACCAGGCTGCACAGACCTGCCAACATTAGCATTGTGTATATTGCCTGGATGCCTGAAGACCAGCATGCCCATCTTGTTGACACCATCATTGGTGCCAGAGAACCAGCCCACCTGGCATTTCCATCCCCAGCAAAGCCTAGCCACAGCCTCCACTGATAACCACACCTAAGCCACTGAGGAATTCACAGACACTACAGATGCTAATTATAGGCAAGGAAATCAGATGGAATTTACAGTACTGTGCCTACCCAGAATCAAGCCAAAGTGCCCTAGCCAACCAACACTATAGACACATCTATAGGAAAGAATTCTTCCTTACAAAGGCCAATTCATAAAATTGGAAGACGTGACTGTTACACTAGATGTGCAGATATCAATGTAAGAACACAAGACACATGAAAAAGTAAGGAAATATGAAACCTCAGAAGGAACACAATAATTCTGCAGTAACAGATCCCAAAGAAAAGGGAATCTATGAAAGAGAATTCAAAGTAATTATAGTAAAGAAATTTAGTGAGAAACAACAGAAAATAGGTAAATAATATGAAGAAATCAGGAAAACAGTTCATGATCTGAATGAGACATTCAACAGAAAAATTGATAACATAAAAAAGAACCAAACAGAAATTTTGGAATTGAAGAATTCAATGAATGAAATAAAAAAATATAACCAAGAGCTTTTATAATGGACTAGAGTAGATGAAAGAATTTCTGAACTTAAAGACAGGTCTTTTGAAATCACCCAGTCAGACAAATCAAAACCACAATGAGATACCACCTCACTTCAGTTAGAATGGCTAGAGTAATATTAAAAAAGAAACCAACAGAAAACAAGCGTTAATGAGGATGTGGAGAAAGGGGAATACTTACACACTGTTGGTGAGATTGTAAATTGGTTGTAAATTAGTGTTGCCACTATGGAAACCTGCATGGATATTCCTCAAAAACTTAAAAATAGAACTACCATATAATTCAGTAATCCCACTAACTGGTATATATCCAAGAGAAGTAAAATGAATACGTCAAAGAGGTATCTGCACTCCCATGTTTATTGCTGTACTGTTTACAATAGCCAAGACTTGGAATCAACACAAGTTTCTGACAATGGATAAATGGAGAAAGAAAATGTGGTATATATAGACAGTAGAATACCATTCAGCCATAAAAATGAATGAAATCCTGCCATTTGCAGCAGCATGGATAGAACTGGAGGTCATTATGTTAAGTGAAATAAGCCAGGCACAAAAAGACAAATATTGCATATTCTCACTCACATGTGGGGGCTAAAAAGATTGATCTCATGGAGGTAAAGAGTAGGATAATGGTTACCAGAGACTGGGAAGGGGAAGGGTGTGTGTGTGTTGGGAGGATTAAGAGGGGTTGTTTAATGGGTTCAAACATACAATTATAGAAAAAGTAAGTTCCAGTGTTCAGTAGCATAGTACGGTGACTATAGTTAAAAATAATTTATAGTGTATGTCAAAATAGATAGAAGAGAAGATTTGAAGTGGTCCCAACACAAAGAAATGATAAATGTTTGAGATAATGGATATCCTAAGTGCCCCAATTTGATCATTACACATTGCATGGACATACCAAAATACATGTGTACCCCATAAATATGTAGAATTATTATGTATCAATAAAAATTGCTTAAACTCAGAAATCTATATGGCATTAAAGACAAAGGGGAAGTGCTCGAAATTTAAATTAATTTGATTAATAAAGACAAATGCAAATGAAAAGAAAATAGGCACAAATTCATAGAGGCACATTACAAAGATAGAACAGGAGTTATTACCAACAGAGAACCATAAATATGAAAATAAATCTTCAAATCAATTAAGGAAGATTATAAAATAAACAGCCATACTGAAAGCCAGAAAAGAAAAAATAATATGTGCTCCATCAATATGTCTTTAATTATAGTGAATTATTGAATGGAGAGGTTTATACAGTGAGCAGCAAACAGGCTAGAGCTAAATGAATTCTTTACCACTGCCTTTTAGGAGAAAGTAGTTGTAAACTATTGATCAGAGTGAGGTAGCCATGGTAGAAGGATGGGCACAAAGGAAAATGAGTTGGCCTTGTAGACATTTAACAGAAAAGCAGAAAAAGCTGTCTCTATATAAAATCATGAAAATAGGGAAATCAGCTGTTTGCATTAAAATCAAGAAGAAGTCTGAAATATTTTAAGGGCTTTTATAAAGATGCAAATAATTTGAAAAAGGCAAAATATTTATGTGCTTTAAAAAAAGTAGAAGAATCTGACTTGGTTACTTGGTTATCTGGAAGATACTGGAAATAATCAATCAAATTTTAATCACCTGGAAAAGTATGGGTACTATGAAATACCAACACGGTTTTCTGAATAGCAAATCATGCCAGACCCATTAAATCGTGTTCTGTGATAGCATTACAGGCCACAGAGACAAGGAAAAATGATAGTGACAATCCATCTTGTTTTCAAGAGGTCTTGGAATCTGCTCTTTGTCACATTTTCATTGACAAACTTGGGGAAATACGACCTTCGCCACATTACTTTTAGGTGGATGGATGCACAACATGCTTGAATGTTCAACCAAAGGACAATTGAGGTTTCAATTTCAAGTTGCTCTAATATGTCGATGTAGCTCCCAAGCACTGGTTCTGAGGACCACCTAGTCAACTGCTATTAGGTGATTTGCATTAAGTAATTTAGAGTGTGCTCATCAACTCTCCAGGTAATTATAAATCTACTTAGTTGGTATAAGTAGGAGATAAAAATTTGAAAAGTTGAATAATATAAGTACACAAAACAGACACTAGGAGGAAATTTTTCTTACTAGAATATTAATCAACAATGTGATGCTACTGTGAAAATTGCCAAAACTCCACAGGAAATTTTGAAAAGGAGGATGATATATAAGGACTTGAAAAAAAATCTTTCTGCCTTTTCCTTGTTTTAATCACCACTAAGACACTTGCTTCTAATTTTAGTTACTATTAATAATACCATACTTTTAAATGAATTCAGTTATAAAATTTTGTCTTCTTCTGTTTTTTAGATGGTCTGCGTTGTGACGGTATTACTTTTGTAATTAGGGGGTTCAAGCTACATTTGAAAAAATGGTTAAAAAGCAAGCTAACAGCCTGGGCATGGTGGCTCACACCTGTAATCCTAGCACTCTGGGAGGCTGAGGCGGAAGGATCACTTGAGCTCAGGAATTCAAGAGAAACCCGAGCAAGAGCAAGACCCCATCACTACTAGAAATAGACAAATTATCCAGGTGACTAAAAACAGAAAAAATTAGCCAGGTGTGGTGATGCACACCTGTGGTCCCAGCTACTCGGGAGGCATCTAACCCTAGTAGTGCTACCATGTTTCTCAGAATATCAAGTTCAGTATCTCTATCACCAAATTTCCACAGAAAAGCTTTGATTCCCTCTGTATTCTCTGCTCAAGGCTGGCTGCTGCTTGGAACTAATGTTCTTTCTTTGTTTCTTTTTAAAAAAACATATACACCATGACTCTTCATTTTGGTGTCTGTTGTAATCTCTGTGGGATCAAGGTCATCTGCTATGGCAAATGCGTGTTCTGTAGGCAATGGGAGGAGAATCTAAAAATTCCTTTAGTGGGAAAATATTTTTCTGTTTGGTTCTCTGACCATTGATCAGAAACATACATGGTCTACCATTTCCTATGTAACACCATAAAATTTCTCTTTCATTACTGGAAATTGCTTACTCATACTCATGCCCGATGCCCCATATACTACAAAGTATAATTGAAATACTTTTGCATTTAAAGATAGACAACAATATACCAAATATGGATAATAGGTTGGGCAGGGTAGAGAAAAAGAATATAAGAGAAGCTGTGGAATAGCAGGGAAGTCCATGGGCTTGAGTCTAAACTGCCTGGGTTTGAATCCCACTTACAAGTAGAATGGACTAAAGGTACAGGAAAGCACCTGTTACAGGGTGGATTGTGATCCCCTATACCTTAAATTCGTATGTTAAAGTCCTAACCCAAGTAGCTCAGAATGCGACCCTATTTGAAGACTGTCTTTATAGAGGTAAGTAAGTTAACATGAGGCAATTAGAGTAGCCCTAATCCGATATGACTGTTATCTTTGTAAGAAGAAGATATTTGGACAGACATATACAGACAGAAGATGTGAAGACACAGGGAAAACATAGCTATCCACAAGCCAAGGAGAGAGGTCTGGAACAGATCCTTTCCCCAAGGCCTTCAGAAGAAATCAACCCTGCTCACACCTTGATCTTAGACCTCTAGCCTTTAGAACTGTGAGACAATAAATTTTTGTTTAAACTACTCAGTCTGTGGAACTTTGTTGTGGGAGCCCTAGAAAACTAATACAGTACCTTAGTTTTCTGAGGAAAAATGGGAATATTCCCAGTTTCATGGATTTTTTTTAAATTAAATAATAAGAATAGAATAATGGTCATGCCATCTGTAATTGACTGAATGGTTATGATATGATTGGTGTAGTGCTCAATGCTTTACACATGTTGTAAATGTCTAGCATGGTGACTGCCATATAGGATAGTAACCATTTTTATTTTCTCTTAATACTGCAATAAAGAGATGCTGAAATGAAAATATACTGCAATGAAGAGGGAGATATGCCAAAATATAAGATGAAAAAAAATAAAGAGCCCATAAAAGGGAGAAGAAACTAACACCTTGCAACAGGAAGGGAAACAAGACTCCCTACACCAGAGAATAGCAACTGTTAGAAACTAGTGCCCCGGGTGAACAGAGGAAAACCTGTTTTGTAGTTTTATTTGGCCAGAACTGCCACAATGTGTCTAAGGTTTTACGTACATGTGATGCTACAGTTTGCATAGTGACTGTGTTATAATTGTTTTAACAATATTAATGGTAAAGGTTATCATGAAATCATACATAGCATTATGTTGACTGTTTTTTATTTCCTTTTTAGCTTTCTGAGTTAGTGACACATTATTGCAGCAAAACATATGTAGGGTCAATTCATGCTGAATAGTTATTAGAAACCATGATAACAAAAGTCATTACACTGCAGTTCAGTTTTGACAGTAAAATTTCTGCAACATTATCACAAATCCTCATGCATTAGTGCAATGATCCTTACTATAGTTTCATATTAGAATCAAAAGATTGCTGTAGCATGCTTGATACAAAAAGTCAAGCAAGCCAAATTCTTTTCTGCTTTTACAGATAACATTTTTGCTCTTTTTCTATGTACATCATGCAGGCAGTATCTTTGTTTTATATACTTTTTTCAATAACGTATGAGTATAGTGAATATATCTTTCTTTAAAATGAGGATTTTCCTTGAAAGACCATACAATTCTGATCCCCAGCACCAAAGGAAATAATTAGAAAAGGATTTTTATATGTGATACAGTCTCACAAATTTCTAAACAGTATGCTATTCACAATATTATTATTTTTCTTTTTCTTACGTGATGTATTGGCTGTGTGCTTGTGTTGTTTTCTGTTTTTAATCAGTGGTTTACTGTGATAGAATAGTACAAGATTTTTAAAAAGAACATTTGTCATATTTAGGATTACTTTGATAGGAAAGCTTTGAGGGCTACCCTTCAGCTGACAAAGGGAAAATATTTTTAATGTTATCTTTCCACAGCATTTTTCCATAGTCACTTATTAACAAACTCTTAGAGGGTAAGACTGTATAAGTAAATTGCTTATTCTTTTGAGGTAATGTTATTGTACTAAAGGTCCATTTCAAGACAGCAGAAAAAAATATATGATTTGTGAACTATTGTCCAGTGAATGAGTTAAGGGACCTCCAGAAACCAAGTTAATGTCTTCCTTAATAGGGGAATCATGTTTATGAAGGTATGCACAGATTTGGATAATTAGGGCACACACTTCACTTTATGTAAAATATGTTTTTTGGAATTTGGATATAGATAAAATCCTACTGAGTTAAGTATAATTGAAGTGATTGTGGGCCTCACTGTATTATTAGAGCTGCTCATGATGTAGGAATCCTTTGAAAATACACATAATTATCCCTAAATTATTTGATATGCTATATATATATATATACACACACATATATATATATATACATTGAATGTTCTTAAATTGGAACACACATGTTGACATACAAATATAATAATATAACTAAAAATGAATTTGTTCTCTTGGCCATAGGAGAGAATAACAAATGGTTAAATCTTTTAATCATTGCATTCTTTATAAGCGTATTGTTTGTAAAATTATTTATTTCAGTTGAGCTAATCTGCTGTCTTTAAGTCACTCTTGGTTAATAGAAAATGACGATTTTATAATGTGTTTTGATTTTATATAATCTTTCTTAACACAGGGTAATCAAGTTCATTTCTATAAAGATTCCATTGCCATGGTACAGGTTATTTCTTAATAGTATACAGATAATGATAACAATACCAGTTGGAGTCTCATTCTCTCTTTAAGTATATAAACTAAAAAATCTGTGATGAATGCTGCATAATCTCATTTAATAATAACAAATATAACTAAAATATATGTGGAACTTACTATGTGCCAACTATTGTTCTGAGAGCTTTACACATGTTAAATTCTTTGTCAAGAAGCATGAAGTAGGTGCTGCTATTTTTATTTTACAGACGAGAAACCAGAGGCTCAGAGAGGTAAGTGACTTGCTCAAAATCACAGCTAGTAAGCAACAGAGTGGGATTCAAACCCAGGCAGTTTAGCTCCATGCTACACTGTACTGCCTACTTTATAACCAGGTTTTTGTTGGAAACACCATTTTGGTAATGCTCCTTAGAGAAAAATAGTATGCATAGATTAAGGTTCTTGCCATATACTGTTAATATTTTTTTCATGGAGAGCACTTTAAAATACAGTGTCACCATTGGTGAAAGCACCAATTTTAATGCTTTCTTCAAAACCTAGATATTATCATTATAAAATATTATACTAATCTGGTGAGTGAAAATGCTATCATGCTGTTTTCATTTATATTTCTTTGATTACTACTAAGGATGCTTCCTTCGTTTTATTTATCAACTGCTTTGTATTTCTTTAAATATTCAATAAAGACAAGACATACTAAGTAGGTTCTGCTACTATTCTTATTTTAAACTTTCCTCATATAATAAATATTCAACTACATTTTATGTTTATATTAAACTCTTTAAGGCATTTGTGGTTTTTGGCATGATATAAGGTAGGGGGGATTTATTTGTTATTTTCCAAAAATATACAGTAGGTTTTCCAACATTTTGTTAAAAATATTGTGTCCCCATCCATTTATTTGCATTTCCACATTTTATATAATAAATTGCTTTGCACATTAGGACTTCTTTTTAGGCTTTTCTTGTGGTAGCACTGAACTTTCTGTCATTTTCATAACATGTTACAGCTTATTGTAGCATTATGATTTGTTTCAGAACAATTTAGAACAAATGTTGCCTCATTTTCTCCATAATTTTCTTGTCTGTTTTCACGTTCCAGTGTAGAATTATTTTATCAGCTTCCAAAAATATACTTTTAATTTGTTTGGAATTGCTTTAAAATTACAATATGAAGATGCCAGATCCCACCAAATTAAAATATTGAATATTGTCATGGCATGTGCTGTTTTATTATTTTCTCCATCTGTAAAACTTTACAGATTTCTTCATGAAGATTACAATTCAATATTTCATATTAGGGTATTTCTAGGAAATTGTTGGTTGTTGTAGCTATTGTGAATGGGATCTTTATATATATATTTTTTCTAACTGGTGTTTGGTAGTATAAGATTTGGATTAACTCTCCCTAATCCATGTGTCATTGTTAACTCTAGCCCTAATGATGCCTGGTCATATATATGTGAGTCTAAATATATAATTTTTTATTAGGTATGTGTAACACCTGGCCATTAGGTGTTCCCATGGCTCTATTCCTTATAGCTCCTGCATGTTTTTCTAAACAATTATCATAATGTCACTATTCCCCTACTCTTTTGTCCTTTCTACCTATAATTCAGCCCATTTTCTCACTCTGCGTCAACTATTTAGTACCTATTATGGACCAGAAGTTCTCTTTATAATCGTGTAACCACACAAAAATTTGATGAAAGAAATGAGAGACATATATTTATATATAAAAATAAGAAAAATATTAGTAGCTGTATCTTCCATATGCAAATTATACACTTTGTGAAAAACTGTTCTAGGTGCTTTATAGAATTGTTCAGGAAATTAAATGATTACATGTAAAAGCTATCAAAGTGCCTAGCACATAGTATGTGCTTCATAAATAAATTATTACTACATATTTTTTATAACCATCCTGCTAGGGAGACATTAATATTCCCTATTTCAGAGGCACAGAGGAATTAAATGAGCTGTCCATAGGTATTCCATCCCAACTTTGACAACAATTAAACTCTGAAGAGAAAAACAAGTCACTAAAAAAGTTTAGCATATGAATATGCATTTTATATATTAATACTTATTTTAATAAAATATTATATGACACAATTCTGTAGATTTGGGGGAAGATTATTATGAAATAAGTTTTTTCACATGTTTATGTCATTGTGATGCATATGCACAGTTCAAAGACTAAAAAAATCATTAACAGATACTCCCACAGAATTGAAAATCAATTGCAGTTGTAAGTCATGAACTAGACAAGCCTAAGTAGGAAATATACCTATCATAGAATGTGTATACAAATGAACATTTTATTTATTTTATTTTAACATTTAAAACATGATTTTTGAGTGATAAAAAAATACTACTTCATTTTATAGCTGCACTGTGGCATTAAAAAATCAGCATTCTGAGTATGTATGGATTTCAAAGAACATAATCTATTCATTTGAAAATATTGGAAGTTTTTCTAGGGTTTTACAGGTAAAATAGAAAGCACTTTATTAAAGTTATATATGAGCAGAATTTTGTGAATGTATAATTTGTGACATGAAGTTTTCTCCTATTCCATAAAAAATAACGTTTTCCAAGGATTATGCCACTAAACACTAAATCAATCAGTAGTAAACAGATTTTCTGAGAAGACAGAGTTACAGAAACAATAGAAAATTCTGAGTTAACAGAGCTAACAGATTTCTTAAAATGAGATTCCTCAGATTTTTTAATATGCAAATGCAGTTTGAATCTTTTACAAGAAGATGTAGTATATATGACATGTATATCTTCTCCTCTCTCTCTCTCTCTCTTTATATCAGGTTTCTTAACCTCAGCTTTATTCAGATTTTGGGCTGGAGAATTTTGTTGTGTGTGTGTGGTGGGGAGGGGCCATCCTGTATATTGTAGGTTGTTTAGCAACACCCGTGGCCTTTGCCCACTAGGAGCAACCAAAATTATCTTCAGACATTACTCGATATCTAGATATCCCCTGGGGTACAAAATAGCCCTCGGTGGAGAACCACTGACATATATATATATATATATATATATATACACACACACACACACACACACACACACACACATATACACACACACACACACCTCATATATATATGAGAATTTTATATTTAATGACTTTGATATACCAGGGATTCAGCATCACACTCAACAGATTACTTTTAAGTCATTGCTAACATCAAAAAAGCTGTTCATTGCTATAATATACGCAACCCCACCAGAAGAAAATCTTCTCAAAATTACATAAAAGATACCTAAATTGACAATTCACCCAGAACTGGTCCTAGACTAAAGAACTGGTTTGAGCTAGATTTGAGTAAACTAATAAAATCTATGGATGATACAATTTTCTGAGAATTTAAGATGGAAATTTTGTCCAGTGAGGCCCAGGCGATGTGCATTAAACAGCGAAAACACAGGGTTCTTCCCTTGGTAAGGTGAAGAGAGGATGATGAAGAGCTCTGACCCTATGCCACACTGCAGAAGGGAATCCCCGGGGCTCGGGATCACAGCTTTCAGCATGGACACAGAGGTGAGGTGACATGTTCCTGTGCCCTGTGCAGTATCTTTGTCAGTACAATGGGTGATTAATAATATTAAATATATTTTCAATAATTGAATGAATGAATGAGTAGTGTTTGAATTTTGTGAGGCCCAGAAGTGTTCCTGAGAGCCCAACACACTCTGTCTGCTGCAGGGTAGTCCTGTGATTCCTATTCCTACGTGATCCCTTCACAAACCCAAGCCACTTAAAGATAATACTCCCGTATGAGCATGTCCATGACAGCTACTCTTATTACATCTCAGCTACTGATCCATTCAAACCTCCAAAAAAAAAAAAAAAAAAAATCACAGCATGTGCTCATCTGCAGTTTATTGGAGAAAATATTTGATCATAAATTAAGAAAACTATGTCCTAGGCTGACTTTTCTTCTACTTAGTTGTATATGGGGTAAATCACTGAGGCACTCTGGCCTCTCAAAGATTCCTCATCTCAAAGAGAAGGGTAGTATTTCTACAGTCGTTTCTAGTTCAAAAGCTTAGCAATTTAGAGTATGATACCTATCTACGATCCTTCTGAAAACTAACTAGCTTCTAATTTAATAGGTAGTTCTTTCTCCACCAGAAAATCATCACTAGAAAACGTGGCTCCAGTGAGATAAAATTACAAAAACAATTAGTAAATCAAAGACTGTTTCACTTGGACAGCAGAGACATCACATATAATTGATATGACTGTTGAAAAGTTTATAAAACTTGATGAGACATGTATAGGATTATTTAATTAATCTTATAGTAATGAGGTAGTGTTGTAATTATGCAATGGGTTGAATGTAAGAAAAACCTGAGTTTGATCCCCATCGCAGTGCCTCCCTCTACTTGAGTGATCTTGTGAGACATCCAATCTCAGTTCCATATCTTATATTGTGAAAAATGATATTAATAATAATAGAAAATTCCCCAGGACTGTTGAGGGTCATCAAAAAGATAATGTTTGCAAATTGCATAGCACAGATACCTTGTCCACATACATGCTTGCTAAGTGCTGGCTGATTCTGTAATAATTTCTGTTCCCTTAGTTTAAAAGTACTGGGATTTGTAGTAGGCAAGGGTTAAACTTTACAAATGGCTAATTAGATAATTAAAAAATATATTTTAACCAATTTTGGAAGAGATCTTGTTTTCAAACAACAGACCACACCATTTGCATGCTCATTTAACTTACCTTTCTTTGTGGGCCCGAAGAATTTGATGGGGCACTTAAACACATGGTGCTTTCATCAAAATATTCATGGATATTTTTAAGAGCAGATATTATAAAAAACAATATATTTTTAATGAAAAGTATTTGAAAACTTTTTATGAAAATAATAAAAATGTCTATATCCACATGGAAGTATAATCTGTTTTTCAGATTTTTTTCCTTCATTTATTTCTAGTGTTATTTTTAATTTTGAAATCTGAGAAGTTTTAGATTGGATTCTAGTCTATCGTTACCCATGAACAGGGCAAATAAGAATTCTGTATAATTGCTTCTATTAATACCTCTTTCTGATTTTTAAAGGGAAAAATGCTCATCACTGCAAATTTAAAAAGTACTGGAAATTATAAAGAAACACATGCTAATAAAGCAGACATAATATTATCACTAAGAGTAATATTACAGCATTCTAACATTTGAGACATCTGTATTTAAAATTGTGCTAAGGAAGGGAACATTATTTCAATTTAGGCTTTCTTTGCTACGCTTGGCCTAAAATTACAGAGAAGTATGAAAACGTGCAATTTGTGTAGAGAGAATAACACTCCCTAAGAAGCACAATAATTAAAATATAATTATTTACCATGCAAAAAAGAATTCATGTTCAGAAGCAATGAAATTAGTTTAAAGCAGGAAGAACATACAGAGAATTCCTGAAGGGAAGATCCCTTTTATCTGACAAGGGAATACAACAAGGGAATCAGAGGATGGATGGTGCTTTTGTGTACCCAAACTAACCTGGTCAAAGAACTAAAACCTACATACATGGGAAATGATGTAATACCAAAGAAATGGACTAAAATATTACAGGGTTTTCTCATTTTTGATGGCCAAATTCCATCCTGTAAGCAGTGCATTAGACGCTAATGACATACGATTTCTCACTGACAGATTTAACAGCATCAATAAGGCCTCTCTGTCCATTGCAGCAAATTGATCCTACATGACACTGACAAGGGCAGCCTGCACTTAATGACCTCCATCGCTGAAGGATGGCAATGAAAAATGATTGGAAGTACAAATAAATCTTGGAAAGTTTCCCTGAAACAGGTGTGCTAAAAGTGATTCGTTTGAGGGATCACAAACATAAACCCAATCTCCTAGCATTCTCCATTGTCTGTCTGTTCATACCTAAGTCTCACTCCTTGTATCTTGCATTAAGATTTGCTTTAATTCCAAAAATGAGATCAAGACAATTTTTATCTTTCTATGGAAATATAATGTTAGAGTTTCCTCTTAAATGCAGAGTTCTCCACTATTTATACAGGTATCTAATATATTTATCATTTGCCTCCAAAGGATTCTGTACAAACTGATAACAAGTGCACATACAATTTATTTTTGTTTTCCCCCTGATTAGAAAAGAAAACACAGTATAACCATTGATTATTTTCTCTTTCTCAATTATAAGCAACAAATAGAATATGCTTAACCTCAGTAACTACGTCAAATTCATGAAGTGATTGGACAAATGCTTCAGGGAGACATAGATGTCCTTTCTTTGAATGCTGCAAAATGGTTTGAGGACATTGAGATTTTTGGCAGACAATTGTATTATCAATTCTTCCCAAACATATTTATTTCTTGATCTACCTTTATCTCCCTACTGTTTCAATACAGATTTTTAAGGGAAAAATACATCCTTCTCTTTCCCAATATATTCAGAAGATTTAACTCTCATGAGAGTAGATGGATGGGAAACAGGGGAGTTTATAAGCAGGATACCAGGTGGGTGTAATAGTTACTTACAGTTGCATAGTATCCCTTTATTTTTGAAGTAAATTACTGTGGATGGCTCTTTTATATTCCTTACCAGTTTGATGAGAAAACTTAAGTTGGAAAGAGTAACTTGCCAAGATCACTCAAAGCTCAGCCTCCTGCCTTTGCAATATTCCACAATAATGAGGGCTAAGTATAGCACTGGAATTCTAAACTACTAACTATAATACAGCAATATGGGCAATACCAATAGGAGAAAGGATCCATTAGCAGTATGCTGGTTCTTATGGCTAGGTGAATTGTTAAACTATAATCATGACTCTATATTCTGAAATTTGAATCCAGTGGGGGGTGGGGAAAAAGACTCAAAGGAAAATAATTTTTCTCAGCACTAAGTCTATGATAACATGTTTAAATCTACAAACTAAAAAAAAAAAAATCAGCATTCCTGGTTATAGTAATTAAAAGCAAATTAGTATAAAATGATGGATTAGAAACTGTTTCATTTCTCAAATATTCTTTCAAAATTCAATATGAAAAGGTTTATAAAAATACACAAACAAAACCTGACAAAAAGAAAATACGCCATTTTGTGGCAAAAGTCCCGCCATCAGCTTGGAGACCCCAAAACTGACCACTTTTTACTTTTTGTAGTGTACATGTCAAATAAATCATTATTTTTTTTAAATTAGAAAAACCAATACCTGTTTCTTATTTCTAATTGAAGCATCAAGTGATAGCTGTCTATCATATACATTCAAACAACCGTCCTTTTCTGTTAAGCAAGTAGCCTGTATCTTTTCATACTCTTGAGCTAAACGTAGATTTTCTCTCAGTAAATCTTCTTCTGTTTTCTAGAAGATAAATATATATAATTAAGATCATTTTAATTTGTTTGAATTATTCCAGCTTTTGAATTATTTAAACACGTTCTATTATATATTGTAGAAAAGCAAAACAACCAAAAAAAATGTTTCCCCTGATATGAATATCCTCCTTTGATTTAATCATTTTCTTGCTTGATGCAGGTTTTTTTGTTTTGAAACACTGACATGTGGTTCATCAGAGTTTGTCAGACTTGTATTTTATTTCTTTCCACTGCCTTGTCCCTGACTTCCCTCTGTAATGCCTTGGGAAGTACCCAATCCTCAATCCTGAGAGCCTCTAGCAAGTATCCCAGGAGCCTTGTTCCAGGTTCCCATTCTCTTTTCCTCTCCTTTAACCTCTGTGCTCAAATAGACAGAACACATTTTGTAGCTCAGAATTTGATCTCCAAGAGGTTCAGGGTGCTGGCACTCACAGAAACTTCCTCTATTGAAACTATAGAGGAAGAAAGAGTAAAAGACAAAGAACAGGGAACCCAATATTTAGAAGCACCCAGAACCATTATTTGTTATTTGTTATTAATATATTATTAGTTATTAATATATTTTAGTTATAGTAGAGGTTAAATCTGTTTCTGTGAGCAGTTGAGAACTTTATAATGCCCTCCTCTGTAACTAAATAAATATATATCAAATCTAATACAAACCCCTTAGAAAATAACCTTGCATCATTACCCAGTGGCAAACTGAGGGTTACCTATAATTTTAAATTAAATGTATGAATTCAGTTTAATTGTTGATTTTTTCTTTTACATTTCTTGCACAGATGACTTTGTCTGCTTCAAAACTATGGAACTTATTAACCACCTTAACTATTTTCAAACCTCTTAGTCTAGTAATTTCTCTTGTGGGAATCTATTCTAAGCAAAAAGGTTTATTCATTACTATGTTATTTATGATAGTGAAAAAGTTGTCAAAACACATAAATGCAGATTAATCATGATGATGATAATGATGAAATAACTACATACAAAATAACCATTGTGAAGCAATTAAAAATGTTTCCTTGTGAAAATTGCCATCACATCAAATCTTTAGTGTAAGTTGTTAAAAAATATATTGCCGTATGAGAATGTGAATAGAGGAAATGTAATTCAGCAGAAAATTGCCTGTACAAATATTTCTGTATTTACACACTTGAAGATTTATTAAGGTCAGTAAACATTTCTCATGAAAGCCTGGTATCCATATTGATCCCCAATGATAAATACTGTGTCATAGCTGTTCTTCAAAAAGCCAAAATGATGAATTGAGAACCATTTTAAATGCCCTTGTCTTAATTTTGGCACAATAATTTAAAACTTTAGAAACTTTTTTTCTAGTAAACTTGCCTAAAATCACATAGAATTATCTTTTGTTAGGAGGAAAAATTTCTGTGAATATTTTCCTCTGGTGGAGATATTTTTTTAAAGATGGCAACAATACTTTTTTTGGTATCTTAACACTAACATTAAAATTCAGTCCTCAAGTGTTTGACTTGAAACATTGATAAATACTCTACTGGAGGAAGAAGTAGGAATCATTTTGAGTTTTTTGTTTGTTTGTTTAAGATAAGCGCAGCTCTGATAATTCAGATATCTTACTTTTAGTTATTTTTCTTTCAAGTATTAGATGGCTATTATAAAAATTTAATTTGAGAGGAGTGCTACTAAAGTTGTGAGATTTGCATTAAATCTATTTAATGGTACTTAATTGGGGAAATATTTGGTAATTAATGCTTTGCTCACTGTGTAATATGCAGTTTTATTTCCAAATGCATGTACTTTCAATTTCTGGATGGCATCAGTACTTACTGTGTATATGCTATAATTAGAGTAGATACCAAGACATCAAATTGTGTAGTTATGCCAATGAATCTTCAAAACATTGTGTATCAGTCATAATATTTTACATTATCATTTCCCAATAATGAATGTATAGAAGGATGTACCAATTCACTATTTATTCCTGAAAGTCAATGACCTTCATATGTGCAATGAAGTTTGTTTTCTTAATTTTAAATAATAATATTCTACTGACACTGATAATGTTTTCTATGTTTAAGTGTGGTTCCACCTCACAACTCAGACTTGTTTAATTTTAACCAATAGTATTATAACATGCAAATGAAACAAAGGGGGAATGATAATTATTGGCTGAAATATGTCCAGGGGAAATAATGCTACCACCACTGGAAGTTGAATAACTCATAAAAGGATAACTAGAATGTAGAATTTTTAATTTTTTGCATTTTTTAATTTTCCATATTTATTGAATTTATTCAAAAAGTATAGATAAACATAAGACTTTGTCAAAGCTAGATTTATTGCTATTTATTCAATTCTTATTAATGATTATTAAGAGATGTGGTGAATGTGTGTTAATAGTTTCCGTATTGTCTAGAATTTATTAAGGAAAATACTTAACTTGATGATGATTTGTTCTCTATTATCACAATTATTTCTTAAACTTTGATGCTTAGGGGATGTTACAGCTTCTTATCCCTACATTTTATTAAAAATAAAAATTATGTTTATAAAGGGCTGAACAAAATCTAGATTATAAATTCCATGAGGGCTGAGGCTGCCATTTTGTTCACCCTTAAGATATTGCACAGAGCAGAGCTGACATGAGTAGGTGAGCGGGTTTTCAATAGACAAATGAAGGGATGCATACACATAATACCAGTTAGGAAATGCATACATTTTGTATTTTAGAACCACACATTTTATCTGCCAACTTCTATGAAATATTTCTATTAAATATAACCACCTATTATAATGAAGCACATTCATCTACACTATTCGATACTATACTACTTGAAAGGTGAAGATCTTAAATATATAGAGTTCACACATTGTGTGTTTTCTCTAAAAACTATTCTGAGGGTAACAACATTTTTGAGGCTTAGCAAGAGTTCTTTATTTGGGGTGCATCATTAATTGACTTTCACAAGGTATGTGAACCCCTTGAAACTGTACACATTTTTCTTGTGTTACCTAATTAGCCTGTGATTCCCAAAATATTGAGGAACCATTGCTAAACAGAAGACTTGGCTCCTTCTCTGTCAGTAAAAATGCTGAAAAAATAAAGGCAGATTGAAAATTCAAAATAGCCAAATAGTAATAATAGTTGTCCATTTTTTTTTCACTTGACCTTTCTTATTTTTTAAGCCAGGGATTTCATCTTGAACTTTTCCTCCATTTTCACTTTCAAGCTGCCACCATGTTGTGAGGAATCCAGGCCACACTGGAGAGGCCACATGTAGGTATTCCAGAAAAGAGTCCTAGCTCAGGTCTCAGCCAGCAGTATAAACTATGAGTTAATGACTCATCTGAAGATAAATCCTGACTATACTCTCCAAGTTCTCCAGCTGATAGCCCAAAAAGAGTAAAACAGAGACACGTTATCTCTGCTGTGCCCTGTAAAAATTTCTGGCATATAGATTCATGAGCATTGTAAGTAGTCATTTTACACCATGAAGTTTGGGGGTACTTGTTATACAACCATAGCAACTGAAACACCAGGTATCTTGTGCAAGGTTGCACAACTATTATATTAAGAAGAGGAGCTGGGCAGACTGGCTCCAGATCCAGGACTCAGATGCTTAACTATGTGATATACTCCTTTTATAAACATGAACCAGCACTCTTAAACACTGTGTAATGCTGTCTTCATAAAACTTAATGAAATTAAACAATCAAATCAAATAACTGAATTCCCTTGTCTTGAGTCCATTTCTACCAATCAACTGTCTCATTATAATCTGGCTAACTCATAGTTTTTTGACAGATAAAATGGGCTGCTAAAGGAAATTAGAATTTGATCCCCTTGGAAGGTACTCTTCATGGGCACTTTGATTAAATATTAATATAATCAGTCTCTTGTGTGTTTTGATCTACATGATTCCATATTTCCTGATTTGATTAGACCTGTCACATTCACTGGCAAGACCAAGTACATGGACCTTCAAAGCTGATGCCCACACAGCTCTGGACTGCTGTTGAATGCAGGAGAGTAATGCTACCCATTGTGACCTGTGGAGCTACTACCAGAGACGCTTACCCTGGACAGAGCTTACACTCATTTGAACTGTTCTTTTAAAAATTTAAGATGGTCTAATGGCAAGGGAGATTACAGGAAAAAAACTTGATTCAAACATTCTAGAGAGCTGGTTATGATTATAATATTTGCACTATACATGTAAGTGCAAAAAAGCTAAATAGCTGTTTGTGAATAGCTTATTGTTAATAAAATCATCATGGTGTCTATGACTAAACCTATAGTAATGTGTCATCTATCCCCTCCATTACTCTTAATATAGGCATTTGGATACAGTTCACCAGGCAGAGGGGCCAGGTCCTTTTGTCAATTATGTATTGAAAGAGAGTTGTCATCTTACAACCCAGTTCTAATTCTAACTCTCCTGTTCTGATGTAATTATCTGTTGCTGTCTCAGCTAATCCTTTCTGATGATCTGTCTGTCATCTCCTGATTCTTGGTTATTTATAGTTAACTGCAGACAGCTCCCTGCTTTCTTGCCTCTCACCTGGTCTACTCTGGCTGTTACTGCCATATCCGCATTCTTGCATAGACTGCTCCAGACTGACTTTAGTCCCATGGTTGGAAAGAATTGACTTCCTGCCAGAACCACCAGAAAACAAATTTGTCTTGCTGGTTTTATTTATTGACTGATTTTCCTTCAGAGCATCATCACATCTAGCTTTTCATTCATTTATTTATTTGTTTATTCAATCATTTGTTTAGCAAACCCTTAGTAAGTTTACTCTATGGGTCCAGCTCAATGGCTAGGTCAGGGATTAGAAAGGAGGATAATATGTGATCCCTGTTTACTAGAGATTCCAGGCTAGAGTGGGAGGCAGAAGTGTAAACAAGTCTATTCAAGTTACAGTGGAATCAATTCTATAAGGTGGGGAAATAGGTTCAGAAAATGTTTCATAGAAGAAATAATCAGTGACCTGAATCTTAAAAGAGTCATTTTATTTGGTAGGGATCAAAGCTGCCCTGCCACATGAGTGAGGATATATTTGAGCACATTTGGAAGAGTCATAGTCAAGAGAAATGTTTTCTTGGTCCCTTTAGGACCATTAGAGTATTGCTACCTATGACTTGGGAATTAAACTTTTATATATCATGTTGAATGTTCTGCTATCCCTCGACTTTAAAATATTACTAATAGCGTAAACAATGAAATGTACTCACATATTTAGTATCCTATTGAAGCACAGCATTTTAACTAATGTTCAGTTCCAAGCACTGATGTTTCAGCAGCTTGTGATCCTGTACACATGCCCATGCATTACACCATTGATCCTATACCATTAAATTCCCACAGTCCTCACATACGCCCGTGGCACATCTCTGCCACTCTTGGGTACTGGTATGGTAGATTTATATGCAGTAAGGCTTTGATGTCCTTAAATAGGCATTCCTACCATGATTGAGTCATAGAATATGCAGGGAATAAATTTTAGAATAAATGAGACAAGAGGGCTCCAAGTCTCTTTGTGAACACTGTCACCTCATAAGCTTCCCTTTTGATTCATGGGCATTATGGTGATGAACACAAATGCTTAAAATACACACCCATTCTCTAACAATATAGCAGACAAGGAGAAAACGTATACTTTATTAGGTGCATCACCTACTGTGTGCATATAGGCGTTATTACAATGCTGTTCCCTTAAAATCTATATGCCAATTACTACAAAAAGCAAGAGTTCTCCCCAGTGTTTCCAAGGAACACGTCTGTAAGAATGATATGTGTCGATACCCTGAAGCCTCAGAGGAGCAAATAACTGTTTTAACTCTCCCAGGACCCACTTCCTTGTCTGTGCTGCCATGGAAACCAGTCTCTTGTCCAAGGCGAGTTCTTCAATAATTAGTCTTAAAAGAACATCCTTGATTTGTAAATGAACAAATCAGTCCTCTGTATCAAGGTTGTTACATATCTTAAACTCTATGTATCATCATGTTTGACAAAATTCTCTCTACTCACTCATTTATCCAAAGATACTTACTGAGCAAGTGGTAGACACAAAGCGCCATAAGGGACATTAAGAGAAGCCAAATAGCACCGTTATGACACTGCTTTATGAAAGCTTGTCACACACCAGCTGACCAGTCAAACCTGTCCCTGCCAGAGTCTAGGGGAATACTTTCTTTAAGCCACCCTGCCCCAGCACCCGTATGTATAACTACACACAGGACTCCTTAGCTTAGCTCCTTGATGGGTTGCAAATTTAGCTACTGCCTTGATTTATTCATAAAGTTTACTAAAGGACACTATAACATTGCCTTTTAGAAATCAGAAGAGATTCACTGGGAATTGTTGACTACTTTATATTAACATTTCTTGTTCCTTATTTTTTTTCTTTTTTGTCTATGTTCATAGCACATATTTGACCAGGGATTATTGACAATAGCATGAAAAAATACACAATTACAGAACAGAAGCAGCCTGCAATCAGATAAGGGAATTATGGCATTCACAAAGCTAACTACATCAGAATACATTATATGTAAAGAAGAATAAAAGATATAGCCACATAACAAGAGTAATTCCATGAGTGATCAGTTCCAGTGAAAGTGATTAGCAAAGTTTCAGGGAAGAGAGTTTGTGAACAGATTTCTGGAGATATTTCATATACAGAGCTCTGTGTGTGGTCTCAGCAGGGAACACCTGGCCCAGAAATACAGATGCTTGTTAAATATTAAAAAGCACCTGATTAATGTGGGTAGGTGTTCAAAAAAGGGAACATTTACCTCCATGTTGACTATAGTATTCCTCTCGTAACTACTGAATAACTCTAGGAAAATCACCCACAAATGCCACTTATATTAGCTATTAAATTTCTATTTGGTCCAGTTTTCTTTCATATAATTTTATATCCCCTCCAAGTATTTGGTGTAATTGATTACAAAAACAAATTATGTAATAAGAAAAAGATTAAAAATTGGTGTCACCTAATCCATATCCCCAATGATTTTTCCCAGTTAAAGTGCATAATTTAAAAAAATATATAATGTCTTAGAATAATTCCTGACACATGGTATGTCCTCAGTAAGTGATAGTCACAATAATAATTCCCTAAATTTATTACTTACTAAATAAACTGTAAATTTTAATCCTGAATATATTTTTGAGTTTAATAATGTTTTCTTCATAGTAAGAGTGTTAAATAGAAACATACTGCATATTATTTCTTTAAGTATTCCTATGCATTATCATAATTTAATTATATTTTAATTTGTTGATATTTTAAAATATATTTTGAAAGTCCACTACTCTTTCACAGTATCATGTGAAAGGCTGAACAACCGTTTCCTCTTCATGTGCACCTTCTGATTTGAATAGTTTAAGATTTAGAAAGGTTTCCTATTTACTCACATTTTAATGATATACATTTCTACTTCACTGGTGGAAAAGGCTGATCAGTCACAGAAAGGTCAGTTAACACTAAATAGACCCTTTCTTTATGTAATTACAAAGAATAATATCTTTGTGCTGATGGCACTGCACATCGAATGGGTGATGCAGAGAATTAATGTGCTGCCTTGTTGGCCCATGGGATACAGATTCCAATACAATAACCACAACTTATTCTAATTATGCAACTTTAAAAGGTCATCAGCAAAAAGAGTTAAGGAATTATCAGCTAACTTTATCATAAATAATGTACTACATAACTGCAGAAACTGTAAGAACAGTACCTAGGAACTTCATTACAAATGAGAGAAAAAAACTGATCTAAGCGCTTCCAGAACACAAATTATGGCATAAATTAACTCTGAAAAATTAACATACATGATATTTTACAAGTTGACATTGATGTACTCAGGTAACCTGATCTCACAGTACATTTGTAAGAAATGCTTGATTTTGAAAAAGTTTTTTTTTATATTTAATGTCAATTGCATTGTCAAATTGTGTTACATGAGAATTTAAATATTTCTTTTAAAATTCAATCTGTTATAAAATAACACATGCTGAGTACAGTATATGCAAAATAACAGTGAGGTACCTGAAGTAGAATATGAAAGCCCCTTTTTACAGAGACTGTTATTTTTATGCCCCAAAGATAGCATTAAAAATTTAGTGCAAGTTGCTCAGAAATATAAATTAAAAAAAAAAAAAAAAAAACTTACATTGACAGTGAGGAAGTGGAGGCCAAGGAAGTCAATTTCTTGTCCAAGGTCACACATGGAGCAAGAACCATTAATTGAGACTGAGGTCCAGTCTGATGTTAGTCTGACACTCTTTCTGGGTCCATGTCATCACCTAATATTGGATGTGGGCCCTTAAGACTCCAGTATGTGAATGCTCTGGTTTCTGAATACCCTATAGAATTGCATCAGTCTTTCAAAAATAAACTGGATACTCATACAGAAAGAGTCCTTTGAAGTTAAAGAAAATATGCCCCAGTGTCTCTTCCTTGGGAATGCAGGGTCAGAAAACATTAGGTCTATTGTCACAGAGGTGCCAAATATGAGATATACAGTAAATTGCAGTCTAATAAAATTTCCTTATGAATAGAGTTGTTACTAATACCTTTTCTCTTTTGCTACTCTCAGATATTCCCCTTATTGGGAAATAAGAAATCATGGGCACCTTTATACACCTGATACTGCTGTTATTACTGGGCACTGTCCAAACCTTGCAATGGACCTTAAATAGAAATAGGATTTAAATTACCTAAGGCAATTTTCTACAGATATTCATTTTGGGTTGTGTCTACTCCCTAAAATAAGTTAATGCCAGTATGGAAAAAAATATATTCTAGCAAATTGTCTCTCTCCAGGAAAATATGGCCTCTGCCTACCTTTGTAAATAAATTTTATTGGAACACCATCACACCTATCCATGTAGATATTATCTATGAATTCTTTTGCTCCACAGTGGCAGAGTGAAGTAATTGTAATAGAGACTGAGTGCACCAAAAAGCCTAAAATATTTACTATCTGTTCTTTTACAGAAAAAGTTTGCTGACCCCTGCTCTAGACCCTTAATTAATATATTAGTATCATGCACAACTAAGCTTCAATTTGGACCTCTCATTCAAGATTTATCTTGGCTGTACTTATACCTATGCATAAAGAAAGACTGCTAGAAAGAATTTTCTTTATTTTTCCAACAGAGGCACATACTAAGGAGACCTAGCCAATCCACAGTAACTTCAAAAATGTCTCCAAGTCCTTAAAAAAGTCTGTTGTTTATGAGCTTTTTAAGTACTCTCAAAATGGACGGAATAACTTTGGAGAGTTACCAGAGCTTTTAAGATACCATAGATAATGCCCAAATGCATCTACCCCATGCCTTCTTTAATTAAATGTGGTTCATGTAGGTCTTGCATTATATGAAACTAGAGGTCTGCTCATATTTCTGCTCCTGTAACTTGTGTTTTGGGAGTCCAGAATTAATTTCATGTTGCCAAGCTAAAGTTTAATTTTGTAGGCAGCATAGGTGTCTCTTCATTTGCAGAATGGGTGGGTAAAATGAGGTGGTCACCTACAATGAAAGACTGTATAGTGATTAAAAGAAATGGACTGGACAGACATTATAGCAACACCAAGTGATGTTTAAAATATAGTGCTGAGTGAAGAAGATAGAAACAGAATGATAAATATTGGGTAAGTTAGCACATGAAGGAATGCCTCAATGGGTGATTGGAGGGAAGCGAGAATTAGGAATTGATGGAGGAGGAAATAAATTGAGTTAGTATTTTGAGGACATGTAAGTCTCTACGGTCAGCAATAACACTGCTCTCTCTTACAATGAATAAGTAAATGGATACCTAGATTTTCCAGGTTTTTCAAGCGGCTTAATAAAAATCCTTTATAATAAGGTAAACCAAATATCAAACAACTCTGGAAATATAGCTCTGCAACAATAGTTCCCCCAGGGACTATAAACTTAAGATTTAGTCTGTTAAACTAGCCATGGCCAGACCAAATGAAGGCATGAAGAAATCTGTCATCATAACTAGATAACAAATTCATGGTCATTTCTCTCTATGCCTCCTTTTGCTCGTCTCATCTTTGCTTTACTTCAACTTCTTATATACTTATTCTTTTCCATTTTCTTTTTTCTTCCCTTTGTTTCTCCCTTACTGTCTTTGTCAAGCATGAAACACTCTACTGTCTAAGGTCCTCTTGTTGTCACACTTGCTTCCTGAAGATACCATCTTCCCTTTCCATCATTTCCTTAACCCTCTTTCTTCTCATATTGTGCTTTGGAAATAGAATTGTGTCCAAGAATTAAAAATGTTTGGGAAATATTGACTGCCACAATTATTTTTTCCCATGCAATAAAACACTTCATGAAAATCTAATAAATGCAAGGAAGAGGGTGAGGCGTAGGTAGTGCAATTCATTATATGGCTGCCTTGTTTCTGATGTTGGCCAGATATTAATTTGGGTAGCTGTGGCAACAAATGCATGAAACTGAAAATTTTTGGTCTACCTAGAAAGGTTAGAGATATTTTATACTTCTATATCAATATAACATCTCAGCCTAGCAGGGGAGTACAAGAATATCAACGTAATAAGTTTTCATTAGTAAATAAAGTTAAACATAATACAAACACAAGTTTATTCTTATATACACACAGATAAACAAATATTCTTTTTATATTTTTTAACCTATTGGCAGATGTGAAAAGAACTAGAAACAGAAAAGAAGTAGAACAAGCTGGAATCTCCTCAGGAGGATTGCAAGACACAAAAGCAATAAACCAACATTTATTATAATGAGGTTGCTGTTATTGGGAAGTAATTCTTGATTGATAGTAAATACTGTGCATATGTATCTTGATATGTATGTATGAAGAAATGTGCAAAGATAAGCATTTTCAACTTTTCTTGAAAAACTGCCATTAGATAAGGCACAGTTGGTACTTTTAATATTGCATTATGTATAGCTCTGTCACTGCAATCACCATGTTTTATTATGGTGAATATCTTCCTATTAACTTCTCCACTTCTGTGAACTTTTGTGTCAATTAACTTGTTGCCCTTGTGCTTAGTACACAGTAGTCTCTCAGTAAACATTATTGGACAATTTAATATATGAATAAAATCACAGAATACACATGCCTTCTTGAGCACAGAGGTACCTGTACAAAGAAAATGGATGGATTAAATGCTAATAATTTTTATATTTTAATGTATCCAACTTCAGCCAAATGTTCTTAAATGAATGGGCTTTTCAAAGAATTATACGTGAATGGCATTTTGTGTGTGTGTGTGTGTGTGTGTGTGTGTGTATGTGCTTTTATTCTGTAGAGAAACATTTCACAATTCATTTTTACAACATAAAAACATAGAAATTTATCCATTTACATTTTGACTGAGAAAAATAATAAGATTTCCAGTTCCTTAAATCCTAGTTTGCAAAAGCATTTTACTGTATAATCTCTCTGTGTTGTATTCCAGTTTCCTTGTAGGTTTTCCTTGGAAGACTAACGGAAATCTAAAATACCTGCTTTGCTGCCTTTATACACTTTGCTAAGCTGTGTTCTCACAACTCAGGAGATTAAAATTTCAAAAAAAAATAGTAATACAGTTTCACATGAAATGACTATGGTTGATTTTTAAAAATTACAGAGGAGCTTCACAGTTGCAGATGGATATGAATACTTAAGAAAAGTGAAAATATTAAACAAGAATACAAAGGCAGCATTCAAGTGACCTTATCTCAAGTATTTTTGAATGAAGAAATTGAATTTCCTGCACATTTCAATGACTTAAATATGGAGACACGATATACATCTAAACTGAAACAATGCTTTATACGCTGCTCTCTCCTCAGATAGAAGAGGCAATGCTCCTCAGTTTCATAGGATTCTTCCTTTCTTTGTCTCAGGTCAGCACAAGTGCCATTCCCTACTGCTATATCCCTGCCAATGTCAGACCTATTTTCCTCCCTTATGGAAGTTTCTTTCAATTTTTCCAAGAAAAGAAAGAAAGGAAGTAAGAAAAATAGAGCTAAGAGCAAGGCTTCTGGAATTAAATGCTATATTCACTTCAGAAATCTTCAGTATCACCCAGGTTTTACCTTTCTTTGATCTCAGAGTAGTGATCGACCTGAGGACAGCCCTCCTCATGTAGAAACCTGTTCACATGCAATTGGGTGCTGAAATTTAGACCTACCCAAATTAAGAGACTCACGAGCTTGATTTTGAATAATAATATTCATGAACACTATCTGAGGTCTAGGCAGGCCATCCATTCTTCTAGGCATCTGCCACCAAGCTATCCCTTCAGAAGTTGTGTCCTTGGTAGTTCTCATGGACAACTATTAAAGTACTAATCCCTGGAATTTGTGAATATCCTACTCTACATGGCAAAGGGGATTTTGCAGATGAGACTCAGATTACAGGTTTTGAGATGTAGGGATTATTCTGCATTATCTGGGTGGCTCTAATTAATCACATGAGTTCTTAAAAGTGAAGAATCTTTTTTAGCTAAAATTCAGAGAGATGTAAAGTAAGAAGGAGGAAATCCAAACTGTGAGTAGAATTTAAGATCTGAGTTCTATACACAAATGTTGGCGTGGATGTGGAGAGACAGGAACACTCATACACTGCTGGTGGGACTGCAAACTAGTGCAACCTCTGTGGAAAGCAATATGGAGATACCTTAAACAGATACAAGTAGACCTACCATTTGATCCAGCAACCCCATTATTGGGCATCTATCCAAAAGAACAAAACACATTCTATAAACAAGGATAATATCTGCACCCAAATGTTTATAGGAGCGCAATTCACAATTGTGAAGATACAGGAACAACCCAAGTGCCCATCAATACATGAGTGAATTAATAAAATGTGGTATATGTATACCATGGAGTACTACTCAGCTATAAGAAACAATGGTGATATAGCACCTCTTGTATTTTCCTGGAAAGAGTTGGAACCTATTCTACTAAGTGAAGTATCCCAAGAAGGGAAAAATAAGCACCACATGTACTCACCATCAAATTGGTTTCACTGATCATCACCTAAGAGCACATTTAGGAATTACATTGATTGGGTGTCAGGCAGATGTGAGTGGGGGAGGGGATGGGTGTATACATACATAATGAGTGCAATGCGCACTGTCTAGGGGATGGACACATTTGAAGCTCTGACTCGGGGGTGGGGGCAAGGGCAATATACGTAACCCAAACTTTTGTACCTCCATAATATGCTGAAATAAGAATAAAAAAAATCTGTTATTTCCCTCTCCCCTATAAACTGGCTTTGAAGATGAAGAAGAAAGCAACAAGCCAAGGAATACAGGTGACTTCTAAAAGCTAGAAATGGCCTTCTACTGACAGCCAGTAAGAAAACATCATCTAAACTTGTGGCAATTTATTGTGGCTGACCCAGTGTTGTGTTAGGTAGTAGATATACAAAAATTAATAAGATATTGCATAGAAACTAACAGTTTAATGGTAGAAAATCAAGCACTGTAGCTTGATTTTCTAGTAAGTTTATTAGTAAATAAATTTTTAAAACTATTCAATAATTCATTTATTTTACACATAACATTTGTTTTCTAATAGTACGTGAAGTGACTTGTAATGAATTTGGATCATAATCTGGAAAAACACAATCCCAAAATCCATAGTCCCAAATGTTGAAATTTCAAAAGATCAAAATTCCAAAAGTCTAAATTTCTAAAGCCTAAAATCCCTAAAATCCTGAAAATCACAATCACAGGATGGTTGTATCATGTTAAGCCAGCTTTTCTGGGCTATCATCTCTGCAATTTCCCATAATTTATTCCTGTAATACACCTTTCCATTTTCTAATTTTCTTTTTAGTCTTTTTCTTTTCTTAGTTTTTTTCACTATTTTAATCCATTAGCATTATTTCTTATAATTCTTTATGCTATGTAGCTCATATTCACATCATTTCCAATACTAGAAGTATAAATTTTATGGAGACTTTTGGAAAGTTCTAATTCATTTTATGCATGTTTTGCAAATTTGACTCCATGAAAGTACATTGTCACAACATTTACTTTTTGTGTAAACATTGTGCTTGCACATGAAAGTGTTTAAACTTCTTCAGTAAAAGAAGAGATGTCCTTTTTGTACATCAGCATTTGTGAAGGATAAAATTTCTTGAGATCCTAGCTCTTTGGGTGACTGCGTATGTGGTGTGACTCATCTCAGTTTTTGATCAATCTTGTCAAAAGACTTGGGTTGTTCATCAAAGTATTTCAGAAGACTTCAGTTACAAAGCTGGGTGCACACAATTAGCAAACACAGTGATATGTGTTTATACATTTCCCTTTTTGACCTATTTCTTTTTAAATACTGTTCATCTGCTCATAACTGTTAAACTCATGTGACTGTAGTTAGTATATCTGAGTGTTTATGCCTGCAAAAATATGCATGTTATTATTGCCTGTTTTATTGTGTAAAGTGGCCTGTTAAGTGTTCTGTCATGTTTTTATATGTTTATTTTTTCCAAATAAGTCCCCCTTTAAAAATGTAAATAAATATCTTTTAAAGAATTTTAAAATTATTTCCAGAATTATATTTTTGGAGGTTTTGGATCTTTCAGGATTTTGACAGTCAGGATTATAGCATTCAAGATTGTGTCTTTCAGGCGTATGATTGGCTCCTATTGTAGCATCTCAGTAACTGTTGAAAAATCAATTCTAACATGCTATAGGCTATGCCATGTTCTCCTAACTAAATTTCTGTTTAACAGTAACAAGATATATTAAACCATCATCCTTCCTTTAAAATAAATTTAGACATTCACTTGATAATTTATTGATTATACTTTAAAGGTCTTTTATTAAATTAGTAAGACAACTTTGACAGTTTTGTGTTTCTCCATCATGACTAAATATAAGCTTAAGTATGTTATGAACTTCTAATTCTGTTAAGCACAGAAGTCTCTCTAGTTAGTAACTTTTATATGATTATCTAACCAGCTGACCATACAAATGGTTTTGGAAAAAAAGTGTACATTTTGAAAAATTTTGTTTGCACTAGTAAGAATTCAAGCTAGAATTTCAAAACAAACAAAAACTTTTGATAGGGAAATTATGAAAGTCAAAAACAAAACATGGCAAATAAACAAGACATTCCTGCCCGCTATCCAGGTCTTGCTTTTTCCTTCTTGTAACTGCTCTGAGTCTCTTTCTGCATATTTATTTCTGTGTTGCCAGCTGGGGTGTAATGGTGTAGTTATGTACTTGTTCTCCATTAAAGTGACTGCCCCTTTTCCCAAAAGTAAGATTCAAGTACGGCGATTGACACAATACCTACATTATAGCTTTTCACAGGCTAAGAAATTATTGGGTGAATGATTTTAAACTTTTAAGAATATTAACCAACTATTACAACTATACATATAAACAGATTGCTGGGTTTCTCAAATAATCATATAGCTTTTTATCTATATGTATAACATAAGAACTATAAACTTGTCAAAATTGCTTAAATAGCTGAATGATAAAATGTTTAAAGAAATGTTATTGAACTGAAATCCAGAATATATATTTGAAACTCATCTTTATTTTCTATTATTAAAAAAAGAGATGCAAAATATTTTCCTTTGATATATATCCTTTATGAAAGGTTATGGCAGATGTGTTTTCTGTTTATTAAAGTCCACATAAATCTCACTGAGCTTTTTTTAAACTCTTTTTTATTGAGGTACAGCACCCATAGTTACAGGGATTGATAAATTTTTATAAATGAATACACCTATATAACTACTACCTATATGAAAATGTACCATCACCCCAGAAACCTCCTTCACCTCCATTCCCAAATTAACCAGACTCCCAAACACACAAGGTTTGTTTGGTTTTGATAGCCATATAATTATAATCCTACTGTATATATTCTCTTGACTTTGGCATGTTTTGCTCAATATTAATTCTGTTAGATTCATCTGTACTTTTTATGTGGCAACAGTTCATTCATTATCATTGCTATATATATTCCATTGCGTGAATAAACCACAATTTATGCACTCTGTTGTCAATGAATTAATTTGGGAGCTATTATAAATAAAGTTGCTAGCAATATTTTGTATAAAAATTAACATTTTGGTGCACATGTGCACTAATTCTTGACATCTAGAAGTAGAATCACGTATGCATATGTTCAGTTCTAGTTAATAATGACAACATACTGGCCGGGCGCGGTGGCTCACGCCTGTAATCCTAGCACTCTGGGAGGCCGAGGCGGGTGGATTGCTCAAGGTCAGGAGTTCGAGACCAGCCTGAGCGAGACCCCGTCTCTACTAAAAATGGAAAGACATTATATGGACAACTAAAAATCTATATAGAAAAAATTAGCCGGGCATAGTGGCACATGCCTGTAGTCCCAGCTACTCGGGAGGCTGAGGCAGTAGGATCGCTTAAGCCGAGGAGTCTGAGGTTGCTGTGAGCTAAGCTGACGCCACGGCACTCACTCTAGCCTGGGCAACAAAGTGAGACTCTGTCTCAACAAAAAAAAAAAAAATAAAAAATAATGACAACATTTTAAAAATGGCTACATCAATTTACCTTTCCACCTGAGATGTTTGAGAGCTCCTGCTGCTTCATGGTCTTACGTATATTTTAAAATTTTAGCTATTTAGGTAAGTGTGTAGAGACATGTTATCATAGGTTTTAATTTGTATTTCCTTGATAATTATGTTGAACACATTTTCCTATGTTTGTTGGCCATTCACATAGCTGCTTTGTGAGATGATTTTTATCTTTTGTCTCCACTTTTTCTTAATTAGGTTGCCTGCCTTTATTGTTTGTTAAGGGTTCCTTATTAATTATGGATGAGAATACTTTATTGGACATATGTATCATAAGTATTTTCTCCTAAGACATGCCTTGTCTTTCTATTCTTTAATGATGTCTTTTGAAGAATGGAACATCTTAATTTTAAAATAGCACAGTTTATAAGCTATGTATTTCTTTCATGGTTAGTAGTTTTGTCTTGTTTAAAACATCTCTGGCAGTTACAATATAGATCAGATGTTCTCATATGTTTTTCTCTAAAAGCTTTATATAATTTAACATTTACATCTGTAAACAGGTAGAATTGATTTTTGTATATATTGCAAAGTAGGTCAATGTTCTTTTTTAAAGATGTATTGAGATATCTAATCGATCATGCACTACTTATTGATTCAGCATCTTATGTTATCTAGTACATCTTTTTATACTGTATTTTGGTGGCATCATCCCATAAATCAAGAAGCCATGTTTACATTCTGGGTCTGTTTTTGGAATCTCCATTCTGTTTTCTTGTGCTCTTATCTCTCTTTGCACCAGTATCATACTTTCTTACACTGTGGCCTTATAGTAAGTCTAGATATCTGGTAGTCACGTCCTCAATTTTCTCCCTCTTCCAGTCTGTCTTTCCTGAACTTGGCTTTTTGCATCTCCTTACATATTTTAGAATGAATGCATCAATTTCCAAAAATTTTGCTTGAGTTTTTAATTAGGATACCATTAGACATATAAATCAACTTGGGGAGAATTCACATCTTTAAAATACTGAATTTCTAATTCATAAACTTGGTAGATCATTACATTTATTTAGAAATTATTTGATTTTTTTCAGAGAGGCTTTGTAGTTTTCTGCAGAGAAGACCTGTACACCTTTTGTTAAATGTATACCTAGCCACTTGATATTTAGTTATTCTATTATAAATAGTATCCATTTTAGGATTTTATTTTCTAATTATTTGTCACTAGTATGTGGAAATATAATTGATTTTGGTTTATTTTATATCCATTTACTCTCACAAATTCGTCTATTAAGTTTTACAGTTTATCTGTAGAGCTCTTCTATATACAAATAATGTTTTCAAATAATGACAGCTTTTAAAGCCATCTTTTATCATGTTAAGTAAATTCTTTTCTATTTCAAGTTTGCTGAAGGTTACCATAATGGGTTTTGAATTTCATTAAGGTTTTTTCTGTATCTATTGAGATTATTATTTGATCCTTTCCTTCCTTTTACTGTTAATGTGATAAATTATATTTACTGAATTTTTCCCAAAGGCTGGAAATTGTTTGCTTTGATTTTGGGTAAGTCAAACATCATCTCCCTACTCAACTTTCCATGTTATTAATTACCTTTTCACTTTCTGTTTTTCTCCCTGGATTACAGATAAATAACCATTTACTTAAAAACAATTAATGTAAGGACAGCAGTAAGATATAATGGGAATAACAGGTCTCAAAATCTTTTGTGTACTAGCTATATGTTACTATTATCCTCCATTCATGAGAATAATAAAATCTGCCCCATCTGCTTATCATGGTGGTTATAAAGATAAAATGACTGAGTAGAAGTGAAAATGCATGGCAAACTATCAAGCAGGATTTTTAATATAAAGTTCAAATGGTCAATTTTTATGTTGTTATGTTTCTATTTAGTAAAGTATATAACTTAAATCTTCTTCCCTAGTATTTTTATTTTTCTCAAACATTGAAACAGGGTTGTCTACTGATTTTTCCACCCCAAAGCTATCCAAATTGCCAAAACTAACAAATGAGAAAATTTCAAATCAGAGACTTGACCAAACTGTTATATTAAATATATCAAAGTATTTATTCTGTTTTCACAAACTCATTGTTGATATTACAAATCAAAATTTAAAATGGATAATGAGCCTGGTCCTTCTTATAGTTTGATAAGAAAAAATTACAATTTTTATATGGTTTTAGTCTACACATAGGTTCCTAAAATTAATTCTCTGGCCTGAGCAAGCTCATAAGAGTACAAGCACAGCCTCAGTCTGTCTCCAGACTCTTCCCTATAGGGAAAACAAACTGTAACCAAATTCTCTGCCCCATTTTGTTAGATAATGTAACATGTTAATTTTTTTCTGCTTCTTTGCCACCTTTGTGCTACCTAAGAATGAATGATATAAAATTCAAGATAGAAGTTAGATGATCTTGTCCAATTTGACCCTGCTTATCATATTCAAAAGATACACTTCCCCTGAAAAATGCATTACAAATTACTTTTTGGAGCTTTTTTACTCTTTTTTCTAGCTATATCACTTTTCATTTATTAGACACCCTGGTGATGGAATTCCAAAGATAGACTATGTTTTCCCGAAAGATAAAGTGAAGAGCTCAGCAGCAGAAGAGTCTGCTACAGCACAGTCACGGCAGCTATCTACAGCAAGTTTCACTTTGTTAGATTTCATAGCCAGTTAGCTTTAATGTCGGGTTCATCATATGAATTGGGGGGACAAGATCAGCACTTGGGCTCCAAATATCTTCCCTGTTATTACCGCTTCATTTGCTTTGGTGATTATTCTATACCCTACCACACAAACTTATGGCCAAGACAAACAGAAGATGATGGGGGAATTCTTGCATTTTCCACTGAGGGAAAACATGAAAATCAAAGGAAATCCATATTAAAAGGCACATTTATAAATGAAATGACTCTAACCTGTGAGCCTAACTTGGCTAAGACTTGAGATTTCTACTCATAAAAACCAAGGGTAATTTTGTCAATTTTTTTTTTAATAAAAATAAGGTCATGGTCATTGATAAGAGAATTCTCCTTATATGTATGAAAAAGAAAATCCCTTAAAAGCCAATTCTACCTAAGCATTTCTGTTTAATTATCCATGGACTATCCAATCACAAATGGAAACATGTGCTCAATCAAGATTAAAAGTCTGCTGAGAGAAAAAAACACAACAAATTAAATTATAATTTAGTTGTCTTGAATATTAAAACTTAAGAAAATTATTTTATACTTTTTTGCACATTGAATTATTTTGTGAAAGTTGTTAAAAATCAATAGCCTTTGATATGCTGAAAAACATTTACCTTTGAAATAAAAATGTGTATATTTCTGTTGTTGGATTTTTATTTATTTTATTGGAAAGAGACTTAATGACTTGTGTCATGACATTCCTTAAATAATTTTAGGATGAACTGGGGTAAAAACCATAAATAAATGAAACTGCTGAATTAATAAAATAATTTCTGAGGACACTAGATATCTTAAAACAGTCACAGCTACCTACTAGATCTCACTCAGATGAAATTCATTATCTTGAGATTCAACATCTTGGCAAAGTCTTCATCACTAATTAAAATAATAGCAATGGAAGAGCATCTGCAATTACTCTGTTTAGGATAAAATTACAAGGGTTATAAATCTCCAAGCTTCAGGGCATAAACTGATCACCAGCTGGGGTGAGAAAGAAATGTCTACCTATTGTGTAGTTTTGCAAAATTAGGTACATTATATGTTTTACTTCGTCAGAAACATCTGGCACAGACTACTGTTTGAGAAGCTATTGGACTGCATGCAGGGGGCACTGCTTGGCTAAGTTATAGAATTGCACGATTCCATATATATATATGGGTTATTATATAGAGAGAAAACCTAAAACTTGGGGGCTTGCTAAAAGAATGCTTCATCTTAATATCATTGGTTCAAATTCTTCCCAGGTTAGTGATCAAAGGTCATTACAGATGTCAGGTAGAACATGAGCAATTCAAAGTAGTTCAAATTTTGGTGTCAGTCTCTTTGCCATGAAACAGAACCAACATTACCATAAATAATATTTGGTAATTTTCACAGGAGAAAAAAAAACTAAAACAGAATGCCCATGGACTTTGAACTACCATGGGAATTCAAAGTCCATGGGCATTGACAACATCATGGGGTTGACAAAAAAGAGAAATGATGTTTTAAGGCAGCTCCCCACCTACCCCCCAACTTTGATGCCCAAATGAAGAGTCTGGTTTACTTTTAGACCAAATAGATGTAAACTTGCATGAGTAAAGGATTGGAGGGTCCCTTCTCTCTTTTACTAGGTTGGGTGAAAAGAAGGAAGAGGGAGGAAGAGGCCAGATGTCTGAGAATGTCTGCAGAGCAGAGTTCTGCATCTCCCCTGGGAATGCTGGCCCAGATCACCATATGCAAGACCAAGAACGTCAGAGGAGGGAGCTGGGGAGTTGCAGGGAAGAGAACGCAGTAAGTGAGAAGAACACTGCAATAGAGATTGGACATTGTGGATATAGAAGGGGTTAATAATGGTTAATAACCACTTAATAGTTATTAATAAATTACTAATTACTAATAAATAGTCCATACTCATTGATCTGTCCCTAAGTTAATGGAGCCCTCAGAAAATCTAAAAGCAGAATAGGAGGCAAATAGCTTTTTTTCATGCTCAACACTCTTCTATCAAATTCCTAAAAAACTTGGCAATATGTGAATCAAGTGGAACAAGGCTGCAGTTGCCTTTTTACTTTCAATTTAAATTTAACTTAAATGCTTTTAGGGTATTATTTTTGCAATTTACCCCAGTCCCTGATACCCCTTACTGACTTAGTCCCAGTCTTTCATACCTGGATATTGCACTCATGGCCCGCAAAAGCATTCGTATTTACAAATACTAGCATAAACGTATCACATTTCAATATAGTTCTTACTATTTTATATAACTTTATCAAAATGTACTGTATCCAGAAGTTGTTTAGAAGCTTTATTGTAAAAGAATTCTAGGAAAAAGTCAATTCTCAATATTCATTTTTCCACTGTTAGAAATAATAGTGATACCAAGTTTTAGAGCTCCTGTTTCTCAAAGTTTGATTGCCAACCATAGTGTTCTGTGAAAAACTTCCAAGATTTTGAAGTTTTTTCCAGCTAGAGAGCTTATAATGAATAGTGAGTAAAATTTTAGCAATCACTGAAAAAAAATTCCTATAAGGCTACATTTGTGTACTTTAGCTTTTTTTTTTTTTTACCCCCTACATCAGCACTCCATTGCTGATGGTCTGTTCATAATTCATTATAGAGCCCAGATGTGTTCCTATACACTTTCAGGACTACCAAGAGGTCAACGGTTCTGTGTCAGTCCGGGTAAACTTTCCTCTGAAAGAAATCTGCTAAGAGCTATTCTTTAAGATAAGTGCATTTCAAGTAGTCACAGTACAATTAATCACTGTATGACAACAAATTAGATGCACTTTAATACTCTTAGTAAGTTTGTTTTGACTAAGTAAATGTCAAATGAAATTTGAGAGTTTTTCAACTCGGAAATTTTTAAATGGAAAATCGTACTGCAAAATTTTCCTAATATTTTCTGATAGCTACTGTTCAAGGAACTGCCACATTTAGGTTAGTGGTCACTGATTATTAGGATCTGTGAATGATTAACCTAGGATCTGCTACTCAGATTACCAAGCCAGGGGTGTCTGCAAAACTGAGCTATTACAAAGGGAGCTTTACCTTTCTAAACCTCATTACCTCCAGGGGCTTCTAGGAAATTTGGGAGACCTGGGTTATAACTGTGGTGGCTGAACCTACTCCAGGCTAATGCTGCTAAGAACATCTGCTTTGGAAGCAAAATCAAGGCTCCAAAGAATAGTTGAAAAGTAAGGTAAAGATATTCTGAATTAATCTTGTAGAAATGAAATTATGGGTAGTTAAGGGAGTGGCTCTGTATTAGTTTTGTATTTCTGCATGATCAATGACCACAAATTAAGCAGCTTAAAACAACACCTATTGATCTCTCCCCAGTTCTGTAGGTCAGAAGTCCTGGCACAGCCCAGCTGGATTTTCTGCTCAGAGCTTGACATGCAAGGTGTTGGCTGGACTGAGTTCTCATCCAAAGACTCCCCCAGGGCTATTTCCTACTTCCCAGCTCCCTCTGGTTGTCAGCAGAGTTTATTTTCTTGTGTGACCGAAGTCCCTGTTTTCGCTTTGGCTGTCAGCCAGGCATTGCCCTTTTAAGGGCTGGCTTAATTAGGTCAGACTCACCCAGGATAATTTCCTTTTCCTAAAAATCAACTGATTTGGGGCTTTAATTACATGTGCAAAATTCCTTCACAGCAGCACCGAGGCTAGGGTAATTGAGTGACTAGGAGAAGGTGTGTGTGTGCATGCAGATGATGGGGATCTTAGGTTCAATCTGGAAAGCAGAACCAGTAGGATATATAGATGGATGATAAATGGATAGGCAGATAGACAGACAGACATAGACTCTATATGTGTATCTATTTATCAAAAGTAATTAGCTTACACAATTATGCGGGCTGGCTAAGCAAATCCAAACTCTGTAGTCAGGAAGGGACAATCACAGGAAGGCTAGAAGCCAAGAGCATGAGCTAAAACTTCTGTCCACAGGTAGAATTTCTTCTCTCTCTCAGCCCATGCCTGTGGTCTCATGGGAGTTCCCTATAAACTAGTTAATTGAAGAAGAAAACTCTCAGGCCTGGTTTATAGACAGTTCTATGCAGGCACCACCTGCAAATGTATTGCAATAGCACTATAGTCACTTTCTGGGGCAGCCATGAAGGAGGACAGTGGTGAAGAAGAATTCCCCCAGTGGAAAGATCTTCCTTCGAGCAGTGCACCTAGCTATTCATTTGGCCTGGACAGAGAAAAAGCTGGAAGCACAAATCTATATCAATTCATGGGCTGTTAATGGTTTGGCTGGATGGTCAAAGACTAAAAAGGGACATGATTAGGAAATTGGGAAAAGGAGGTCTGGGGAAAAGATGTGTGTATAGACCTGTCTGACTGGGCAGAAAACATGAAGATATTTGTGCCTCATATGAAAGCCCACAAAAGGGTGACCTCTTTAAAGGATTTTAACAATCAAGTGGATGGGATGGTCCATTCAGTGGATTATGAATTGGCTTTTTCCCCCAGCCATTTCTGTCATTGTCCAATGGGCTTATGAACAAAGTGGCCCTGGTGTTTATGGCAATTAATGGGATGGAGATTATGCATGGGCTCAGCAACCCTGACTTCCACTCACCAGTGTGACCTGGCTACAGCCACTGCTGAGTGCCCAGTCTGCTGGCAGCACAGATCAACACTGAGTCCCTGTTATGGCACCATTCCCCAGAGTGATCAGACAGCTACCTTGGTGGCAAGTTGACTATATTGAACTGCTTTTTTGTATGGAATAGACACTTTCTCTGAATATAGATTCGCCTTCCCTGTCTGAAAAGCACTCGGCTGGTTGTGGTTCTTTTTCTTGTAGGGTGACCTCAACCTTCATTCTTAAAAAGTGATGGCTATTGAATCCTGAATAATCAGTCTGTTATTTTCCTTTGACTTTAATCACAGGACATAGGAGTACTAAGAGATGCTCTGGAAGATCTCCTATGTTACAGACATTCTCCTCATTACCCCCGTTGTGTAGTAGCTGCCTAATTTCCTCTTGGTAGTCAGGATCAATCACTGCATCCAGCACAGTCACCCCTCCTGTCTGACATCCATGGACATAGAGAATGCTTTATCCACTGTCAGGGGATTCTGCACAGCATTTTTTTTCTGATCAGTGAACTCACTCCACAGCAAATGAAATGTGGTAATGGGCCAATGCTCATGGAATTTACTGGTCTTATCATGTTCCCTATCATCCTGAAGCAGCCACTTGACAGAATAGTGGAATGGCCTTTTGAAGACTCAATTATGGCACCAACTAGGTGGCAATGCCATGCGGAACTGGAGCAATGTCCTCTAGGATGTGATATCTGCTCTAAAACAGCATCTAATACATGCTGCTATTTCTTCCATAGTCCTCACTTACTGGTGCATGAATCAAAGGGTGAAAATGGAAATGGCTCAACTTACTATTACCCCTACTGATCCACCAATAAATGTTTTGCTTCCCCCCATGACCTAGCTCTGTTGATCTAGAGGACTTAGATTCAAAGTAAGGAATCTTCCACAAGTGGACATAACAATGATTCTACGGAGCTAGAAGTTGAGACTTACACCAGGCCATTTGGGGCTCCTCCTGCTTTTAAATCAACAAGCAAATAGGGGGGTTATTTTCCTGGCTGGGGTGATTTATTCTGACTGTCCAGGCAAAATTGGCTTGTTATTATACAATGGGGGTAATGAGGACTATGTCTGGAATACATGCAATCCTGTAGATATCACTTAGTACTCCTATGTTCTGTGATTAAAGTCAATGAAAAACTACCACGCCTCACCCAATTCAAGGAAGACTGATAATGGCTCATCCCATTCTGGAATAAAGGTTTGGGTCAACCCATGAGGCAAAGAACCATGACCAGCTGAGATGCCTGCTGAGGGGCAAAAAAAAATATGAAATGGATAGTGGAAGAGGATAGCCATAAATAACATCTACAACCATGTGATCAGCTGCAAAAATGAAGATTGCAATAGTTACAAGGATTTCTTCCTTATTTTGACATATGTTTATATATATGTTAATCAAATACTTTTGTTTTCTTCATTTTCTTATTTTCTAATCATTTAGCATAATATATAACTTTATTCTCTCAGTATATAAAGTACAGGTTACCAAAAGAGAAGAGTATCACTCAAGGACTTTGTATCTTCTTCTGGGAAAAGGGTTAGCATGTTTTAGGTTGTATGTGAGATAGTTGTACCATGTTAGGTGGGAATATGAGTTTGTTCTTGTCTTTATTTGGAGACTAGGTATAATTTAAAGAGCTTTGTATGAGTGCCAAGTTGACAAGGGATAGACTATGATGAATTTTTTGACGTGTCAACTTTGCTAGGCTTCGTTCCCCAGGTATTCAAACACTAATCTAGGTGTTGCTGTAGTGGGATTTTGCAGATGTGATTAAATCCCTTAATCAATTCACTTTAAGTAAGGCAAATTTTCCTAGATAAACTGGGTGAGTCTGATTTAATCACTTGGCATGATTTGGAAACAGGGCTGAGGCTTTATAGAGATGGGTGGGGGCAAAGGACAAAGAGACAGAGATAGAAAGAGAGAAATTTCACCTGTGTCCAATAGCTTTAGCTGCTACCCTTGAGTTCCAGCCTACCCACAAACTTCCCTTTTTGATTGCCTGTCCTACAAATTTCAGACTTACTTAGCTAGCCACCACTAAGTAATAGACTTACTGAATGAACAAATAAACACATATACATAGACTATGGATATAGAAATAGACACAGAACAAACAGAGACATAGACATAGATGTAAACATAGACATGGACTTAAATAGATATCCTACTAATTCTGCTTCTCTGGTTGAATCCTGGCTACACAGGGGCTGTCTTAGAATTCTGCCTACCACAGGCTTTTTTTTGGGAATGTAGCAAGACACTGTAGCAATCACCAGACTCAGCACTGGAAGACCCAAGCTTCAGGCTAGGTAGTGCCACTAAAAGCATCATAACCCTGGGAAAATCACTTAATCTCTCTGAGTTTCACTTATTTCTTCTATATTTTAGGAACCTACACTGTAGAGCTGTGAGCATCAGATAAGAAAAATATAGTCATGTGCTGTGTAATGACATTTTGGTAAACAATGAACCAAAATTATGACAGTGGTCCTATGAGATTATAATACTGTATTTTTACTATATCTTTTCTATGTTTAGGTATGTTTAGATACACATGTACTCATCATTATGTTATAATAGCCTATGGTATTCAGAACAGTAACGTGTTCCATCCAGATTGTTGCAAAATGTATTCATTTTTTATGGCTGAGTAGTACTCCATGGTAATACATATACCACATTTTATTAATCTGCGCATGAATTGATGGGCACTTGGCTTGATTTCACATCTTTGCAATTGTGAATTGCGTTTCAATAAACTAGTGCAAGTGTGTTTTTGATAAAATGACTTTTTTTCCTTTGGGTAAATATCCAGTAGTGAGATTGCTGGATCAAATGATAAGTCCACCTTTAGTTCTTTGAGGAGACCGTCCTCCTAAGTGAACTACCACAAGAATGGAAAAACAAACACCACATGTATTCGCTATCAAATTGGAACTAACTAATCAGCCCCTCATGTGCACAGATGGAAGTAAAACTCAATGGAAATCGTACAGGTGGGAGGGGCAAGGGAGAGATGGGTGAAATCTTACTTAACAGGTACAATGTACACCATCTGGGTGATGGGCACACTTATAACTTTGACTCAAGCAGTACAAAAGCAATCCATGTCACATAACGTTTGTTACCCCATAATATTCTGAAATAAAAAATAAAATAAAATAGAAAGGAACAGTAACATGCTGTAAAGGTTTGTAGCCTTGGAACAATAGGCTATCTCACATAGCCTAAGTGTATAGCAGGTGGTACCATCTAGGGTTGTGTAAGTACGCTCTATGGCATTCACACAATGAAAAAATCACCTAATGATGCATTTTTCAGGATGAATCCCCATCATTAAGTAACACATGACTGGTAAATACAAAAGTGGCCTGTATACTTTAGAATGCTATACAAATTTTGCAAATAGCTAAATTTGCTAAGTGGCTAAGAATGCTTGCATTGTTCATGGTAATCTCTTTGCTGAGGGTGATTGAAATGGGAGTTGACTTGAATTTGGAGGTTTGTGGCATGGGCATATGATTCTCAGGAATGCTTTATATTAGACCAGAACCATTGATACCTGGGCTTGTGGAGAGATAAGAGGTATGGAAACCTTGAAATTATTGGTGCAGAATGCTCATTATTTTTATTACATTTTATATTTATTTAGCTTTCATAGAATGCATAATGCTGTTATTAAAATGAAATCATCTATGTAAAGGCAAGAATATAATTTTTAAAAATCACTAACATTCCTACCACTTAGAGAAGCTACAAAAGACAGCCTTTCATTCCCTCTTATGTGAGATCACAGTCTTCTAAGGAATTAAAAACAAACAGCCATGGACAGGCAATAAACGAGCAACAATGCAACCAGCATGGAATTCTATTTCCAGACTTAACTCATTTCTAGAGTTTGTTATTGACCCAGAGAATTTGAGTGGACCCACTCTGAATGACTACAGCTAATGACTGGCATTTGCTTGGCTTCTTAACAAGCCTAATTATCTTATTATTCTGAGATTGCTTTTAGGTGACTTACTAGCTTCTTTTGGGTGAGCCTCAATGTTCTATGAAACAGTCCTTCAAACAATCTATCACACTCTTAATTAAATTTCTCATAGACATAGGCTGTAGAAATAACTTCCATTTTCATGTTAATTGGAACACAAACACCTAAGAGCACATGTTAGAGTGCAGCAAAATCAGATGGTCTGTGACCTCGAATAAGTATCCCAGTCTCCATAACCTTAGCTGTAAATGTAGAGGGTACCATCTTGATTTTAAACATTATTTTGGCTACAACGCCTAAGTTTCACCTTTATTATCAACACTTAGAGGGCTTCCATGTGAGGAGAGTGGCATATTGAAATATTGAAATACCATATTAATGTAAAAATATGAATGCTAATATTTCATATATAACCAACTAATTGACAACATTCCTTCTTACAACAAAATTGTTTGCCTGGGTGTATCAAGATAAGCAGTACTTTATGGAGAGGCAAGATGCTTAAAATGATTTGCATAAAATGATGATAATAAGGGCCTTTATTAAGTGATTGCAACGTCCTAAATAGGGCATGCTTTTTGGCTTCCTTCAAATAATATGTACATCAAATTCAAGTTTACCCTTGAACTGCAAATTCTCTTAATGTAAAAACCACTGTATTGAAACCATATCACTTAAAAGATTAAGAAATAAAAGAAAATAGTTTTAAAAGGAGCAAAAAGAATAAAAGGTGGGAATGTTTAAAAATGACATAAAAGAAAAATTCAGGAAGAATAAAAGAAAAATTCAGGAAGAATCCTTAATTAAAACTGGAAAAGACCAATATTCTTCAAATAAGGCAACAATTTTGAATCTTAGATGTTCTTCACTCTTTTCAAATAAAAACATGTCAGCAATCCTTGGGTATAGTTATAGTTGATGTCAAATTCTATCAGATTTGAGATGAGACTTTTCACCAATTTGGGAGCTAAGGGAATATATTATCTCAGACCACAAAGGGTTTCATAAAAAGATTGAAGGAAATGGAAATCCAACACCAGTTAAGGAAATCAGCAAATAAATTACAAAAACTGTCCATTTGCCTGTCCCTTTTAATCTTAATGTCGTATTCAAACTATTGGGCATGTAACTGAATATCTCAACTGTACCTGAAGAAATAATGGAGCGTGTCTCTGCAGTAAAACAGAACGGCACTAAACTGATGAGTTTAACCCAGCAGAAAGAGCGGCTGTAAACATGACAAATGCCTGCTATTGATTTCAGGTTTAATTACTCTGTGCAGCACTGACAAAGCCCATCAGATGTTGTTGTGAAGTGTAAATGGAACAGACTACACTTCACTGCCCATAGGAAACTGATGGTGTCTGCAGTTTGCATTGTTTACTTTATCCTCCGTAAACTTCAGCCTTGATCAAATTAACAAGTGCTACTAACCTCCAACAAACTAGGATGCACTATGGTTTTACAGCAACAGCCTTGGAACAACAGTTCAGCAGCATCTCATTGATAACAAATGTCAGTCTCATGGCTGCTGGCGAACCCTTCAGCCCAGAACCTGTGAGTCCTGACTCTGGGGCCACTGGGATCTCTTTCCACAGGTTTGATGTATAAGAGAACAAGAAGATGAGTTCTTCACACTACTCATTATTGTGGTGCCAATAAATAGCTGTTACCATAAGTCTTTCCCAAAGAGCACCTAAATTATTTACTTTTTTGTTTCCAATGCTAATTTTTAAAGAACTTTGTAATTATATTAAAAACAACTTTAGGTTAATTGCTTTGTAGTTTTCCCCCTTTCCCTCTCTCGTTTCAGATGTATAAATTGTATCTTCTTTCTCATTCAATTCAATTCAACCTTTTGGAGGTGATGATTTACTGAAGGATATTTTTGAAACAATTGACAATCATAACACCTGCAAAAGAACATTTTCCTTAAATGGGAGGTTACTTAATGGACCTATTATGTGCTCTTCTCTACAAAGACTATGTCAGAATTTGCTATTTTATCATCAAAATTTCAATAAGAGTGTGCTGTTTATGTACACAAAGGTTTGTGCAAACAACTAAAACAATGAAATGAGGATACCTGTAAGCATTTGATATGGGTTCAGGGTAAGCCAAAATCAGAAGTAGATGTCTGAGACATCACCCTCATGGTCCGCTTAGTTCATGCCTCTGGGTTAGCTGGTCCCTCTCACCTCCACCTGCACACATTTGCTTGATGTTAGTGTTGATGCTGGTGTTCAGCACCTGTTGCCAGGACTTTTTATTCCTGATCTTGGCAATGCCTTAGCACAATGGTGGGCATCTATTTCCCAGCTGACACACTCAGGTTGGCGGGCTGGCAGGCTTTAATGTCTCATCCTACCTTTGTAATCTTCAGTTGCACTATAGTCCTCTCATCTTGTCTTGGATTCTGTATAACATAATGCACTTCAGACCAGAACAAAACCAGGAACTACCACTACATTCAAGGGGTATTAAAATAAATGATAAAATAACACTTGATAACTACTAAGCAAAATGTTTAATAAAAACTAGATTTCTAGCAAAAGAAAGATAGTATAATCATCACTTATTTTAATAAACATTTAGAACTCTAGCAGAAGGAAGAGTATAATCATTAGTTACTTAATTGGTTTTAAAGGGTAGTTTAAAAATGGTTTAAGAGAATGGTGATGATAATCTTAGAAAACACCTAAATCACTTCATATATTCCTGGTCATTTGTCAAAAAATTAAGTGGTGCAAAATGTTTTCTTAAAAATGTCTTTTAATGTCCTGAAGTTAAAGAAAACTGCAGAGTTCATTCATTTATTTGAAAATATTTATTGAGTGCCTCCTCTGGCTGTGAGGTGCTGGTTATCCAGTGGTTAAGAAAATACATCTTACCTCTAGTGGAAAAAAAAAATAAATTACTCACATAATTTTACAGCCAATTTTGCAGTGAGTACTATGGAGGAAAGGTATACGGAGCACCAGGAGCCTGGAAAGGGACACTTGCTTTGACCCAGGGCTAGGAAGTCTTCCCTGAGCTCAGTGGCTTTTCTGAGCACCTGACACCTGAGGCTGTGTAGAGGCATCCAGGAGAGGGACCTGTGTGTGCCCAAGTGCCCAGGTGAGAGCTTGGCACAGCTGAGGAGCTGAAAGAAACCTAATGTGCCCAGAGGACAGCACACTGGATGGATAGTGGCCTAAGATCTGGGTGGGGAGGTGGAGACTGCAGGGGCACCCAGACCATGTTAAGAAGATTAGCTTCCAGGATCTTAGGAGCCCAGGGAAGCTCCTGAAGCCTGTTCAGTACTGAAGGTCAAGCAGTAGGTTTGGGTTTGTTTGTTTGTTTGTTTGTATTTTGGGGGCGGTTAAGTTCACTTAGACTACTTTGCAAGAAACAGCTCCAGGTCAACGGGAGACAAGTGTGAATTTAGTGACCAATTAGGAGGCTAGTTAAAGCAAATGATGATGGTGGCTTGCTTTAGATGGTGGCTGTAGAGATGGATGGATTTCTAGATAGTGCTGAGAGGAAATCAGAATATGTATATATATGCATATGTATAATGTAGTGTATACATATAAAAATATATAGTGTGTATATATACATTTAGCATATTTGTAGTGTATATGTGTAGTATACATTTAGCATATTTAGTATATATATTCAGTATATATTTAATATATGTACATATACTAAGTAAATCCATAATATATTTAATATATGTATATATGTTAATGTACATATTACATGCATATACATATATGATTATACATATGTAATACATGTAATATATGGATATATTAAATATATAATATAGTAGATGTGTATAATAAATATATTCATAATATATTTAATATGTGTTATATATACTAAATATACAGTTGTCCCTCAGTAGATAGGAGGGATTGGTTCCAAGACCCTTTGTCTATCCCAAAATATATGCATACTTGAGTCTTGCAGTCAGCACTGTGGAATCCAGGAACATGAAAAATCAACCTTCTTTATGCTGTGAGTTTTGAATCCCAGAAATACTGTTATTTTGATCTCCATTTGGTTGAAAAATCTCCATATAAATGAACCCATGCAGTTCAAACTCATGTTGTTCAAGGGTCAATTGTATTTATAATATATTTAATATGTGTATGTGTGTGTGTATATATGTACTAAAGTTGCTTGTATTTTTATATTCTTTACCTCTATATGTTGAATTCTTTTCGTAGTTAATTTTAAAATAATGCTTCAGACATCCATTCATTTGAATATATGGATTCTCTGTGGACTCCTTAAATACCAGTACAGATCACTCTGATAGCAACACTCCCAATGGCAGCATATCTAAGCAGACTGAGAGATTCTGGTTTAATTAAAATAATTGTGTCTTTCAGAGTTCAGATTACATTGCTAGATTTTATTCTTAAAGGCCGAATTTCCTCAATAGCTTGATATTTTTAAGTGATTAGTCTGTATTTTTCACAGTAGAGAGAAAAAGGAAATCTCTGATGCTGTCCACAAATTTAGTAGTCAAATTTGGAGAGAATACCTCAAGGGACCCTGTCTGCTTCAAAGGTTATCTGAATAGACCTCCAGGTACCATCTCTGGATGAAGGATTTGGAAGAGAGGAAGTGATGCCCACAGAGGCATCTGTAGTCAAAGTGGAGGGGCTAAGAGTATTTTTAAAAGATGCCCTATAGCCTCCAACATGGATGAAAACAGGGCAGTTATGAATTTCAAGGCAATTCAGACTAATTTAGAAAAAACTTCCAGGCCTGGAATTCAGCTCTCATTAAGTCTGTTTCTAATTTGACATGAAAGGAATGTGGATTCAGTGTTCTGGCAATGAACAGGAAAAGATAGTTTTCTACTTCTTTTAGCGAAACATTCTTATTAATTTACGATATTCCTTTCCATTATTACATGAACAACATCTCCTCTACACTTTGAAAAATTGTTGATCCTTGGCATTTGAAGCGAAAAAAGTAAATGTGATTATTAAAATAGTAAAATCATATGTGCCATTTATAATTTTATAATGCTTTTTAATTAATTAGTAAAACACTTGTGAAATGAATTCATCTATCAACGATCCACAGATCCCTTAAGGAAAATTAAAAGAATTAAAGATCAAATTATATTGGTCAACCTAGAAAAGTTTTGCCCAACAGGTAAAAAAATTCCTAAATAATCCAATTATTCTCTCAAAAATACTCAGCACCTACTAAGTACATAAATGACTCTGAACTTTGTGGGGCCTCACTAGAACACTAATTTATAGGAATGAATCAATCAAGAATCCTGTCCTCAAACAGCTTATTTAGACTGCTGGACACATTAATTTAAAATTGCCCTTTTATTTAATCACTTCCCTTCAAATTATCGAATAGAGATGTCCATAACAATGACTGAATAGAAGGCAAAATCACCCAGGAAACCTCGGAAGGCATGATCTTTTTACATGGAGAAAATCAGTGACTAACATTTTGCCCTGCGCCAGAGACTGCATCACATAATCTGTCACTGTCCAAATACAATTTTCTTTTTTTGTAAATGAGTCAGTCTCAAACCTCTGATTGCGCCATTTCAAATGCAAATAATTCTGTTCCAACTGCCTCTTTACATTAGCTAAATGAAGTCATCAGTAACCAAAATTGGAGAAAATCTTAACACAACTGCCGTAAACAACTTTTAAAGTTTTATATCCCATAAGAATGAAACCGTTATGAGATAGTTAAGATTCATCAGAGATACCCACCCCTGATATAACTCATATTCAAAAACAATAATACTTTCCCTCATAACCAATAGTGGCCAGAGCAAATTATAATCAAAGATAGATTTCTTGGAGGGTGATGATACCATTAGATTTAAGGAATTAAAAATACATGAAACTTTTGAGTTAATGAACAGGGTCCTTAACTGCTCATTTAATTCAAACAGCTGTTTGTTAATGCCCTAAGCAGTGTCATAAACTGTGAAAATACTGTTGAGTGCAAGACACTAGTTAATGCTATAAAGCAACACATGCTCTAATATTAAAAGGATTTAATGGGATTAATAGAGAATAAAACATTAACTCCCTATTATGATGTTTTAGAACCCAAGGGCAAATTCTGGCTAAAAAGGACTCTGGTTCTAAAACCACAAAAAGTAAACTCCAGCACTGTACAGCAAATCATGGCAATTTTATGCCCTTGAAAAAAAGTGGAACCCTGATAAGATCACATCTGTTCCAATCACATACTGGATAAAATCACTGTTTACTAAAGTCCTAAATAACTAAAAATGTGGAACCCCAACAGGATCCCATCTGTTAATGCTACAACTTGGATATGGTCCCATTAGAAAAATTCCATATAATAATGTTCCAGCAAAAAATAGTAAAGAATTTGGATTTCATGTCATCAATTTTGTCTATAGACTTATATACCGATTTTCTGCAAATATACCACTGTATGATCTACGATTCTTATGGGTAGTTGCTACAATTTTAATAGATGACACTAAAACTCATTCAAAAGAATAAATTTCAGTCTTTTTCTATGAATTTCAGGAACTTTAAGTCAATTTCTGTTCATTATTTTATTCTTTACATTGCATTAGAGATTATTTTCATTGATAACTTGTTGTTTAGTGTATGTCATAATATAAAATTTATAGCAATGTCCTTTTTAGACATTTTGGCTTTTGCAAGTATATTAAGAATTTCAGTTCTGGATTAAATATATGACTTCACAATTCACAGAAAAATGCATTCATATTTTATATTCTCTTGGCAATATAATACTGAACTTTATAGCATAGCTAAATTTCATTTAAGATAGACTTAAGTATTAAGGTAGTTGTAAATGTAAATGTAAAGTCATTATTGAAGAACAAGTACTGGTGGATTAAAAGAAAAAGTTAAAATAATTTTGGTGAGCCAGGTGAGATTAAATAATTTAAAATGTCTGTAAAAATATACCAGATTGTAATTTTTAGAATATACTCTATCTTTTAACCATTGTAATGTTTTAATTTTCTTAGAATGCTATTAAAATGGAGATTTTCAGATTTTTCTTAAAAAGCAAATTAAAAAAAAATTGCCAACATTTTAGCGTAACCTTATTCCCTGGCACTGTAATAAATATTATAAATACAACTTAATTTATTCCTCACAAAAAAATTCATCAGTATGCAGTATTGTTGTTATAGTTATGTTATAGATGAGGAAACTAAGCCTTCTAGAGGTAAAATAAATTCCCAAGGTTATTCAGCCAGTATATGATAGACTCAGGACTAAAAACCAGGAGCCTTTGGTTGCAAAGCTCAGTTTTATACACACTGTGCTGTACTGCCTCAAGGAGCATCCTCTTAGCATAAAAATAGGAAGAAATTAAGACTAATAAAAATCACTGTGTTTGTTAGTAACTATGGCTGGGATTAATGCAAACATTTGAGCTGGGTCATTTCTCAAATATTCTACTAGCAAGAAATATATACATACTTCCTCTTAGTGGCCTTTATGGGCTATCAGACACATACATAGGTGCCCTGAGCAGGCTACTATTTTGTCCCCCTTTCAATCCATCGTCTAGATGAGCTGTGTGCTTCCTTTCATTGGACAAAAAGGCCTTATACAATTCATCAAAATTTTCCTTTGCCCTGGCTGCCAGCAAATTTGAAGCTAAATTTATTTAAATATTTATTCAACATTGATTTATCTGGATGAGGCAGGCACCAGCAATAAGGTGGGTTGCTTTATTTCCATTTCAGCATGCTATATTCTTTATAGAACCAAAACAAAATTAAAATTTGTCTATTATATAAGGAGTTGAGTGTGGAGCTCTGAGCTAATGGGAGCCATATTTCCAAATTATTCCATCGATGTTTTATTGAATGGCATTTTAATGATAGAATTCATGATGATTAATTTTCTGTCTGAAAATATTCAAGAGAAAGTTAAAAGGTCATTTATACTATCGGTTACTGTAGGTTCTCTCAACTTTATTTCTGTATTAAATCAGTCTTCTATAATGCAGCACAGTTAAATTATATTATTAATAAAATAATTTCTTGCAAATATAATCTCATTAACTAGAAAAAAGTCCATTTAAAAATATCTGGATACTTGTTATGAACCTATCAAGAGAAAAAATGGGTAAGAATATTATGCCTAAAGAAAACTATGAAAGTTATAAAATCCAGAGCAATGAACATGATAAATTTAAAATTAAAGTGTGAATATTATTCTTTCATGGAAAAAGAATAATGTTATTAGAAGTATATAACTGACTATCATATAGATTAATATAATTACCTTAAAATTATGGACATAATTATTTCAGAACATATAACTCTGAAATAATAAGGGCATGGTTCTCTGTCTTAAATAATATAGTTACCAACAACATTATGCATTTCTTACAGAATTTAAGCATTAAGGAAATATTTGTTGCATTGGATGATTGTTTCAGAGAAATGAGTATTAACATGATAGACTTTTACTAGCTGTATAAACTTGTAGAAGTTACTTAACGTCATTGAGCTTATATATAAGAATATAACATGAAACCACATAGGATTGAATGACCCAGCCATGACAAACCACTAAATACAGTGCCTGGCCCAAGTAAGATCATTTGCAGATGCTAACTTTCTCTCTTTTCATTTCTAGATACATTCTATGCCTCCTTTTGGGGCAAAACAGAATTACAAAATTCTTCACCTTTTCTTTTTGTCAAGGTTGCAACAAAATTCAAAGTTAAATTTATTTTTGTGCTACTCATGTAGCTAGGACTTTTTCCTCCTGTTTTGGAACTGCTTCTAGTGTCTCTCTCTCTCTCTCTCTCTTTTTTTCTTCTTGAGACAGAATCTCACTCTGTTGACTGGGTTAGAGTGCAGTGGCTTCATTATAGCTTACTGCAGCCTCAAACTCCTCGGCTCAAGCTATCCTCTTGTCTCAGTCTCCAGAGTATCTGGGACTATATGTGTTTGCTACCACAACTGGCTAATTTTTTTATTTTTGTGGAGATGAGATCTCGCTATGTTGCTCAGGCTGGTCTCAAACTTCTGGCCTCCCAGAGTGCTAGGATTACAGGCATGAGCCACCGCTCCTGGCCTGTAGTCTCATTTTTTTTAAATGTCTATTTTAACGTCCTGACCTCATCTACACTTCAATTGTGTAAATGGTCTTTGATGGGTTTATGAAAGTGTTGGGGTGGGTGTGTGAGAGATGCGTAAAGCAAGTATAATTTTTATTGAATTATTCTGTTATAAATTATTTTCTGTGGAAACATCTTCAAAATCAAAAAAGAAAAAAATATGAAAATGAAATTAATTGGCTGTATATCTTCTTTGAAATGTTTGAATTACACATGACTTTTCAAGCAATCTAGGAGAGGTCATGCACTGTTAAAAGCAAGTTCATTGGTCTATTATTAATTAATCCTTCTATAATTGACAAGCATTTATTTATTTTGCTTTCTTTTCTCTTCTTTTTTTTCATAGAGACAGGGTCTCACTCTGTCACCCAGGCTGGAGTGCAGTGGCACAATCATAGCTCATTGCAGCCTCAAACTCGGGCTCAAGAGATCCTCCCACCTTGACCTCTCAAAGTGCTGGGATTAAAGGCATGAGCCCAGCCAGCCCTGCCAATAAGCATCTATTTCTCAAAGTGCCTTTTCTTTGGGTTAAATAAACATATATAAGTTTTTTAAAAAAACATTTGGTTTCAAATGTTTTTAATTATTCAAGAATATTTGCACATATAAAATTATCCATAGTTTAAATGACTATTATTTATTAATAATCAAATCTAAAAAGATAATTTAAAAGAAACTGCTTGTAAGCAGCATTCATGAAAAAAGAAGTGTGAGCTTTTCCTTCCATTTGAAACCGTACTTTTCTTTCAATATATAGTGTCTCTTTCTTTCTCTTTGTTGTTAGGAACAGCAAACACAATTTTTCCAAATAGTGTTAATAATATACCATTAACAGAGTAATTCCCCAAATAAAACTACAAATAGTATGTAAAGAGTGGTGGCTTGCTGGAAAAAATGCTTTTATAGTTTACTGTTCTATTTCTTTCATTACCAATTGTAATTTGTAATGATGATGTAGTAATGCAGCAGAATTAAAATAAGAAAGAAAAGTTTGCAACAGATTTCAATTCCCTAACCCTAAAAGTTGTTAAAGGCATTTTAATTTCCCATAGCAAAAGAGACCATTGTATACAAAATTCTATTTTAAGTCTAACCTTATTAAAAAATAAAACAACATTAAAGAAACCTATTCTCCATTTGGAGCAAGTGGAATTTATGTTAGTAACTCCAATTAACTCTAATGGGAGTTACATGAATAAATCTCAAAAGCACTGAGAAGAAAGGAGTTTTGCTATTATGGGGAATTCAGAGAGAGCTCAGATATGTTTTCATATGAACTGTTGAAAAGTCATTGAAAATATCTGTGAAAATTGATCAATAAGCAGAAAAATATTTTAAATTTTGACAAAATGGATTTGTATGTCATTGTAGAATCAAATGTATGGCAAATTATTAACCTTTTAATAGAATTTTTAGAGATGTTTAATATTATTTTTTCTGATTCTAGTTTAAATTGAGGAATGAAGCCAGGTTTAAAAGAAAATAGGTAAAATTTGATCATGCCTAACTTTAGTGCCCTCTAGGTTTTATAAAAAGGAAATAACTTTTCAGACTATTGTAAACATATTTATCCCTGAGGGCCTATTGAGATATACGCTTTAACCTTTCTCTAAATTGAAAATGCCGCTAAATCTTTCTTTAATCAATTTCCACAACAAGCATGTGAGGTATCTATTATTTTACAAATTTTGTATATTTTAGTGATTAGAGAGTCTGTTAATAATGTGCCCAAATTGCTCAGGTAAACTCTGGGATTAGGGTCCTGAAGTCTGCAGATCATAATCCTAGGCTCTGAGAAGTTCCACTGCATGGGGTCTTTTTCTTCACAGTCTAAATCTATTTCAGTATGTGCCTACTTATGAATGGGAGTTTTCAAAGCATTGATCACAAGGTTGTATCCTTAATTATCTCAAATTTCTGAGAATTTCTTATAATGATCAGAAGACATTAATTAAATTCTATTTTGAATAAAAACTAAGTAGATATATAATGACATATGATATCACCATCTTTGAGATTTTGAGATATATTTCTGAAAACGAGTAGTTCATTTGATGCAGGCAAAGATGAAAATCATTAAGTGTGCTGAAATGGTGATGAGTTTGCCTCCTTTAAATGTTTTTTAGACTTAAGCCAAGCAATTCTGCATGCAATTGCAAAATAAAAGAAAAAAAAATTAAAGAACATGTACAAAAATGCTAGAAACTCATGGGTCAAGGTTTGCATCTGAATGATGTTATAAATAAGAATTATATAATAATTTTAGGTCTCTAGTAATGGTCATTTTAGAACATATAAATCTATTTTTTTACATTCTACTTAAATATATGGTTTTAGGAAAATATTCCTAACATGCTTAAGGAGTATCTTTTGTACATTTTATGAAAGTTCAGAGTTGAGAATTAGAATAATTGAAAAGGCTTTACCAAAAGACTGTGTCCAACATCTGCTTAGATCTCAGGCCTGTTTCAACATGTGACTGTTTACAAACTGCAATTTTTAAAACAGTGATCACAAGCCTGAATCCTTAATTATCTCAAATGTTTTGAGAAATTTTCTAATAGTAATCAGAAAATTTTAATGCAATTGAGAAAAATTAATAGTAGCTACAAAATGTTAGCTACTGAAACATGCAATTTATTCTATCTATATATAAGGGTTACATTTTCAAAGATTAATTTTAAGAAAATGGCCACTGCTTTCAAAACAAGATTTGTGCTTTTAAATCCTGTATTAGAAATGACCAAAATGTCCCTTTTCTTCCCCATTCCACTTTTCCTTCCTTTCTTCTTCCTTTCTGATATTTATTAAGCAACTAATAAGTGTCATATCTTTTCTCACTGCTTAGGATAAAAACTTGTCCCTAGTATAATGTACATGTGAAAAATTGAGTTTTCACATGTAAGTTGCTCCTTCATTTGCAGAAGAGAAGATACCAGTATGGTCAGATCAACTAAGTCTTCTTGATGGCAAGCCAAAGAGCAAGTGCTATTTTTCAAAAATGAACAAAAAATACTATCTAATTATTTTGTTCTTAATTTATGGTGTTTTAATCCAGCATTTCATAAGACCCAAGACTAAAATGTCATTCCATTAAAGTGGACAATTAAGAAATGGAGAGGTATTTCAGGAAAAAAAATAAAATTAAAACACATTTTTATTATTAGAATATTTATCAGTTGCCCCTACAGTGCTGAATATTGAAGTGATAATCTTTGTCTAAATAATATAGAAATATAAATGGAAGTTAAGATGAAGGGAAAATGTTTAAAATATTCATTCATTAATTTGTCACTAATAATGAATAAGAGCCTCTTGGATTTATCGCCACAGTAAAAGTTAAACTTTGAAAGGGCAACTTACGTAAGTAATGTTAAATTTCAAATTTTATTTTCATTAAAAAAAGTAGTGATCAAGGTGTTGATAAATAAATATGCAAAGCTCAGTAGGATCAACTATACATCACACAAAAATATTTCCATATTTTACAATAAAGCATAAAAATACAAATTAAAAACTGATTTTTAAGTTTCATGCAACAGCATATAAAAAATCTATCTGATCTAGCATTAGATTAAAAAAAAAAAACTACCCTGGATTTTGCTGATAACAAAATAACTTTCATCACAGAATTACACAGAAATATATACAATTAAAAGAAGAAAATAAAAATCACAAAATGATGATCATCCTAAAGTGACCTACTCTGTTTTTTACATGGGATAACTTTCAGATAGATGGTGTCTTTTTGTATGTGGCTATCTTTGATTGCCTTAATAGTTTCACCAATGCTATTGAATGAACCTGTTTTGAACTTTGTTGATTCATTTTTTGAATTTGTCTAATTTCAACCATTTTTAGATAGCCTGTCTAGCTTGTTGAGGGGAAGAGTAAGGGACTGACCCTAAACATTTACCCTGTGTGATAAACTGACTCTTGGTTTGCCTGCTGGGTTGCCCACACCCTTCTTCTGGTAATAGATCCAGATTTTTGTTCAAAACAATAGGTCTGTGACCCAATGTATCTGATTTTAGTTACCTATCTCATAGCAAAATGGAAAGTTCCTTTCAAAATTCATATATCAGTCTACGCAAATGATTCAAAGTAATCTACAAAATAAGACCCATATACATTCAGAAAACTCACCATGAGGAAGGGGAAAATCAGATCCTGGGTTGTCATGTTGGAGAGTAAGGCCAAGGCAGAAGCTGATCCAGCCTCCATGGGTCTGTGAGCAGGTAGAGGGGGAATGACTTTGCAGAATTTAAATTAAAATAGCTGAGAAGCTAGAGAACTGAACTGTTGGCAGTCCCAGCCTACTGTGGTGTGGAACAAATGTAACTGGCCTTAGTATGATGAAGGGACATGTCCCCTTTCTTCCCATGCACCTTGATAAACTACATCAAGGCACACAAGATTAGCAGACCATCAGACTGGAAGTTATGGTGACTACCTTAATTAACACAGGAGTAGAAAATGTCTAACCCTGGCTTCAGGAGTGCTTATTTCCCATAATGACACTATGAGGCAACAGAAGCATTGTAGAGCTCTCCAGGGGACCAATCAGATTTCTAATTTTCCCTCTGCAGCGTGAGAATAACTAGACTTGATCTCTTAGCCTGAACAGTAAGCCTTTGGGAACAGTGGGCAGCAATGGACTCAGCAAAAAAGCAGGAGGGACCACAGAGACAGAAAAATAATATATGTGTGGCCTGCAGGATAAAGGCTTGAGGTCATTTAATTTGACTGTTAAAAGAAGAAGTTTGACCTCATTTTGGAAACAGGCACACCATTTAATTAACTCGATTTACAAATTTCAAGTTTAGCAAAATTTAATTTCGTATTTTTTCTTCATTGTCTCAATAAATTTGAAGACTCGTATGTTATTAAAGAATGTTTTTGCACTCTATTTCATATAAATTATTGTAGAAAAGTCAAGAGGCAAATTAAAAAAATTGATCAACATACCAAAAAACTATATATGTGATTATTCATTCATTTAATATATATTTGTTGAGTACCTATTATGTGCAAAGCTATCTTTTAGGGGTTGAGGCCACAGCAGTGAGCAAGTGAGCAAACAGACAACATCCCTGACCTCATATTTTTGTACATATAATTTAGGAGACATAATTAAAGTAACATACTTTTGCTCGGGGCCAATTTAAATTAGAAAGAAAGAGTTAGAGAGTGAAAGAGAAAGTATGAGCAAGAGAAAGAAAAGATACGTTTGCAAGTTTGAAATATTCCTACTTTTGCTCCAATACAAAAATGAAAGAAATTATAATAAAATATTTATCTCTCAATGAAACAGATTTCATTAACTCATTAAATTCATTCACACGCATGTATTAAGCATCTATTATGTGGAGTCATTATCATGTGCAAGCACTTTTTTTTTAAAGCAAATAATATGTTGGGTTTCTATAGTTTAAACTGTTTGCATAAAATACAATTGAAGATAAAACAAATGATTTTATAAGGAATTAAGTAAGTAGAAAAGACTAACATTAAATGGGTTAATAGTAATACTAATATACATTTTTAAATTTTTTTTTCTTTTTGCCTGACCATATAAACTCCCTTAACTAATATACATTTTTATTTTGGCATTTGTTTATTTACATTTTTATAGATTCCGACTGCTATTAATTCCATTCTTTGAAGAGCATCTCTCGTCTGTCTGAACTGATGTTTGTTCTATGTTTACAATGATTCAAAACCTTTCCATCTTTTATCTAGGTAACTTTGTTTTATGTTCTATTTATACTTCATAAATTCATTATAAGCCCATCTGGAAAAGCAATTATTTCCAGGCATCAACTAATTTGCTAGACTTCCTTCTCAATGGATATGTAGTTTCTACTTTAGACAACCAATTTCCATAGCAAATCAGGTGGATTTAGTTTCTGCATCCTTGTTTTTACATAAGCTAAATTAAGAATGTTACCATCTTAGATGTAGCTACTGGCCAAATAGAAGGTACAAAACTTTAAAGTCACAATCACACAGGTATTAGAGGAAGCCAAGTCCAGAGCACAGGTCCCCTGTATTTTGCTCCAAGGATTTTGCCCTATGTAAGACTACAATTGAACATCTCTGTAATTCAATAGTGTAATTGAAAGTGGACAAGATAAACACTTAGAATATATTCTTTAGCCACTTGCTTTTTTGTGTAAATTACTTAACCTTAGGTAATTAAAGTTGTACACCTATAATATGGAAATAATAATGCCTAGCTTGGTCTCATATGAGTTCAAATGGGAAAATTTATGTGAATGGTATAAAGGTATTGTCATTTGCATACCCCTAATATTATTGGTAAATGTGAAGCCTGGATATATGAATGTTAGGCTCTGTTATTCTAACATTCTAAACTTCCAGGAAGCACCTAGTTGTTGAAGATCAGTTATCCAATTCTTTGTGTACCAAGTACTTATTAATGTTTATCTCCATCTACATAAGAAAGTACAGAAGAGCTCCTTATTTGTTTTGCAAAGCATAAATAGCACCCATGTTTGTCCTGCATTAAAAGAGATGGGGATTTATTTTAATTTTAATAACGGTAAGAAGAATTATATGAAATATTTGACAGAGGTATCCATACCATGCTAGCAGTAAAACAACATGAAAAGTCTCAAAGGTATATACTGAATTTGGCACGCATATATATGTGTGTGTGTATTTATGTGTATGTTTATATGTCTCTATATATGATATATTCAGTATTTAGATATTATATTGAAAGCAGATAAAAGCATTGGATGAAGTCATTCAGAGTAATTTACTTCTATCATTATAACACTAATATATAGAAAATATATAAATCAAAAGTAGCATGCATTATGCAAACTTTCCAAGAGATTTCACATCATGTGTTTATATACCAAATAATTGATTTATTCAAAATCACATGACTCTGGTTGGAAGAAAGATTTTATCACCCTCTAGAGCTAGTATCTGTTAATATATATAAATAATTTTACAGATTCTATGCAATACCTATAAAAATACCAATGACATTATTCACAGAAATAGAAAAAACAATGCTAAAATTTGTATGGAAACATGAAAGACTCTAAATAGCCAAAGCAATCCTGAGCAAAAAGAACAAAGCTGGAGGCATCATATTACCTGACTTTAAAATATTCTACAAAGCTATAGTACCACAAATAGCATGGCACTGGCATAAAAACAAACACATAGATCAATGGAACAAAAAGAGAGAAGGCAGAAATAAATCCATACATATACAGCCAACTTTTTTTGACAAAGATGCCAAGAACATACACCGGGGAAAGAACAGTCTCTTCAATAAATGATGTTAGCAAAACTGGATATCCTGTAGAACAAAGAGACTAGACCTCTATCTCTCACCAGATACAAAAATAAACTCAAAATAAATTAAAGACTTAAATGCAAGACCTGAAACTATGAAACTACTATAAAAAAAACCTAGGGGAACCTCTTCAGGCCATTGGTCTGGGTAAAGATTTTTGGATAAGACCTCAAAAGCACAGGCAACAAACGCAAAAATAGACAAATGGGATCTTATCAAACTAAAAAGCAAGTACACCACAAAGGAAACAATCAACAGTGTGAAGAGATAGAACCTACAGAAGGGGAGAAAATATTTGCAAATTATCCACCTGACCAGTGATTAATATCCAGTATATATAAGGAACTCAAACAACTGAACAGCATAAAACAAATAATCCAATTAAAAATGGACACATGATCTGAGTAGACATTTCTCAGAAGAAGACATACAAATGGGCAACAAGAATATGAAAAAATGGAAATGCAAATCAAAACCATAATGAGATATCATTTCACCCCAGTTAAAATGGCTGTTATAGAATATACAAAAAATAAATGCTGTCACAGATGTGGAGAAAGAAGAACTCCTATACACTGTTGGTGAGAATGCAAATTAGTACAACCACTATGGAAAACAGTATGGTGTTTCCTAAATACACTAAAAATAGAAATACTATATGATTCAGAAATCCAACTACTGGGTATATATTCAAATAAAGGAAATTAGTGTGTTAAAAAGATACCTTCACTGCCATGTTTACTGCAGCACTAGTCACAATAGCCAAGATATAGAATCAACCTAAGTGCCCACCAGCGCATGAACAGATAAGGAGATGTAGTACATATACACAGTGAAATATTATTCGACAATAAAAACAGAACAAAATCCTGTAATTTGCAGCCACATGGATGAGCCTGAAGGACATTATGTTATATATGAATAATTACTGTTTTAGAGACATACACAGTAAGTCCTCATTTAAGAGCATTGATAGGTTCTAAGAAACTATAACTTATAATGAAAGCAACTGTTTTTTCTCATCAAAATGATAAAGAAACAACTTTTAATGAAATAACATTATTCGAGGACTTGCTGTATGTAGTTTCACTTAAAGTCACAGTTTCTAAGAAACTATTGCCCACATAAAGTAATGACTTACTGTATAGTCACTATTTTTTGAATAAAGTAAAATTTTTATATTTAATATTCACAAATTCATTTTGTTTTTTAAATTGTTTTCTCTCATTGGTCTCCATATAATGTATACTTGTTTTATATATATGTAGAGAAAGAGCGAGAATTTAAATTAATGTAATCATAGTATCAATACTTTGTTGGCATCTTTTCTTCAATTGTTTTTAGAACATTATTGAAATTAAATAAAAATGCAAGCTCCTTAATTAGGTATCAGTATAACATATGAATAAAAGATATGTCAAATAAAACTTAAAATTAGTAAATATTGTAACTCTAAGAAAATTGAAATCTCCAGAACCTCTTAGAATTTATAAGATATGTTCATAGCTAAAATTTAGCTATAAAGGTTTTGTAGAAAATCATACTATAATAATGGCTAATGGTTCTTTTCCTATTTAATAACATAGTAGAAAGCTTCAAATTATTGTATTTTAAATATACCAACACAAGTATAATGAGTCAGTAAATATTTACAGATGGCATTTCAAAAATTCCTTTGAAAGATAAAAATACATTTTTATGCTATTTATGAAACAAAGATATGCAAAATAATTGTTTTTATTTAATACCTGCAAAATGCTAAACCAAGCAAAGATTCACTCATCTTTGTATCTCCTATATTCTATTTATATAATTTATAGAATGCAAAAGGGAATAAAAACAATACCTTTCATATCCTGAGAATTATAATTTCTATACTGTAGAATTTGATAAGGCCAAGAAATACCACTGGGTTTACTTTCCCCTAAAAACCTAGATGCCATTCTTGGGATGTCCTTTTACAATAAATCTCTTCTTAGCATTAAAAGCAAAGCCCTTTATTTGTCTGTGTCATCTGTCAACTTACTGCAATTGCACACATCCCTGCATGGCAAAGTGCTCTCTCTGCAAGTACTGCTCTATAGCAAACTTCTGAAAGGATCCTCTCTCTGAATGCATGCTCTGTGGAAGCAAAGAGAACTTCGAGTAAACCACAATAGATAGAGTAAGAGCTCTGAGGTAAGAAAAGATTATCTTCCAGGCCATCAAAACTGAGTCACATATATAAATTTAAGCGCAAAGTATATTTTCAATGTTTAAACCAGATCTTTCCCTTATGAGGGTTTCCACAGAGGATTCTATCAACGTACTAATTTCAGCATCCATATACTGGCCTCTGTGAAAGGATGACAATCGGGACCCTCCAATGTTAGAAGAACCTCAGCACTATGTCAGTGGGGACCTTCCAGTGTCAGAAGAACTCGGCACTATGCCATATAGTACCTCCAACTCTGTGTCTAGAACTGGAGGCTTGAATGCTAATAATCTATGGAGGCGAAATTACTCTTCAGATTGTATCATCGGCGAAGGTTTTCAGAAGCTTAATATTTCAACTGAGACCTGGATGGCCAGAAGGAGCTGGTTATGTAAACATGAGGAGAATCAATCCTGGCAGAGGGGAAGGGACATGGCAAAGGCACAGGGCACCTAGAAGCTTATAGAGTTCAAAATACAGACACAGGATCATTGTGGCTGAGTAATGTGGGTAAGTGGTAGTGATAAGGGACAAAATCAGAGAAGCAAGAAAAAGTCATTTGTGACTTTGCACACCAACACAGTACATTTGGATTTTATTTTGAAGGTTGCAGAAACCACTAGAGGGTTTAAGCAGTGGCATGACCGATTTACATTTTGAAAATATCACAGCTCTGCGATGAAGGGACTCTAGCAGTAAGCACCAGTGAAAACAGGGTCTAGGCTGGTAGCAGAAGAGAACTTCTTTGATTAATGAAATGTGGTAGTGGACACCTGTGGTGATGAGAACATGTTAATTGCCTTAAAATGCATAATTTTTTAATACTTGTATCCTTTTAAAATTTTTATTTTAATCAATAGGTATTAAAAATGAAGATATTATCTTACTAGGGCTTTTCAAATTTTGAGTTGCAAAAGACAACTCAATAGCAAGAAAACAAATAACCCAATTAAAAAATGGGCAAAGGACCTGAACAGACATTTCTCAAAAGATGATATCCAAATGGCCAACAGGTTTGTGAAAAAATGCTCAACATCACTAATCATTAGGAAAATGCAAATTAAAACCATAATATCACCTTACACCTCTTAAAATGACTTTTATCAAAACGATGAAAGATAAGTGCTGATGAGGATGTGGAGCCAAAGGAACCCTTGCACACTGTTGGTGGAATATAAATTGGTACGGCCACTACTGAAAACAGTACGGAGTTTCCTCAAACAACTAAACATAGAACTAAATATAAACATGTGATCCAGCAATCCTACTTCTGGGTATACACCCAAAGGAATTAAAATCAATATGTTAAAGAGAGATCTGCACTCCCATGGTCATTGCAGGACTGTTCACTTTAGCCAAGCTATGGAATCAACCTAAAGATCCATCAATGGATGGCAAAGAAAATGTATACACAATGGAATACTATTCAGACTTAAAAAAGAAGGAATTCCTGTCATTTGTGACAACATGGATGGAACTGTAGGGCATTAAGTTAAGTAAAATAAGTCAGGCACAGAAAGACAAAGAACACATGATATCACTTATATGTGGAATCTAAAATAGTTGAACTCATAGAATTAGAAAGTAGAACGATGGTTACCAAAGGCTGAGGATATGGGAAGGGAAGGAGTACAGAGATGTTGGTCAAAGGGTACAAAGTTTTAGATAGACAGGAAGAATAAGTTTTTGAGATCTATTGCACAGCAGGGTGGCAGGGTGAATAGTGTCAATAATAATGTGTTGCATATTTCAAAATAACTAAGTAAATTTCAAATGTCTCACTACAAAAAGTGATAAGTAAGGGAGGTGAGGCATATATTAATTACATTGATATAATCAATCCACATTGTTTATATCTATCCAAACATCACATTATACCCCCAAAATATATACAATTCTGACTTTTCAATTAAAATTAACATTAATAAAGCATTAAAAATAAAAAATAAGCACTAGGGAAAAAATGGCATCTCAGCCTCGTGAGGCACAGGAATCACTGGTGTAGCTTCCAGTTAGTCAATTATCCTGTACCCAGGCGGAAGGTGACAAAAAGGCCTTGGCTTCCCAGTCCTTTCCGCAGCACTTCCTCCGATAATACCAGTAAGACATGAACCCTGCCTGAAGGAATGTTTTATCTGCCTGAGGAACTAGTAAATTAAACACAAAAGAAAAATATGGTATGCCACTAGGTACCCAATGCATAGCACAGGCAGTAACTGCTCAAGAAAATCAGTTACAAAAATAAAATCTTTATTACTTACTGTATGTTCAATGCTATTTCAAGGGCTTTATTTCATTTAATTCATACCTTAAGATTGGACAAATTTGAAACATGAGAAATACAGGATTCATAGATGTCAAATAACTTGAGCAAGTATACAAAATTAGTGAGTCATGATTTAAACTCAGTTTTGTCTGACTCCAAAGCCCCTGTTTCAGTCATAACATGATACCAGTTTTCAAAGGAAGAAGTAGTTAGTTGCTTAGAGGTGATACAGTCCCTGAGTCTTCACTAGAAAAGAGTGAAGAGTTAGGATTTTCTGAGACAAGAAACGGAAGGCAGGGCATTCTGGGAAGAAGAAAGGTATGAGTATGGAAAGACATAAAAGCATGTAGATGGCAGACATGAAAACAAAGCTTTTGTTTGGGGCAGGTGACAAAGACTACTTGCAGTTAGCTGTTACCATTTTAGCTATGTTCTAGCCACTAAAATGCTGATTAAAAAAAAAAAAAAGGAAATGGTATAAATCAATCCCTGGCCTACCCCCCAAAGACATTCTAAAAACTCCTCCACACCCCTTTTCTCTTTCTACCTGCAGGTCAGAGGCAGAGGTGCTGACATGGGAGACCAAGGCCTTGGAAATGACAAAGCCAGCAGCTGAAGAAGGCCTGGGTCTCTGAATGACCACACAGAAGGCTGCTCACTGCTCAAGGTTATCCACATTGGACATTTTGAGCAAGAAATAAACATTTATTAGGTTAAGTTTACTAAGATTTGGGACATTTTGTTTTAGCTTCTAGAATTATTTATCCCAAAAAACACAGAGAGGAAAGTTCCCCTGGGGAAGATGTAAAGCTGGAGCATGTTATCCTCCGTGGGTTCCATGCTCTTGTCCTTTTCCTGGATTGACTACAGACCCAGGTTCCCATGGAATTAATGCAGATCAGGAAACAACATTCTGGTCAATGAGATGTAAATGCAAATGTCAGGAGCATGGCCCTTCCCTGTTTCCCCACCTCCCTTCTTTTTGTTTGGGGGAGGATGTGATATTGGAATTTTGGGGAGCCATACTGTAGTCATGAGGGAAAGGCCAAGAGAATCTCAGAGATGTTAGTCTTAATATTATTGAGCCACTGCACCAATCCCACCAACTGCTTACCCACAGACTCCTGTAAATATGTAAACAAACAAACAAACAAACAAATAATAAAACCCTATTCTTTATAGTTATTCAGGTGTTTGGCTTACTTGCAGCTGAATGCAATTCTAACAAATACAAAAATTAAGTGGATACATCAGTGTTTCTCACCTGGGGGTAATTTTGCTCTTCCCTCATCCAGGAGGAATGTCTGGATACATTTTTGGTGGTCACAACTGTTAACGGTATGTAATGGGTAGTAGCCTACAATGCAGCCCTCCAGGACATAGGATTATCCAGCCCAAAATGTCAACAGTGCCAAGCTTAAGAAACCATGTGCTAGAACCTGGGAAGCCCCTGTAAGGCATTTGAAGGTGTTAGTGCATCCTCTTTATATGTAATACTATGCCACTGCAGGATTTTGAACAATACAGTAGCATGAACAAAATGAGGAAGACAGGAGAACAATCTGGCGTTTCTATGCAGAATGGATGACTGGGAGAGGAGTGACAAAAAGTGGAAGTTTAGAGTTCAAAAGTCCAGCTGAGAGGTTGGTTATTAGAATAAGATGGTTGGTAGTCAAGAAAATAGAAAGGCATGGGGAAATTCATGACTTATTAGGAAAGAAGAGTTTGATGACAGAATAAAAGAAGTCGGTAGTAGAGAGTTCAAGCAGATGTATCACCAGATATTGGGGCAGTAGAATGAGATTAAGCATTTCTATTAAAAAAGTAGACATTTCACCATTTATTTTAATTTTTACAAAATATAAACCTTCCACAACAGTAAAGGCATAATATCTAAATAGAAAAACTTCTCTTTCCCTTATCCCCTGAGCTGTTTGAAGTGTTAGAGGGAGTTACACATGAAATGTCAAGGTATCCATGTTTTAAATAAAAATGTAGTGTAATATATTTACTACGTAAAGCTGAATGAAGAAGTTACTATCCCTATTAAAACATCATTATATTCTTCTACAGGCTATAGAAAACATGGAACAAAGAAAAAGGCACAGTATTAAGATTAGAGAAGAACAAGTAAAATTGTCAAAAGAATCAAATGGGGATATAGAAACTTTTTCTCTTTAAGAAGCAAAGCAGGCAGCTAGCACTGTGCAGAGCTTACTGGGCAAAACAGTATTCACAAATAGTATGTTTTAATTGAATTCTGGAAATGAGGATAAATACCAAGTTTAAGACCATGAAATTTGGAAGTATATTTTCACTGAAGATGAGTATGAATAAAGAATTGTCTTGAACATACCCAGAAGTGTCACAGAACCTAGAAACAGACTGTAAATGAAAACCAAAGACTATTTTCAGGGTTACATTTGGCTATGTGTTCTCACCACATCGTGAGTCAGGAGAAACTGAAAATTTATAAATGTACCCACTGAATATCCTCTGCTGCATTTATATATTTTTGTTGTAAGTGGATTGTGGCTAACTAAATGTTATGAAAAATGCATAGAGCTGTCATTCGTTGTGCAGCTTCTGACATACTCTAGTCAACTCTGGTAAATTTCATTGTTTTCATGAAGTTCCCAATTAAATACTACTCTCCAATATTATTACACAGAGATACCTGAAGTGGATAGACCTTATGTGAATTACAAAAGATATGATGGTTATAATATATTATAAAACCAGATTTTAGCAGAGTAGCAGATTTATGGAAAATTGTTGTAAAAGTTTCATTCTTTTCTGAATGTGCCATATTTTTCATAAGTCTTTATAAAACCAAAGTAATTAACCCGTTTATCAGAATTTCTCTGATTCTTTATGATCTTTACTTAGAAAACTCTACCATATATTTTTAACCAGGGAATTCCTTCTCAAAAGGCATAAGCTTAAATCTTGTATTAAGGCCCAGTAGAAAGGATGTCTACTTAGAAATGCTTCTAAGCCTATTTTATCAACTAAAACAAATATCAGTGACTCATATACGATATCCATACTATAAGTTTAGCTTACTAAATTATCTTTGTTCTTTTGTCATTGTTGCTAATGTGTGACAAATTCCAATAGATATCCTATTTTTGTAGATAATATATTTTTCCCCTCAAAATTATACTACATTGAGACCAGAGTTTTATTCAATAAGATAGGGGATGTAAGTTGCTCCCCCACTACCCGCAAGCATCCTGAAAGTTAAATAGCATGTTTCTCCTCAAATGAAAGACTTAACTAAAATAAGCAGTATGAACAATCTCCAACTGTGAACTAATTAAAGACAATTCCCTTTCAAAGTTTTTTCACTAGATGTCATTTGTGATTTTATTTTGCTTTCCTTAAATTTGTCCTATTTTATATGCCTTCTCTTTCTAATATTTATCCTTAAATGGCACAATATTTTAATATTGGATGTCAGTGACATTTAAATTAATATTGAGCTATTAACAAATTCTCAAACAAGTAAGAAAGATAATACTATAATGCTAGTAGAAGCAGTTTGATTTAATGAATAGGTGACTTTCACCTTTTTTCAAGTCTACTGTTATTATTTTCAGAAAAGGCAGAATGAATGATCACAGCTAAAGCTCACAAACCATACGTTTTATTCCCTCCAAAATCTCTGTTCCTTATACCCTATTTCCATTTATGCTGCCAAATTTCTAAGGTAGAAAGGTTTGGAGGAAATAATTGTAGTATATTAGGCCAAAAATATGATCTAAAATCATATCAGGTTTTAAAATGTCTAACAGAAAAGTCAGCAAAGTAATGCCTGAAGGAATAGAATGAAAAGACTCAAAGAAAAACATTAGAACTCGACCAACAAAGGACAAGTACTTTTCCTAGAATAATAGTGCCATGAACCATCTGCTGGCCTATTGACCAAGGTCATTTTCTTATTACTTCCTATGAAATTTCTTTCAATGAGTAGTTTAGTCGAGGCTTAAAAGATCATGATCTCTTGATACTAAAGATCAAGATCAACAGTAGTATCTGATACTAATTTTTTTTTTTAAGAGATGGGGTCCCTGTCACCCAGGCTGGAATGCAGTAATGAGACTGTAGCACACTGTAGCCTCGAATTCCTGGGCTTAAGAAATTTTCTCACCTCAGCTTCCCCAGTAGCTGGGCTTACAGGCATGTACCACCATGCCAGGCTAATTTTTTCATGTTTTAGTTCTAGGGACAGGGTCTCAATTTTTTCATGTTTTTTTACTTTTAGAGATGGGGGTCTCCTTATGTTACCCAAGGCTGGTCTCGAACTCCTGGCCTGAAGTGATCCTCCTACTTCGTTCTCCTGAGTTGCTTTCTCTCCTGAGTGTTGACAGCCTCAAGACAGCTCTACTTAAATATAGATGAGCATGGGTGTGAAACAAAGAAATGAAGATTTGAGAATGGTTCTGCTATAGTTTGGGTTCATGTCCCTCAAATCTCATGTTGAAATTTGATCCCCAGTGCTGGAGGTAGAGTCTGGTGGGAGGTGTTTGAGTCATGGGGACAGATTCCTCAGGAATGGAGTCCCTCATAGTAATAAGTTCTTGCTCTATTGCTCTATTATTCCCTTGAAAGCTGATTGTTGGAAAGGGCCTGGCACCTCCCCTCACCTCTCTTCCGCCCTTTCTCACCATGTGATCTCTGTACATGCCGCCTCCCCTTGGCCTCCTGCCATGAGTGGAAGCAGTCTGAGGCCCTCATCAGAATCAGACTCCCAATCTTGATCTTTTCCAGACATCACAATCATGAGCCAAATAAATCTTTATCTTTATAAATCACCCAGCCTCAGGTATTCCTTTATAACAACACAAACAAAAAAAAAAGACAGGCTCATACTGACTTATGGGTGTGATTCCTTCCTATCAAATTGACCAGTAATAACAGAAGGAAAGTCTGTTGGGTTTTTAAGAGTCACTCTGAAAAAAAAAAAAAAATAAGTGAATCGTTTGGGGTGGTATAAAAAGATTTGGAAAGATTTTGGCAGGATCTGGAGTTGCTGGGGCAGAGATAGGAAAGATTTCTACTGCAGGAGCCTCTGATCTTACTTTCCAAAAGATGTGCCAGAGACAGAAATAAGCTAAATAGGGTTTCTCTGTGTCCACCGCAATGCTTGGTACCAAGTTGACAACAAAATCGTCTATCTAGCCTCAGCTCATAAAAGCTAATTCCAGGAAATATTGTGACCTTCTTATCCATACATTCATCTTAGAAACAAATAATGTAGGTTAAAACTTTCTATCTGGCATGCATTGGATTCAGAACAGTCTACACAGAATTTACAAAACTGTTGGTTCAAGAAATCAATATGATGGGTAGGTGCCTTCTTTGGTTTTAAATATACCTAGAAATCCTCCTTTTGTGGTTCTCAATTTCTGATAACTGGATCAATCAAAAAAATGTTCCAAAGAGTATCAGAATACACCGTTATTTCCTTCCTCAGATACATTTTTAATTTCTGTGATTGATCTTCCAAATTAAACCAAGAAATATTTCGGCCTTTGACTTTCCAGTCATACCCACTGAAATGTGATTTACTGCCTCTTAGTTTCCTAGAGGCAAGCAATTATACTACAAAGTATACCACAAGTATACTACAATGTAGTATAATTTCTTGCATCTAGGAGTATTTTAAGTGAAGTGCAAATAAAACCAGTTAAAATATCCCCAGGCCTAAGCAGCTGTTGGGTTCTATGCTTTCTGAAACCCTGCTGTTTAGTGGACTAATATGATTTTGTTCTCATCAAATAGTTTGGGATAGTGTTAAATACAGGCTAAAATGCTAAAAAATATTGAGTGTCTTTTACATTTCTTTTAATATTATAAAATATCAGCATTAGTTATTTTCCTTTTTATAAAGACAATATAACAACCATGTGTTTTTAAAAATTCATGGACATAGTTAATTTACCTTCTTGCTCTTGGCCTTAACACAAAACCTTTCAGGGACCAGCATAATATTCCTATTCTTGAGTCATTACTCTGACTTTCAGTAGCATCCTATATTGATTTTAAGATCTCGCTTATGGCTTTTTAGGCATTTCATGGTTTAAATATTCTATACCTTTCAGATTGATTACTTCTATATTATCTGTCACTTTTTTTATTGTCAGAGCTGGGGCTGCTTTCTGCTCTGTTGTCACAAATGGATTCCCATGAGGCTAACACTTTTCATGCATCTTGCCAACAGAAATTGCTACTTCTTGAAGTAAGTAATTTGGAGCCTCTTACAGCCTTATAAAACATAGGTGTAACATTTTTTTCCACTGGATTTAGAATGCTCACTTATCTGAGTGTTTGTTCTTGGACTAACTGAAATGATTCTGGAGAAGCTTTTGTAAACACTAGATACATTTGCTTCCTGATAATAGTGTTGCTTTTATCTACTTCTCTTTTCTAAAAGTATGTCAAACAAGCAGGTACATTTTCCGTAATTCAATAGCTGTTTAAATTGCTTTCTTATCGCTGATCTCAAGACTTTTCTAATATTGTTTGTGTACCTTTCCCAATGTGAATGACTATATTTCCGTGATGTAGTTTCATTTGCCAAGGTTCTCAATAATCTTTTTCCCTAAGAGAACTATGGAAATACTGGGAGCTTCCTCAGCAGATATCTGCCTTCAGTCTACAGTAATACAAAACTGGTTGTTAAATTTGAATCTGATATTTTGTAATTTATTTCCATAAAATGACCTAAGACATTGAAATTTTAGATTCCTGTATTTTAAATAACAGTTTAAAATGCATTTTTAATTTTGGAATTTAAATAATAACTAATACTTTTATAAACAGTAAGCATTACAATTTAAGAAAAGGAAAATATTAGACCAATTAATATTTTCATGCCAAATACTGTTATTATTCCCGTAATTTAAATATCATTACTATGAACACTCATAGAATTGCAGAATGTGGGATCTGAAAGGCCTTTAAAGATCACCTAGTCCAAATTCTTTACTTCAAAGATAATTATTTGTTGAAAGTTAAATATTTAGTGAAAGGAGTAAAAATGTCAATGTTAATTTTAATAATATATTTGTTTTTTTAATTATCATGGATACATATTTGTATATCTTTATAGGGTATATGTGATGTTTTGATAGAAGCCTACAATGTGAATTAAACAAATCAGGGTAATTTGAGTATCCATCACCTGAGGCATTTATCATTCCTTTGTGTTAGGAACATTCCAATTTACCTTTTAGTTATTTTAAAGTATACCCTAACTTACTGTTGATTATAGTCACTTTGTTGTGCTATCAAATATGTTCTTTCTAACTATATATATTTTTACACCCATTAACCATCCCCACTTTATCTCCCTCCCCTGCTACCCACCCCAGCCTCTCTGGTAATCATCATTCTACTCTCTGTCTCTAGGAGATCAATTGTTTTTAATGTTTAGCTCCCAAATATAAGTGAGAACATGCAATATTTGTTTTTCTGGGCTTGGCTTATTTCACTTAACATAAGGTTCTCCAGTATCATCCATGTTGTTGCAAATGGCAGGACTGCATTTTTTTTGTGGCTATGTAATATTCCATTGTGTATATGTACCACAATTTCTTTATCCATTCATCCACTGATGGACACTTAGGTTGATTACAAATCTTGGCTATTGTGAATAGTGCTGCAATAAACATGTGAGTGCAGATAGCTTTTCAATATACTGATTTCCCTCCTCTGGATATATACCTATGAGTTGGATTGCTAGGTCATATGGTAATTGTATTTTCAATTTTTTGAAGAACCTGCATACTCCTTTTTCCGTAGTGGTGGAATTAATTTACATTCCCACCAATAGCATACAAGGGTTCCTCTTTTTCCACATCCTTGCCAACATTTCTTATTGTCTGTCTTTTTGATAAAAGCCATTTTAACTGGGGTAAGATGATATCACATTGTAGTTTTGATTTGCATTTCTCTAATTTCTAATGATGTTGAGCAAATTTTCATATTCCTGTTGTCCATTTGTATGTCTTCTTTTGAGAAATATCTATTCACATCATTTGCCCATTTTTAATTGGATTATTTGATATTTTCCTATAGAGTTCTTGAAGCTCCTTATATATTCTAGTTATTAGTCCCTTGTCAGATGGGTAGTTTGTAAATATTTTTCTCCCATTCTGTCAGTTGTCTCTTCCCTTATTGATTGTTTCCTTTGCTGGGCAGAAGATTTTTAGCTTCTGCCCAGCAAAGCTTCTGCACAGCTTCAGTTTTTCCCCATTCACTATGACACTAGCTGTGGGTCTGTCATATGTGACTTTTATTATTTGAGGTAAATTCCTTCTATCCCAGTTTTTTGAGCATTTTTATTATGAAGTTGTGTTGAATTTTATCAAATACTTTTTCAGCATTAATTGAAATGATCACATGCTTTTTGTGTTTTGGTATGTTGATGTGACATATGACATTGATTGATTTGTGTTGATGTCATCCCATTTGTTAAACTTTGCTTTGGTTGCCTGTGCTTTGGGTGTATTACTAAAGAAATCATTACTGAGACCAATGTCCTGAAGCATTTCCCCAATGTTTTCCTTTAATAATTTCATAGTTCCAGGTCTTACTCTTTAATCCACTTTGATTTGATTTTTGTACATGGTTAGAGATAAGGATCCAGTTTCATTCTTCTGCATATGGATATACAGTTTTCCCAGCACTGTTTATTGATGAGACTATCTTTTCCCCACTGTATGTTCTTGGCTCCTTTTCATTATCTATGGCCTTTAGGAACTTGATTGTTAAATGCCTTAATGTAGGCATTGTTTGGATTAAATCTGCTTGATATTGATCTTCCAGTACCTGTATATTGATATCTTTCTCCAGGTGTGGAAAGTTCTCTGTTATTATTTATTTGAATAAACTTTCTACCCCAATCTCTCTCTCTCTCTCTCTCTCTCTCTACCTCTTCTTTAAGGCCAATAACTCTTAGATTTATCCTTTTAGGGGTATTTTCTAGATCTTGTAGGCATGCTTCATTCTTTTTTATTCTTTTTTCTTTTTGCTCTTCTGACTGTCTTCAACCTCATTAATTCTTCCTTCCGCTTGGTCAATTCTGCTGTTGAGAGAATCTGATACATTTCTCAGTTTGGCAGTTGAATTCTTATGGTTTACAGAATTTCTGCTTGATTTTTTTTTATTATTTCAATATCTTTGTTAAATTTCTCTGAAAGTTTCAAAATTCCTTCCTTCTGTTGTTTTGAAGTTCATTGAGCTTCTTCAGGACAGCTATTTTGAATTCTTTGTCTGAAAGGTTACATATCTCTATCACTTCAGGATTGGTCACTGGTACCTTATGTAGTTCATTTGGTGAGATCATGTTTTCTTGGGTGTTCTTGATGCTTGTGGATATTTGTCAATGTCTGGGACTTGCAGAGTTAGGTATTTATGTTAATATTCACAGTCTGTGCTTGTTTGAGCATGTCCTTCTTGAGAAGTCTTTCCAGATATTCTAAGGGAATTGAGTGTCATGATGTAAGTCTTTGGTCACTGCAGCCATATCAACATTGGAAATGCCCCAAGCCCAGTAATGCTGTGACACTTGCAGACTCCTGGTGGTACTGCCTTGGTGCACTTGGATAATATATGGGCAAATTCCCTGGATTTCCAGTTAAAGTCTCTCACTTTCTTCCTTCTCTCTCTGTGCTGGGCTGCTGGTGTTGGGGAGAGGAGTGACATGGGAACACCCTCATGGCCACCAGCACCAGGTCACACCTGAAGCCAGTCCAGTCTCACCCAAGGACTGTTGTAACTGTTGCCTGGCTACCTCTGATGTTTATTCAATGCCCAAGGGCTCATTAGTCTGAAGGTAGTGAATTCTTCCAGGACTGGTTCTTTCTCTTCAGGGAAGCATTTTTCCTTCTGGCCCTGGCTGAGTGCAAAAATGCCTTCCAGAAACTAAGACCTGGCTTCAGGAGTCTGCTTAGTACTTTATTTTACTTTGGCAAAGCTGGTATGCAAGTTGTAAAACAAAGTCCTGTGACCTTTTCCCTTTCCTTTTCCCAAGTGGATCAAGACTCCCTAATCCTTACTGCTTATAGTTGGGGGTGAGAATGACACAAGAACTGGCTTGAGTGCCACTGGTGCCTCACTGGGTTATGTGCATCCCAAATCCACTGGCTCTGAGCCAGAACAGCTGCAGGAATTGCCCAAGGACTGCAGTCTTTTTGGCCTGACTGCCTCACAAACTTAGTCCAGGCTCCAGGTTGCTTTTTGTCAGTTGGTGGTGGCCTAGCCAGAACTCAGATTTCAGGGCAGAGGATTTGTCTCTGGCCAAATTGTTCTAAATGCTCCCTCTGTGGGCACCAGGAGAATTCTGTCCTGTGCTGTGTTCCTCTGTGCCAGGGAGGGCCTGGGTTTCAATGCAAAGTCTCATGATCCCTTCACTCTCCTTCCCCAGGGCACACAGATTTTCCCTCTCACTGTTGGGGAATGGGAAAAGGATGTCATAGGCAATGCAAGATTGTCTTTTTGCTCTCTTCAGTGCCTGTTTCCTCAATATAATGTTAAAACCAGGTAGCATGATCACTTACCTTATTTTTGGTTCTTCTGAAGGTGCTTGCTTGCATGGATAGTTATTGAATTTGGTGTTTGTGTGGAGGGACATCGCTGGAGGTTTCTATTTGGCCATCTTGCTCTGTGCCCCACACTGCTATGTTTCGTATTCTCTGACTAGCAAATTTTCTCTACACTAAAGTGTCTTCCCCAGAATATTTTTTACTAATTTTTACAATTTTTTACAAGATATTGTCAGAATGAAGGCTAGAAATTGGAAGAAAATATTTAAAATAAATTTGTGTTTATGGAAGTACCAGTCTTACCTCCAATTTAAAAAGTAGTTTAGTTACTGAAAGTGAATCATTTTTATACAGATTTATAGGCTGAAAACCTGACAGTATTTACTGTTTTTTAATAGGATGAGGACAGCTAATTGTCATATGATAATTTTTAATAATCAGTATGCATAATAGAAGTAACTCACCTTTTCATAAGAACAAAGTTCTTATGAATAAACAATAGATTCTTCAGCATGGAATAACAGAGCCCATATGGCTAACTTGTGATGGGTCACAGTTATACATTTGTGAGCCATAAGCACTCTGTGTCCTGTGTAATGAAGGGCAAAAGTCTAAAAAATAATTGTAATAATAAATAATTTTCCAGGTATTTGCATTTGCTTGTGTTGTTGAAGATCATGTCATCTAATTCCTCTGTTTAGAAAATTACTGTGAGGTAAAAATAGGAAATCTTCATCCCTGCCTTATGCCAATTTATTGAACATTATGGCATTAGTTTGCTAATGCAGCTATAACAACTAACACAAACTTAGTGGCTTAAATCAATACAAATTTATTTTCTTATAGTTTCAAAGGTCAAAAATCAAAAATGGGCTTTAGGGGGCTAAAATAAAGATGCCAGCAGAGATAGTTCTTTCTGGAGGCTCTGGGAAAAGCATTTTTTTTTCATGGCTTGTGGCCCCACATTGCATCTCACTTTCCATTGTCATGTCACCCTTTTCCTTGTATTGTCAAATCTCTCTGCCTCTCTCTTATAAGGACACTTGCAATTACATTTAGGGCCCACCATATAATCCACGATAATCGCTCCTTCTTAAAATCCTTAATTTAATCACCCCTTCAAAGTCCCTTTTGCTATGTAAGGTTATATGCACAGGTTCCGGCAATTAGGATGTGGATATCTTTGGAGACCATTGCTCAGCCTATCCCAATTAATACTAATTAAGACATATGTTTGTTCTCATTTAAACAGTGTCTATCTGGGGGTGAGAATAGCAGATTTTTTAAAGACATAAATTATCTTTTGGAGTAGATATTCAAATCTCACCTATCCAGAAAACTTCTAACAGAATAAATGACACCTTGATTCAGTAATGACAGCATTCCTATCATCAGAGTAAGCCAGTGGTTATTTTACAACAAATGCCTTTAACTCTCTCTTTTGAAAGTTGGCAGGAGTTAGAGTTCCTTAACAAAGAAGACAGAGCCCAAAGTCATGATTCAAGAGAGAAAACCCTTAGAATACAGCCTTCAGGAAAGTTACTCACCTTCATTTTCCTGTACAAGTGAGTTTCTGCTTCAATGACTCAAGATAGCTGGGAGGGAAACATCCACTTCCAAAGATCTAATTCTGGCATATAATTTATATGAGATTAAAATGCATTATTCATCCTCATAGCTCACTCCTAGCGCAGTGTTTAGCAAATGAAAGGTATTGAATTATATTTTCTTGAATTGAAATAAACATTTGACTTTGTGTTCATAGATGTCTCCTTTTATTTCCCTTGAAGTACATGCCTTTTTAGCAACCTTGTTGATAAATAATCTGAATGATTTCATTAAAAAATACGTATACTGCAAGCCATTACAAGTATTACTCATTTTATTTTGTAAATATATATATAGATATTTAAAAGATATTCATATGATTTTACTCAATCTTGCCTTAGACAAGTAGAACTTTCATAGTCTAAATACTTGGTTAATATTCTCTTTTCTTGATAGTCTCCTTTAATCGTAGGATGCAGGTCAACACCCTGTCCATCAAGAAAGCAGGATACTTTGATTCTGGCCTGAGGATTCAATTCATTTCCTAGTTAAAAGTCAACATCATTTGCCACAGAACAAAATCCTTATTTAGTACCTCTCCTGGATCTGGTTCTAGTTGAAGATGCATCTTGGATCAAATGTTTCTCTTTCTAGGGAGTCTCAGTCTTCAGCTACTATTCTTGATTTTGGGGACTTGGATGACACTTTCCAAGCTTCTGTAGTAACTTTACTGTTTCCTCTTCACATACCTCATGCTGTCTAAATTCCCATTCACCTGACTCTTCATTATACGTTCCATAAAATTACCCTGGTTAATTCTATCTTTTCTAGGTTGCCACATGCCAAAAAGTAAAGAGAATGGTCACAGTATCCCTAAAATATATAAATTTGAAAAAAAATTTCATTTTTTCGGAAGTAAAAAATCCTCAAAATAGCATTTCTAAAACTAAAAAATATGTCAACTTTTCTAACCTTGTCAGATATATGACTTAAAAGAGCAGGATTTCAACCATAAGCTACTGAGAGGTTTAAGTGAATAGGGAACAGAAAGAAGAATGAAACTCTGGGAAAAAAGAATAGCAGAGTTAAATGATCAACAACTAAAGACCCTGGAAAAGTAAAGTTTTATCAAGGACAGCCTTTAGAGCATGAAAAGCTTATTTTTAAAAAGTATACAAAGCATTTTACCCATGTCCTGTGCACAATTTCCACATCATACTTCTTAGGCTAGCACATGAACACTAAGACCAATGAAAACTAAACATGCGGAGGTGTAGAGAAATTTTTCTACATCCTATTAAAATTTAGCTCTACAAAATATATTAAAAGTCTATTCTCGTTCCTATAATTTTTCAACTTTTTCTTACAAGGCTTATGTTCTCTCTTTTACTGACAGCCTTACTACTTGCATGACATAGATATAAAATTGAGTCCTCACTGGGCTTCTTTGCAAATTGAATTGCCTCAAAACTTTCTTATGGGCAGGAATTGGCAGGAATCATCTCTTAATCCTATTTAGAAAGTAGAGGTTTAGAATTATTCTAAAGTTCCATTCATAGTTACCTTAAGTAAGTAGATTTACCATAGTAAGCCTAGAGACCTACTATAAATAAGAATTTGTTAAACCTGATGTATAATAACAATCAATCTGAACTATGAATCTAGCTCAAATAATATTTTCAACATAACTTCTAATATAGTCTTCAATATTAAACTGTCAGAAGTCAAGGGTTAAAATATATAAATATATATTTTGCCAGCACTCAATCACTAACCCAGAGTACATGAGATCCATACACATAGTCCTATTCCTGTGACACTGGTTTCATTTCCATAGATGCTTTGTACTACTTCTAAAGCAATACCAATAACATAGAAAATAAAGAAACACTGCCCTAATATACAAGATGGAATCAGAATTTATTTTCTTATTAAATTATGATCTATATATTTGCTTATCAGCTATTATTAAAAAGTCAAGTGATTGACAGAAAGGAGATAAGAGTCAACTGCTTTGGATGATCAAATTTCATATGCCATAAATCAATTCTGCTATTCAGTATTCTTTTTTTCCCAAGAACGTTGACTTTACTGAACTGCTGTAGCTATTCTTTAGTGAAATAACTTGCATTTGATATGAAAATAATAATGTTGACTAGTCATGAAAATTTGGCAGCCAAAACTAATTACTTGAATTAAAAAGTACTAAACAAACAAAATACTTCTTTGGTGTCAGAATTTTGTCTCACCAAGTGTTAGTTAAGTCTTGCATCGTTTAAAAGTATGTTACTGTGCCGTAATGATTTTTCCTACCTTATGGCATGAAAGCAATTGTGTCTGTGGAAAGTGTGAAAATTGCCTTGATATAATAGTAACTCTATATTAGAACACGTATAACTGCAACTCAATACGTGGCTGATCTTTGCCACACACCTGCTTCCATCAGTTTATAAAAGAAACTATGATCTGAATTAAGTTTCTTACATGGGTGAAATTTGTCTCCATCAATCATTCTCAAACTTTTTTGTTCTCAGGATCCATGTACACTATTAAAAATTATCAAGGAACCCAAAAGGCTTTTGATCATATGGGTTATACCTATTGATATTTACCATTTTGGAAATGAAAACTGAGAAATTAGGAAATATGTATTATTCATTAAAAATAACAATAACATATTTTATGAAAATAACTATTTTCCAGAGTAAAAAGTTGGTGGCAAGAGTGGCACTTTTAGATTTTTCAATTCTCTTTAATATCTGTCCTAGTAAAAAAGATTCTCTTAACTGTTACTACATTGAGTATATTGCCATATGTTATTTTGGTTATAGTATTTGGAAAAAAATCCAGTCTCATGTAAATATGTAGCTGGAAATAGGAGGATATTTTCAGAGATTTTTCAGATAATTGTGGAAATTTTTCTTTGATATTACACCAAAACTCAGCAAGCGGTAGTTTCTCAAATGTCATTTGAAATTTGGACTCAGAAGTCATATCAATGAGCTTTCACACTCTGTTAAATTAAAATCTATTCAAAAAATCGTGCATTGGTCATTTTGAAAATATTAGTTTGTAGAGTTATGCAGATCTAAATATCGATACATTCATTGTGCAATATTAAAAATTCACATTTGTTAATATCATGTTTATTTCATTAGTAAAGTCTTTACGTTTTGGAAAGCTGTCAAGCTCACAATGGCATATACAGTAGGCCCTCCTTATCCATGGGTTCTGCATCCACAGTTTCAACCAACCAGAGAACCAAAAATTTTTGAAAAAATATATAAGTAAAAAAAAAAATACAACAATAAAAATAATACAAATTTTAAAATACAGTATAGTTGTTATACTATTTAGATAGCATTTACATTGCATTAGGTATTGTAAATAACCTAGAGATGATTTTAAGTACACAAAAGAATGTGCATAGGTTATATGCAAATGCTATACCACTTTATGTCAGAAACTTGAGCATCCAAGGGTTTGGGAATCTGCCAGGGGTCCTAGAACCAATCCGCCAGGGGTACTGAAGGATGACTGTATAAGCTTTCCAGAATTCAAATTTTCACTTGAAAGCTCAATTTTTTTCATGGGCAATAAATATTATAACTTGTTTTATTTGAAGTGACAGGCTCATTTTGTTCATTTTCAAGAAAATGTATATCAAATGGTTGAGTCTGAATAACCAGTTTGCTTGTCAATTGTTCTTTTAAATAAAAATGATGTTTTATAAAAAAGTGGCTAGTTCAATTTACAACTCCAAGTATCACACAAGAGATAGCCTACTTTGGTGTACAGCAGTGTTTTATGCGTACTTCACATTTCATCACAAAGAATATTAAAAAGACATGTACTCTAGAGTTGGGATTTAATACAATTAATACTTATATAACCCCAAGTAAACTCTTCATTAAAATTGTCTATGCAAGTGCTGGCAGTGAGAAATAGCAATGAGTACCGTTGGTAGCACTGCCTTGATTCACACTATGGTATCAGCAGTTGTACTCACCATTGTTTTTGCACCATAAGCACAAATGTCAAGACAGTCAAAAAGACAGATATCATAGTATTATTTGAAAATAGTTTGCAGATCCTTTCCCCCTAGAAAGGGACTTGTAGACCCCCAAAGGCTTGTAAACCACACTTTCAGAATTGCTCGTTTAGAAAACAAAAAACACTGAACAAGTAAAGGAAATACTCACTAACAAGTTAAAAGTATTTTTTTCAAAACTGAAAAAATTCAGTATTTTCTGACTGTGTTTATATAAAATCAAAGTTATTAAAATAAATATTTAAAAATTCACAGATACAAAGTTAAACAGCTCATCTTAAGCAAGAGCATTTGAAATATGAGTTAGGAATACAACTAGCATATTGACTGAGATGTTTGATAATACACACAGTTTTGTTCTTTCAGCTGAACTTAGTAATATATCTTAAAGGTAAAAAAAAAAGGTTAGAATACAGAGCTCTGTTATTATTTACAAACAATTACTCTTAGTTTGTAAAAATATTGACCGGACAGAATTTATTTGCACCCAAAATATTTTGTAAGTGTGAAAAATAAAATAAGCCCAGTTAAAAATACCGCATGGAATTCAGTTATTCAAATGTTTAAGTAGTATTTATCAAATTACTCAGCCTACAATCAGTTGTGGTTTTTGACAGCTATTGTTCAGAGTACTTAGAGAGCATATGATTATTTTACATCACAAGAGTAAAATGGTCATTTATATCTGGGCAGACAGGCAGTGGCTATTGCCCAATAAGTCAAAGCATTTTATTAATAATTAAGTCACTGCATCAAAACAGAGCATTAGGCCCACATAGCTAAAACTGTTTGTAAGTTAAGGAAATTTGCAAGGAGAATACACTCTTTTTAGCTATTCAAGTTTCTTTCTCTATCAAGCATTAAAACCTAAAGTAAAATGTGCATTCAAATCACACCTGTTTCAGTTTCTCAAAAGTGCAATTTCAGCTAATTTAACAATTCATTCCTCTTAGGGATACATTTTACTGGGAGATTTAAGCTAGTGAGATCAGCCTGAGTAAATCATGCAGTTAACTGATTTTTGATAATAGAAAAATTTGGCTGGTTGGAAATGCTTAAAGACTGTGGAAGTACAGAATGTGGTGGGTCACTAGAAAGAATTCTGCTTCTATAACCAGGAGGCAAAGGCCTGGGTTTCATGTCACTAACTTCAAGTGTCATTCTCTAACAACCTATTCTTGGTCTATTACCCAAAAACAAGAATTAGAAAGTTGACAGAAATAATAAATCCAGGGTTACACTGAAATATAATACAGAGGGGGGGGGGGTTCAATATAACCAGCTTTTAAATTCCTTCTGTCAGATTCCAACTCTTAGCTTAAGATTCTCATAAAAATGTTTGTTTGAGAAGCTGGATAGCAGTGTGCTGTTTCCTGTCTACACATGTCAGATTTTAAGCCTTAGGATAGCTAAACAATGCTCTGTCCCTATAGTATGGGAATGTACAATAACATGATAATTTTATTTTAGGGAGATAAAAGCCAGTATTGTCACTCTCAAGTCATTGTTAAATGTGATTTGATTTCTTTTGGTGGTCAGTTTAGGGACCACCTCTATGCATAATTGCATAAAGATAATATTCAACTTATATAGCAAGCCAGACCTTCCCCAATTTCTGCAGCCACATATACCAGCTGATCTCTCTTCCTCAAAACAAATACCAGCCAGGAAATTCATTAAGTTCAAAGATGTCATGTTTTGTGCTACATCCCAGGCATTTGTTTTGTGAAGTGTCTTCTCTACTTTGCAGATGGTGAGGAAAGCCATGAAATGCTTCCTCAGGAAAATGTCCTTTTTCAGCTACTCTCGCAATCCATGCATGAAGTGTCTGATTCCAGGGAGTTCAAGGCTCCCTGTAACCCAGAATCACCTGTGTTAAGTTCTTATTTATACAATATTGGAACAGGATTACAAGGAAGACCTATGAGCATAAATGTTTCTGTTCTCTTGTTCTGATGTAAGAGGGGTGTTGTCTCTTTTGGAGTTCTTTTAATTTCTTAGTTTTAGTAATCACAAAATGAAGTGATTAGAAAGTACAATTTAAAATCTATTAACTACAGCTTTTGAAATATTTGGCTGTTATATGTGCAACATAATTATAGCAGCTATGGAAGAAATTCCAGCAATCTAGACATATTGGTTAATAGAAAAATGTAAAGTACTGTAATAAATAACTATATGTTAAAATTACAAATAGAAGTTTAAGTGATATAAATATAGATTGATGGACATGGATAAAATATTCATATTGTTACAAAATTAATATCAATGTTATAGAAACTGCTTAATACAGCTCAGATTTTTCTATCATAAAAGTAGGAGATTTATTTCTTGGCTTGGCAAGAGAACAAATTAAATGGATGTTTTCAGTTTATTAATAATACACTGAGTTATTCTGACCATTCTTATGATAACTTCATTCACCTTTACGTTATGGTTTTTCTATGAATCACTTATCCATACTAGACTATAAGTCGACTGAAGGAAGATTCCTTTCTTACTCATCTCTGTATTATAGTATTTTGCATATAGTAGAATCTATCTTTCCTTTTTTCTCTCTTTCCTACTCCATGCCAAACAGGATTCAAATCCATTTACAGAACCAACACAACAGAAAACATACATTGAAACAAGCTGAAGAAAAAAAGAAAGCAATAATCAAGCATTGGACATAAAATAGACCGATCTACTTCCTGCAAGCAAGTCACAAATACAAGTCTAAGCTTTCCAGCAGACACTATTAAAGGGAAACCCAGTCAATTCAGTGCCCCGAAGATCAAACAAACAGAATCTGCAGGATAAATACTATTCACTATTCCTGATACTTACACCTGACAGAAATATCTGGTCCTAAAGTAGATATTGTGAATTTAATAGACAACATCCTCTTTATAGTGAACACAACAATGAGTTTCATCGGAGCCATTTCTTACAGTGACCCTCAAGGTAGTAATTCTATAGAGAGGAGATAACACATGATCGGGAACAGCTTTCTGCTGGTCTGATTTAACTCAAGAAGAGATTTTATATTACCTAAAAGAATGGATTACTGAGTAACAATTCTGACCAAATACTGTTTCGTTCAGTAAGGGTTTTGTAGCTATAGAGAGTTTGAGTTTGTGTTTCTGACAGTACCTGCAATTGCTTGTGCTGCCAATTACAGAGGAACCAAACACCTCAGCATCTAGCTGTGCTGGGGTTACAGCTGACATGCTACTGGGGAAAATGCAGGGAGGAACAGCTTGTCTCCGAATACAGTGGAGCTGAAGGAATTGTCCTAAGGCGGGCTCACGATTTCCTTAGCTCTCTGTATCTCTAGTGCCAGGATAATGGCTGGCAATGAACTGAATTTGCTATACTATTGATTTTATTTTTGATATTTAAACTACCTCTATGCACTCATGCCTAGAGCATTATTCTTTTTTAATATAATTAATATCATTTGATATCTTCTTTCTATGTATATCTGTCTTTGACCTCTGTGGTGTTCCTATTTATGTAAGTACTTGACAAAAATCTCTTGTCCCTGCAAAATTCATGATTCAAATAGCCTTAAAATATACTTAATATGCTTATTATACATTTATATTATACACTTAAATAAAGCTAAATGTATACAAAACAAATAAAATATAAACATGAAATGTATGAATATATAAATTAAACAAAAATACGCTTAAAAATAGTTTGAATCAAAGCTAATCATGAAAAAAACTATGTTTTTATATTTACAATTATATCTATAATACTTAAGTTTCAAACTCTATAAGCATGCTACTTCCTAACCACTTAAACCTTACTAGGGGTATTCCACTTTGAACAAATCTCATGGCATTACTTCTCCAAGAGATTCCCATACAACACTCATGCTTTAGATAGTATTTTATTTTATTATCCTCATATCCTGTCCACTACACTTTGGTTACATTTTTGTCTTCTAGAAGATCTATGGCTTCTAGGGGGTCATTTTCGAAGTTTATTCTATCTTAAAATCTATTTAACAAAATCCATTTTGCTTCATCATGTATATCTTGGTTGTTTCCTAATTGTTGAAGTTTTTGTTGCTTTTCACGAAGGATGCTTTCAGTTTTATATATAAAGGAATTTGCTCACTGAAATGTTTCCTTAACTGAGATATGCTTTGGTCTTTCTAGCTCCTAACAAATAATCCCAGATTCTTAATAACTCACACATATCCTTCCTGTCTCATAATTCCATACTTCTTCAGAGAATGTCAAATTAATCTTCCAATAATGGCCATCATATACAATTCTACTCATTTTCACTGTTTGAAATAACAGCTTGCAATATTTTAGGGTACCTTTCGATTTTATACAAGCTTCTAATTACTTGCTATTTCCTTCTTCCACAAACCATGTAGGATTTTTATGAACAATGTTATAATGCCCTTTCCCAAAAGTTTCAAAACTGTAGGTTCATGGCTTTAAATAGTCACTGGGTGAGGGCTGCAACGAAGAGAAGACGCCATCTGTCCCACGTGTCCTCCCTTAGGACTTATGCTTTGTTCCTTAAAGTTAGAACAATCTCTAAAGTTCGAGTTTCCCTGCAGAAGCATTCCCATTATTTCTATTATTTCTTAGTTTTCCTTCCATCTGGTCCTTAATTTTATTAAAAGGGCAAAAATATTCTTTCCCTCCATCTCTTGACGTATCTTTGCCTCTTCTAGCTAAAGCTTCTGCAGTGATTATTCTTCCTTTGTGTCTTACATTGATGAGAACACTTGATACTACACAGATTTCTTTTTTCAGCATTGCCCTAGCTTAGTGTGGAACTTTCTCCTCACACCATTTAGCATTTGGCTTTTATTCTCAAGTTTTACAACCAAATCAAAAGACTAGAATAAAAGAGATAATCTTTGAAAAGTGCTTATCATTGGCACTCTGAGTAAGCAGGACTACACTTGACTTTTGCTAGAAAATGACACTGAGATACAGAGAAGTTAAATTAATTGCTCAAGACCCCACACAAGCAAAGTCACAGAACAGAGATTTGAAATCAGTCCATTTGACTCCAGAGCCCAGGCTCTTAAATACTATATTTATGTTATTTATAAAAGCTTCCCAAGGAGTATGAATGAGGACAGAGGAGGAGGTTAGGAATAGTCACTGAGAACAGTGAGAGGGGACATTGACCAAGGATGGGTCATAACATCAAGCCCTTCTGAAGTCCCAGCACAGGAACCAGCTGGTCGTAACATAAATCCTTCATTTTACAAAGGAGGGAGAGTAACTGTCAAAATCATTCTATTTTTGTATGCTATCATACTCTTGATTTTTCTCAAAGTATATAAGAACAAATATTTATTTTCTTTAAATAAAAAACCTTATGTGTCTTAGTTGTATTATCTTTGTCATATTCTAAACTATAGCAAGTACCAGGAATAACTTTATCCCTACTTCTTTTTCCTTTACATTAACCAAAAATGCCTGTTTTTTATAGTTATAAATATATCCCCTCTCTTTGCTTATGGCTCTGTAAGAATAGAAGCATTAACCACAGAACGTGCATTTGAATTTTTTTGTCCCAATCTTTATATTTTATAATCAGTCTCCACCAGAAAGATCCCCTATGTGTGCTTGAGCTTTTAGTTCTCCTTTTAACTTCTTTTCTAGATAAAGTCATTATTGAAGTTTTTTGTTTTGTTTTTATTCTTTTTTTTTTTTTTTTTTTTTTTGAGATGGGGTCTCACTATGTTACCCAGGCTGCTGCTCGCAAACTCCTGGGCTCAGGAGATCCTCCCATCTCAGCCTCCTGAATAGCTGGGACTACAGCTGTGAGCCTGGCTCATTACTGCAGTTTTTAATTCATATATCTAAACCGAGGCCTCCAAACAATACCTACTTGCATCTGTTTTGAACTGTGCAGTGACAGTGCCTTGTTAATGTTCTGAAACCCTAAGCAGAGGCCACTGAAATACTCTGACTGACTGCGGTGACTGTTCTCACCTGCCCAGTGAGACAACCATATGGGCAGAGAGAGAGTTTTGCTTTAGAGCTCCAAGAAGAAGCTTAAAGCCTGTGACTCCTACAGTGACACCCCTCTATTTGTTGGCCTCCACCCACTATGGTCCTTTCTGTTTATCTGTCCTCTGTGTACTCTCTGTACTTTCATTGGAATAGCATTCTTTGCTTCTACACCTGCCTTCCTCTCCTAAAATGTCTATTTTTTTTTCCTGGAACCCCTATTCTCTGATAAAGTCTCCACATCTTTATACTCTTCACAGAACATTCCCATTGGCCTTTTTTCTTTTTCTTTTTTTTTTTTTTTTTTTTGGTCTTAACTGAAATTCAAATCTCTACCCAGGAGGACACCTATGTACTTAATGGGGAGGTAGGTGACCACATTGTCTTCTCCTTTATTGCCCTTCTACACACCCTTCCTCCAGATCCATCACTTCATTTGAAGATCATGCCATCTAGGTGTAACACACCTGCAAGCCTTTCTTTTTTATCATCGTTCTCCTACTTTTGCCAAAGACTTCAGCAATGGGCTCCACATCTTCCTTACAATTCAAATACTGAAATTATCTTTGATGATTTTAACATGCATGGAGTTGTCCCATCTGATGCTCTTAGAGTATGTCAGCTTCCTCAAAGCTTATATCCATGGCTCTGTAACCACCAAATTCATTGGCACACCCTAAACTCTTTCCACCCAAAAATGTCCCCTTTCTGAAATTCATTTCGTAAGTATAATTTTTTTCTCTTACTATTTTAGTTTGTGATTTATTTTCTGGGTTCCTCAAGAAACCTGCTGTCTATATTTCACTGGGTAAGTATAAACTTCAAGGTGATAACTGTCTCAGCTCCCTTGGCCCCATCCTACACACTTAGGTTTTCACAGTCCTTTTTCATTCTCTCCCACTGAAAGAGATGTCTCTTCCCTTCTCTGGCTATTGTGCTCTAATGCTTTTACGCTTTCATTTTCTGTTCACTAGGAAACTTTTCTTTTCCTTCCTATCTTCCTTGGATACCAACGATATCATTTCAATGACTTTCTGTATTCAATACACTTTTTCTCACTTGTATTTAGGTCTCATGCAACCTACAAAATTGCAGCTCTGAATCAAAAACAACATCATAAGAGTTTTCTCTCAAATTTGAGCTGCTGACAGGAGAAAGTGACCTGCTGCTACTATTACAAATTCAAGACCTACAAGTAAATAAGTTTCCTCAGTGCTTCCTCTATGCCTTTAGCTATGTCTCACCTAAACTTTTCAACAATAAACTCTTTGCTAAACGTCTGGACTCTGTGTACAATATTTTTTTGTTTATTTAAAGATTGAACTCACTCCATCTATAAACCATCTGCTTTCACACCTTTTGTTCTTCCTTTTTTGGAAGATATCCCTTCTATGGAAGGCTAGTGCTTCTACCAGAACTCTGTGCATTCCAATTCCATTCTACATCCTTGGGGAATTGGCTTTGTGGAACATCTCCTTTGCTCTTGTAAAAAGCATTAACACTTCTTCCTCTATTAGTTTTTTCTCCTCAGCAAATAAGCATGCTCAAGTCCCCCCACCTTACAAAACAAGTCTCTTTATTCTATTTCTGCCTACTAATTTACCACTCTCTAGCACAACCTATGCTTTTGAAAGAATTATCTATCCTGAATTTGTCTACTTTCTCACTCCCTCCTTTCTCTTCAGGCCATTGAAATGCGGCTTCTGCCTCTGCACGCCATTGAACTTCTTAAAGGAACTGTGATCTATTAATTATCTCTAGCTTCTTTTACTTTTCTTCGGTATTTGGTACATTTGACTACTTTTCTGTGGGAATCATTTTTTGAAGCTCTTTACTCCTATATTACTTGTTAGTTTTTTTCTTATCGTTTTGGTCAAAACTTCTCATACGATCATCTGAATGTTTATGTTCATGAACTTCTTGTGTTCTTATGAAATATTAGAGCTCCCCAAATTACTCCATACCCTTAGCCACCTGCTCTTATATCTCAGTGCATGCTCCCTTTGATACTTTAATGACACTATGCACAGATGCTTCCCAAAACTTCAAAACAATTCTTGTTGCTAGGATCCACAGATGTATACGAACATCTCACATCTCTCTTTGGATGGGACAGGCAACCCAGCTCAATTTTTTCAGAACGGAACTCATGATCCTTCCCCCTTCACACTTGCTCCTTCTCTTATAAAAGGCATTGCTACTTACCCAGTTTCACAAAATAGAAACCTGAGATTTATCCTGTACTCTTCTGTCCCACTGGTTCCTACACCCAATTAGTGACTAAGGCTAAGTGACTTGCACCAAGTCTCATTAATTTCCTTCAAAATTTCTCTTTCTTCTCTTATTCATCCCCATTCTCGCTGCCTCTCTTGAAATCTTTATCACTTCAAGCCTTGATTACTATGAGAACCTTCTAACTTGTATTCCTGTCTTCAAACACAATTCAATCTTCACAGTGCTGCCGAAGTCACACCTTTATGAAGAGTCAAAACTGGTATACCCACTAGCACCTTAAAACCTTTCACTCACTACTCTTTCCTTTCAGGATAACATTCAAACTTGGTTTCCAGTGCCGCTCGCAGCTCTGACCACAATAACCTCCCACTGTTTGCCACATATACCTTTTCTTTTTGCCAATCTGATCTATTCAGAAATACACCATGTTTTCAATTGCACCATTTTCTCTGTTAAAAAATAGTATCAAACACTGATTCTACACTGCTAGCTCCTATCTATTCTTAAAAATTTAGATCACAATTTAGATCAAAGTCACCTTCTTGGGGAAACCCTCCATGGCCCTCTATTTTTTTTTAATTAATTTTTTGTTTGTTTGTTTGTTTTTCAGCTCATTAAGGGGGTACAAAAGATCAGGCTATATACATTGCCCATGCCTCCCCATCCCCCCGAGTCTGAGCTTTAGTTGTGTCCATTCCCTAGACAGTGCACATCACTCTCATCATGTAGGTGTGCACTCCTCCCCTCCCCCCACCCCATCCCCCCCAGTCAGAACTTCAATCGTGTCCATTCCCCAGGCAGTGCGCATCGCACTCATCAGGTAGGTATACACCCATCCCTTCCACCCAGCCCCGACCTCTGTCCAATACCCAATTGGTGTGAATCCCAAATGTGCACTCAGGGAAACCAGTTTGCTGGTGAGTACATGTGGTGCTTGTTTTTCCATTCTTGGGATACCTCACTTAATAGAATGGGTTCCAGCTCACTCCAGGAGAACCAAAGAGATGCCATATCGCCATCATTTCTAATAGCTGAGTAATATTCCATGGTATACATATACCACATTTTGCTAATCCATTCATGAATCGATGGGCATTTGGGTTGTTTCCACATCTTTGTGATTGTGAATTGTGCTGCTATAAACATTCGGGTGCAGGTGTCTTTTTTATAGAATGACTTTTGTTCTTCTGGGTAGATGCCCAGTAATGGGATTGCTGGATCAAATGGTAGGTCTACTTGAATCTGTTTAAGGTATCTCCACATTGCTTTCCACAGGGGCTGCACTAGTTTACAGTCCCACCAGCAGTGTATGAGTGTACCTGTCTCTCCACACCCACGCCAACATGTATAGTTTTGGGACTTTTTGATAAAGGCCATTCTCACTGGAGTTAAGTGATATCTCATTGTGGTTTTGATTTGCATTTCCCTGATGATGATATAGATGCTCCTCCTTCTTGACCTGTTTGAAGCTTCCCACGTTTACTACCCTGTACTTGTTGGGTTTTCTCATTCCATTTTTCTGTCTAGACTCTGAGCTCAATGCAGTCAGAGGCATAGTAGTAACAATTTTACATCCACGTTTCAACCATGTCTGCCATGTGTTAGTCATTCAAGAGCCATTTAATGAATATATATTCCTTGATGAACTATTAAAAGAATATTGCTTTAAGGAATATGTAGCAGCATGGAAAATGATCTACTGCTAAGCAAAAAAAATGTATAAAATTACAAGTACACAATCATTGGAGCTTTGTAAAAATATAGAGGAAAAAGAGCATGAAAATTAATCTAAATACTAATGATTGAACTATGAATAGGGGTTTATGATTTTTCTGTTTTCAGAATAATTTCATTAAATAAGTTTAGTAAATAGTCTTAATACAAATCATATTAAATAAACTATGCATTGTCTTCTTGTTGCATTACCTTTTCGATCACATTTTATCTGTATATCATTCTCCTTTGTCTTCCATTCTATTTTCTGTCATAATACAAAGGAAATATACCCCTAGTATGTAAAAAGCAATAGCAAAGTAGTCTCTTTTCCCCCAAAAGTTTTCAACACAGAGATATAGAGCAATGCTTACCAATCAAATTGTTTATGCAAATAACTGCATCTAGATTGGCTTGTAACTAAGTGCAGTGGAAACTATCATTCACCTCTGATGAGCCAAGCAGATAGCATATGCAAATCTCAGAGCTGCATAATAGCTTTTTCTAGACCTCTAACTTCAGTTCCCTTTCAGAATATTAGTTTTAACACCACTAGTCTACAAACTTAATGGACATTAACTGGACAGATTTTTTTGGTTTGTTTTTTCTGAAAGAAAGTTTTTTAAGATATAAATAATAACAAATATATTACATGCCAATACCTGCTTTTTATAACATCAAATTATGGAACTTATAAACATTTGCTTGGAGGCTATTCAAATAAAAATAAGGAATCATTTCTTTTGTTTTGGACTATGTGTCAAATGACTTTTAGGCAAAGCACTTAAGAATGTAACCTAAAAATAAATTTACATTAAATTTTTATTAAATGAGCTCATCATTTTCTACCCTAGAACATCACATTTTCCTGCTGAGTTTTGAAAATTAGAAAAATCTTTTATGTTACTACTTTATTTTGCTGATTTGCTACCAGTGGTCTAAATATAAAATTTTATTCCATATTGTATATAGATACCTTATTTTTTCTATTCATATATAACAAGGCCGTTCTTTATTTCCATGTATCCTTAAAGAAAAGAAAAAAGAAAATCTTCCCCCAATGTTAATACTTGTTAATTAATGGTATTATCTTTATTAGTAATTTTTTCACTGTTAACTGAATAGATCAGTAATTTTGATACATTTCATTAGATCCAGTATAATGTATCACAATGATTTAAAAAGGTGCGCTAGTTATAAAATATAATCCAATAAGTCATACTGAGTTTCTCAAAGACATCCTGGAAAAAATAAACTTAAAATGAAAAATTACATTTTCTTTTGTCTATTATATTGTTAGAATTTTTAGAAATGCACTACTGTTATTCAGAATCACACATTTCAATCTCAAACATGTCACAGAATGTGACCTACTTCAATATTTCCTTATATATCAATTAGATGAGATAAATTAATAATAATCTTAAGGGTATATGCAATCACAACATAGTATGCCATTCAGGTACAATTTACATTGATGGACAAAGTTGGTTTGCAAATTTCCTTTAACTGTGTGAAACAAAGAGTGAAAACTTTAACGTATTGCTTAAATTGTGAGAGCATAGTGGGGTAATTTCCTTTTACTCTTGGCCTTTGCCACTTGTCTATGACAATAGCTTGCTATCAAATTTAAGACCCTTATTCAGGAGGTTAATGCGAGGTAGGAACTCCATTCAGTGTTATTTTGGCTTAAGGGCATAATGTCACAATTTGGTGCATCCTCTAATGACTTTTTTTTTTTTCTAAAGGCAGCTTACAGCTTAGACCTAGTTCAGCGAATTTCCTTGTAAGGTCCTTGGAAGACTGGAGGAAAAAAAGTACAATTGATTGCGTGGCCAAATTTCTGTTCATGCCTGCTTACTGATTTTTGTTCATTTCACAAATAAACAAGGCATGAATACATCAACCCACAGACCATAAACAATAAAGAACTTCATCCTGTAAGTTTGCTACGGCCAGCAGTTTGTGGCTGAATCTGCTATTTGTCATAAGATAAATGATAAAGTGATTGCCATTTGTCACTGAATACACAAGAGGAGTGCTCAGCTGTGAACCACTCAAATGCAGACAACAGTAAATATTGCCATTCTTATTACTAACTTCCTTTAAAAGGGCCCCCTAAAACTACGGAAATAAAAGTACCTTAGTGTTTTGGGTAAAAATTCTTATTCTTTTAACCTAAGAAGAAAAATCATAGCATAAGCCCTAAACATCTGAGTACTCCCAGTTAAAAACCTTGTATTTACTGTAACATGGAATGCATGCAAACATAGTCCATCTTTTATAAAGAAAGGTGTTTTATAAAGTTGAGCGTTGAATTTAATTTATATGTATTGTTCTCACTTTTGTACTGTTCAGTGATTTTTAATACAAACTTTTTTATGTTTCTGAGAGTCACTGGTGCTTGACGGCTTTCAACTATATTAATAGAGGTTATAACAGTGCCCATACATTAATATAGTCTGTGTTTTATCTAAACTCTGATTGAATTTAGGGAGTGCCTAAATTCTGTGTTGCTATACTTGCTGCCAACTACATGAACTTTATTAATTTCTTTGAAAGGCTATCAGACAACAAAATAGGGAAATATATGCAAATAACATATCAAGAAAAAAATGACTGCTCATAAAATCTCTAAGCTAAAATATTATTTAGTGGCAAACACCACAACAGATAATAAGGGAATATTATAATTATAGCACCTTATACTACAATAAAAATGCTCAAAATTTGGAGCCTATATATAAAAGAAGTATAAAAAGTCACAGAATTTGGGGGTTTGTGTCATGCAAGAAAAAAGCAAAAATGCAAAGTAGCTGACACATATTGTTTGAGATTTTAAAAAATGTTTATAACTCTCAGTTTTATCATGGAATATATCACTTTTCACAAAGAACTCAGATGAAATAACACATAACCTGAAATATCTTTACACCATTAGACACAGTTCCTCCAAGATTAAGGTTGAAATACACTGGTGGAGAAATGTAGGGAAGTATGCACTTTATAGTATCTTTAAATCCAAGCTGAATAACAAGTAGAAAAATAAGTATTTAGTGGCAGATATTTCTGGAAGCTGATCATTTAAATTCAAATGATTGTAATTTTTCTACAGTACTACAATAAGATTAAATTTTAGAAGATCAAATTATAAGTTTGCCTTTTATACTACAGCCCAGTATAACAAATTTCAACCTCTTCATTCAAAATATATTTGAAATAACACTTTAAAGATATCACTCTTTATACCTTGTGCTAAAGCATATTGAGAAATCTTTCAAACCTTTGGTGCTGGGAGTTGAGATTTCCTGACATAAGCTAATACATTTTTCATCAGGTGCTAATGGATGAAAATGATTAGTTAGATCAAAGGAATGTATGCGTAGTCTCTAAATGTCGACACTACATATTAAATTAATTTAAAAAATATTTAGTTAGTTATGGCTCTATTATACATTACTGTGGTATCCAGAAAAGTATAACTAACATCATTTAATATTAGTGCTAATTCCTGTACATTATAATGGAAAATCATCAACATTTGTGTTATATTCATATATGAATCCTGAATATATCCCAATATCTCTTCAAATGGTGTATTTGTAATGTGGACATTTGGTTTAATGATCAATTATCAAGTAGGAGAAGCTAATAGTATTGTTTTAAAACATAAATATAAGCCAGATAAATCTCGGTTTTCATCACATCACATCAACACTCATTTCTCATATTTTCTCTCTTAAGAATTTATTTCTGGTTACTTCTGCATTATCTACCACTTTATTTTTCTATCTTGATAAGTCTGTTTTTTAATAGATTAGGTTATTTCACTGATATATGCATCTTACTGCCTTTATAACATTCAAAATATTCTTTCAGGGGCCTTTTTTTTTTTTTTTTTTTTTGGTATACAAACAGAAAACAGAAAAAGGAAAGGCTGACTTTTAGGCTTTTGACAGGAGTCTTGTATAAGTGGAAGACTTTTAATTCTCAAATTGTTTCACTTCAATAACTCTTTTAAAGTTGTTGCGCCAAGATGCCTGGCGGATTAAGCTCCATTGCCTTTTCTTGTTTTGAACTAATGTATTCTTGATCACCGTTTAATGAAACTATATACCACATGGAGATTTCACATTAGATAAGCCATGTGAAACCCTCATCAGACAAGTAGCTCTGGCTGGTGGTAATCCTTCAGATGAAAATTTCAGACTAGCAGGTTTTCCAATTTAAATGAGCCCCTTTAACTATAAAAAATTGGCACGGTATGATTGCTAAAAATTATTTTTAAATTTTTATGTTGCCAAAGTGCCCTGGTGGCTGTGAAAAACAGAAATACTGCCGTAAATACAGAAAACATTAACTGGTCACTGAGGGGATCCAATTTACAACCCATAGAGACAACTCACACAGCTCACTGACACTGGCGCTATTGGGTTTGTGATAGGGCATTCCACTCTGCTCCCCCCACACAGAAGCAAAGCTCATCTTAAATATGCAATTAAATAGATTTATTCTACAAGTTTCTCTAGTCAGTGGTTATTACTCACTCTTACTTCATTGCACTCTGATCTATAGAATTTTCATGATGTGTTCAGGTAGCCTTTAGGAAGCAACAGAACTTGTTATGAATTTTCAACGAAAAATTATTTTGGGGGGATTAACATGTGCTATTTAATTTTTTATTAAAGTGATTCAATTTATGTTAAAAGACTTATCTGTTATCTATGTTTAGTCTAACCTATCATTGGTGCACCTATAGATTGAATTATAACTAATAGAAATAAGTTATTCTCAGCTTAAGTTTGAATTGCAGATTTGGATTTCAAACAAGAAGGAAAAAGAATATATTTAGATTTGTTTTTAGTGTGTATTATAGTTTGTTTTAGTCTGTCACAAATGTCAATGTCTTGTGTACAAGCACAGAATATGTGAGGAGTTATTCTCTTTTGTTTGTAGTAGATAAAATTAACGGACATTAGTTTGAAAATATCACTGATGATATATTTACTTTGGAATGCCATTGTCAACACATAATAAAACATTATTTTACAGACTAGGAGGAAGAGTGTTACTCAAGAAGCAAAGGTGGAAGTACTTACAAGGAACCAAAAGCTACGGCTAACTAAATGTTTCAAATGTGAGGAATAACCAATGAACTCAATAGTTCTATACAAGCAGTGAAGGAAGGACGAGAGATTGGATGAGAAGTCAGTCCAATATATATATATTACTGTCACTAATAATGGTATACACTATCAGAAAATGAAGGAACTGGCAAGTTTAAAATAGAAAGTTACTACAGCCAAAGGCATTTAATTGTGCCCTTCTCCAAATATTAGTCTATATTTGGGGTAAAATAGACTCAGGCTCAAATTCGTAAGACAGAATTCTGTCTTATGAATCAATGGCTTCCAATTAGGCTTCCAATATTGATGAACTACATATAATCAGAGTGTATTCTGTAATAGTGAACTATTTTATAGCTTAATGAACAAATAATGGGAAAATATGTACAGTTATTAGCATCAAGTATTAAAAAATTTAAAAAAATCTTTCAAGTAGCAGAGTGGCCATTATTCAGGTTTACTTAACCTGCTCACAGTTACTTAATGAAATCAGGTCACTGTGGTGTTACTGCCTCTTGTAACTAGTTGCACTCAAGTGAAGCAGAATAGAAAGGTTAATTTGCATCTATGCCAGACCAAAAAGCCCCAAGTGAAGATGTGGACACAATCTTTTCTCTCTAAAGTACTATAATAGCAAATGCTGTTAGATACCGCCCTCATATCCTTGGGTGAATGTGTAGGGTATATGATTCCCTGGCCCCCTCCTTGCCAGAAGGTGCACTGCAGCTTGAAAAAATCATGTGAGAGGGGGTTGGGAAAGAGGGATGTGCTTATCCTCCATCACAATTAATACAAGGAACAGGAAACCGCGAAATACAGAGGAAAACTGGAACAGAGAAAACCCTAATTTCTTCCAGAGTAAGCAACGTGATAGGAAAAGTCTTGCTTTGAAGAATAAATGAGTAAAGAACCTTCCATAACAAAGAGAGAATGCAGAAAAGAGATATGGGAGAAGGGGATAAGAGTGCATTGTGAGTATTGCTTTAAATCTTTGAAAACATGCAAATATAGGGGAAAAAGCATTCCAAACTATTATACAGCAGTATATATTATCTTTTCTAGTATCTGGTTTATATTAGCTATGGTATTAAACCACAATCTACAGAGAAATAAATCACCTCCCTTAGAAATTAAAGAAAAAGAATTTTTAAAAATAATAATAAAGCCAAAGTGGAAGTTTCTTACAAAAGCAGATCACAGTAAACAAATATAGAAAAGACTCATTATAATTTTTCTGACAGATATATTTAGTAAGGGGAAGTTTTTGAGCTGGTAACTACTTAATTTAAGGAAATCTTAAATATCCTAAAGAAGAAGAGAGAGAGAGAACTTGGGCTTCATATATAAATGTTAAGGAAGATCTTGCATGGCCATGCTTATCTTAAAATGCCTAAGAATCAGTCGTTTCCAACTTTATTTCCTTGCCATCATGGTTCACCAGAATGATAATCCCTAGAAAGAAAAAGTAGGTATGGTTTGAAAGGAAAAAACCACTACACTTACCACCACCAGCCCCAACAACTAATCTTCCAAATTTATAGAATTCAACTTTGACCTTCCACTATGATTCCATATTTCATCTATTCAGTCATGCCTCTAACAAGAATTTATTGATTGTCTAATATGTGCCAAGTACTGTAATATGTTCAAGTTAAATGCATATATTGTAGTTGATGAGGCTTGTTTCAAAATGCTTAGTACTCACATTCACATGTACGATACACAATAAAACTTGGCATTTACCATCCAAAATGTTTAGAATTACATAACTCCCTGTCTTTCTACTAGAGAATGCCACTGATTTACAATCCAACAAATTGTCTTAGACAAAGTAAAAGATCAGATATATATATTTTACTGGGTATTTTAATCATAAATAGCACCTTAGTACTATAACAGTTGCTGTATATGGTGATAGTCAATCCCAGACCACCTCTTCTGTCTGTAGTCCAGATGCACTGACCATAGTATGCACATGAGTAATCTGAGAAAGTATTTTCTCACATGTGTATTGACCAAAACACGGCCAAAAATTATTTTTAAGTGACAATGTTCTAATTCTGCTTAAATAATATAACAGGAACAAGTACAGAGTGGAATTCTGTCCAGCCATATGCCACTTCATCAACAGAAAACCTCTCCTCCTTTATTTTCTTTGCTTAGATTCATCTTTGAGTATTAAGATTGCTATTTTTTCTTTTAGCAGATCCTCAGGAGAGAAAGTGAATCTACCTAGTCTATAAAGGATTGCTCAGAGATTAAGATTTGAACTCTCTGTTAGACTGTGCTATTTTCATTTTTGTAAAATTGGGAAATGTTTCCCAGAACCTCCTTTCCTGCCTAATTCTAGATTAGAAGTGACCAACACATTAACTGGTGTCAGGTTGGAAGGTGGAAGTGAAGCACTAACTATTGCTTTTAGAAGGCTTTTGCATTCAGAGAGAGTGGGAGAAAGCAGCCATGATGGACAGACACAGAAACACTGGCTTGTCTTCCCTCCATGGCTCCACATTCAGCTCATCTTCATTCCTAGCCTCCTTTGTGAATACAAGCAGTCCTTTCTCTCCTGTCCAACGAGGTTACTCTAGTCTTGTATGAAGAACCTGTGATGACCTCTCCTAATGTCAATCCCCTTCAGAGGAATGCTAACCTCTTTAAGATCCACCTCCAACATGTCACTCCTTCTGGACTTATAACCAGATTCAAGTTCTGGTAGGATTCAAGGGTCAGATACAAAGTATGATTTGTATCTACCACATACATCAAAAGAATTATAAGATTTTGCATATTTTTTATAAACAAAAACTTGGGGAATATGTATAGGAATGTACCCTAAAGATGTTGGTTTAGGGTAAAAGAAAATAAGGTTAGATCAGGCCAAATTTATTCCTACGGTCGCACTAAGAAGGGGTCTTAAATTGAATGTGTTATCTTGAGCAGACTGAAGAAATTCCACTTGCTTAATGAGTCAGCTAAAACTAGAACCCAAAATTGACCAGTATGAAATGAAGTTGAAATGCTAGAATTTCCTTGGCATACATACAGAAGAAGACAGCCAAAGTCTTAGGTATATCAGAATCCTGAGAATGTGTTATCTTGAGCAGACTGAAGAAATTCCACTTGCTTAATGAGTCAGCTAAAACTAGAACCCAAAATTGACCAGTATGAAATGAAGTTGAAATGCTAGAATTTCCTTGGCATACATACAGAAGAAGACAGCCAAAGTCTTAGGTATATCAGAATCCTGAAGTGGATTTACTATGTGAGACCTACTTATGAACTTCTGCCTATATTCCCTGGAAAGGTCCGTAGGATGCTCCCTTCACCAAGGCTTTGAAAAATACAATAGGGAAGGAGACACCAACATTATTAAAGGGATCTGTAGTGGTTAGTCTTTGCAGGCCAGGAATGATTACAGGAAATACCAAAATCAATTATTTAAATTCAATGGGACTAAAGGAATGCTGAAGTGGCAGGAACCAAATGATATCACTAAACCAGCAGAGACAATGTGATAAAATGGTGGATTCAGATGTGGTGGGTAAAAGCACAAGGCAGGATAGGGGACTATCCTCTAGGATATAGTAAATGCTCTAAATCAGCAATCAATGCATGGTCCAGGATTCATGGTTATGGTAGTCAAAATTTTAAAGTTCTCCCACTAAGACTCCTATCCTCCAGTAATTCAAACATTACTTGAGGTACTGCTGAGAAAGGACTTCACAAATGGAATTAAGTGTATTATTCAAATGTTATTAAAATAGGGAGATTATCCTGGATTATGCAAGCAAACCCAATGTAATCACATGAGAACTTAAAAGCAGCAGCAGATGGCAGAAGAGGGAAGCAGGAAAGATGAAACAAAAGAGGAGATCAGAGATATTCCAAAAGCGAGAAGGATTTGATCCATCTGCAGATTCTGAAGTATAAGGGGCCACATGTGAGTGCCACAGAAAGGTCTCTAGGTCTAAGAATGGTCTCAGTGAATAACAAGCAACTAAACGGAGACTTCAGTTTTACAACCACAAGTACTTGGAGGCAGATTCTCCCCTAGAACTTCCAGTAAAAATACAACCCTGCCAATACCTTGGTTTCAGCCAAACTTGCCAGACTTCTCATCAATAGAACTATGAGATAATTAAATGGATATTATATTAAGCATCTTAGTTTGTGGAAATTTGGTATGGCAGGAGTAGAAAATGAATACAATGGTCAGGGTATTTCTCTTATTTCCACACCTGGAAGTTTCTTCAAGGATAAAGTAATGGCTTTGTTGAAGTAGAAATTGAAACTTCCATCTGATCCTTTTGGGATCCTGATACCAGTGAATAAACAGGCAAAAATTGTGATACTCCAGTGGTCTGAGTGATTGATCATGATTCTCAAGGCAAAATTGAGTCTCTACTATACAGTGCAAGTAAGGAGGAGTATGCCTGAAATACAGGAGTTTCCTTGGGCCAGCAGTTAGTACTCCTTGACCTATGATAAAAGTAAATAAAAAATTACAACCAACACAGACATGGTGGCTAATGACACAAACCCTATAGAAATGAAGATTTGGGTCATCTGCAAAAATGAGCAACTACAACAAGATGACTCATTTACTGAGGGCAAAGAGTGTAAGTAATAGATGAATAGAGTTATAAATACCAGCTGTGAGCATGTAGGCAGTCACAGAAACAAAAACCACAGTTTTTAGGTTATGATTATTTTTTCTTTGTTTTGATGTGAATATATTTGCATGTTATATATGTGTTCATGTTCATATATATATGTATTTATATGTGTAAGTTCTTTTTCCTACCCTTTTCCAGTAATTTTTAACACAAGATGTATTATTTTTGGTTAGCCTTATACCTTGGTATTTAAATTACAAGATAGCACACAGGAAGTGTTACTTAGCTAAATGTACAAATCGCTATGGACAGTGTACTCTGTTTTGGCTAAATGATTGCCATGTTTTTGTTGTATGGGGAATAGTTTTAACATAAGAATTATTTTCAATTGACTTTATTTGGAAATTAAATATACTCTTAAAAGGCATGTGTGGATGCCAATCTTAAAGGGGCAGGATGTATTGAATCATATTATGATTAACTTGGTTTACTTGGGAACTACATTTCCAACTTCACTGTATGGTTCCAAGTTAGAGTAGGCCAAAGGGAAAAATATGTGGAATTTGTGGGGTATTCAGAAGTCATAGTGAAGTGGTAACCATAATCTTGGTTGTTGGATAGATATGGAGATATCCAGGGGACACCAGTGTGCCCTTATTCTCCTCTGCTCTGCACCCAGATCATATACTGACTATTGACCTTGCTAACAGTAGCTCATCAGCAAATGCTTGGCTGTGGACCCACAAAGGTAGTTGACGCTTTAAAGAAGCAGCTTCCTATAGATCTCTCCATGAGCTCCCTCTTTATGGTTCTAATTCAGTGGCCAGATGCACTTGGCTTCTTAGAATTCCAGGAAGCTTAGAGTTTTCCACCTATTCTAGTGCTTTGGAAGATTTGTTAGTGACTCTCTAATCTTCCATTTCCCCCTTCTAGACCTTTAATTCAAGCTTCTTTCACTTGTGTGTTAGGTTAAATTCCTATAATACATCCCTAATTCCCATACTGCTCAGAGCCTTTTAAGGTTCTGTTCTGTGACTGAACCTTGCCTAATATAAACTGAACTCCTTTGCACCTAGGCGGAATTTGAGTGATGCGGTCTGTGCAATTGAACAGAGACTCTTCTAAAACCATAAATAGATGTAATTTCATAATTTTTTATGTCTTGTATATTTCTTTTCATAATTCGCTTTTCTGGGCAAATATTTTCAATCATTATTTCTCTAAGTGCATGTATTTAGCATGAAACCATCACTGAAAAAAAAGCTTATACATTCTAAATATGTTACAAACTGGAGATGGCTTGCATATTTCCAAGGTAGACATTTGATGCAAGGTTAAGCAGAGCTGGCTACCTACTGAACAATTTCAGAAATGGAAAAAAATCACAAAATTTCCTGTTCCACTTTCATATTGGAGAAGCTGAGTATGGTAAGAGGACATTCTTCACACTTGAAGCTTGGTATCCCATGTGAATATCTGCTCTGAAACATCAGCTAGATTCTTACATGTCTTCTTCCTTTCATTTTTCAATCTTTTTATTTATTCTTGGTCATTTCTCTCTCTTATTATCTCCAATGAAATCCCAATAGTTCAGCAACATATTAATTCCTTCTACTGAAATGTACTTTACCCCTTATAAATTAATTCATCTACCATTCTTTTCTTTATGTTCCACTATGCTTGGCTCTCTCTCATACGCTCCTAAGAAATCATGTCACCTCCTTCAGAATTCCTTCTTCTACTGACCTCTGAGGTTGGGCTGGATGCTCCCATAATGCTACTCTACACATATATCTATTACTAGATTTGCCATATTTTATTATTGTTGTATATTTTGATGTCAGGCTTCCCCAGTAGATAATGAGTTCTTTGGAGACAAGATCTTTATCTAAGTCATACAATGCCTATTTAATAGTAAAGGCTCAACAAATGTTTGTTTAGAAAGTTTTGTCCTAAAAAATTACCCCATATGTCTTATAAAAAGTCATCAATGATAATTATTTCAACATTGAATTCATTTTCAAGTGTTATAAGAATGCTTTTTTATCTATTTTCTATAATGAGAGAGTAAGGTTTAGAGCAGGCAATATAAGTCTTCTGTCAGGATTCTATGAATGCAAGGAATCATACAAAAATATATGATATTACAGATCCATTTTCCTTTCTAATATTATATTGGAACTTCCCTTGGTGATTATATTTTTTATAGGTATGCATTTAAGAGGTTTCACATGCATAGGAAATTCAAATTTTTAATATTTGGTCTTCAAGTATTCATTGGAGATATGTACATATTCCTCAGTACCTATATTTCTGAATAATAACCAAATAAACTGTTTCCAGGAATAATATGAGATAGAAAAAAATAAAATGAGATATAGGCAAATTAAAATCAATGATTAGGGCAAAAAGTATAGTGAAATTAATATCTATATTTAAGTAAAAATTATTTTGAGTGATAGTATATCATCAGCTTCATAGATTTAAGAAATAGAAATGGTTATCTTAATTTCCAAAGGCAACAGAGAAATTAGTAATACTTTAAACATATGGTAAAATTGTAGGTTTTTTTATATATTAGGAATTGGTAAATTATAAATTAAAAATATGTCTTTAGCCATAACTGCAGTCTTCATAACCACCTTTAAATTGAATTAAATTAAATAAATGATATAAGTAATGTGGGAACATGCAAACAGTCACTTCTTCATTGGGACTATAGTTGACCATTAAACTTATATCATCCACAACCTTCATATTAACATGTAAGTCTCCCTCAACCTGACAGAGTCAAATACAGTATGTATTCAATAAAAAACTAAAGAAAAAATATAAGTAGCAGCTAGATAATATAAAAAGTTAGATATAGATAAATTAATTAATTGAAAAAGAACTTGAGTTTGACCATGGGTAAGACACTAATCTCACTAAACTTAATTTTCTCATGACTAACACTGTCTCACTTAATAGAGTTGTGGTCAAGTTAAAAAATACATAATATGAACATTAATAAATCATTTTTACATCAAAGCACTCTGAGAGGCATTGGGGAAAAAGAAAAGACACTATCCTTGCCAGCAAGGTTATTACAATCTTAGAATAGAGGCACTTCTTCCAATAGAAAATTATAATAAACTGCAAAGAGTGACATCCTCTCTAAGACCCAATGGGAGCAGAGAGGATGGACCACCGAGTCTAACAAGGAGATCTGAGGAGACCTTGGAGGAGGCAGCCATTGAGCAGGGGTATGGCAGAGGAGAAGGAGTCTTGGAAATTAAAATTATCCAATTAAGGATTTTGTTAAATATAAATGTAATTTAAACAACTGAATAAAGAGTATCCATATTTACATGCAAAGGAATTCACATAGTAGACAATCTACTGTGAAATGATTTCTTTGAAATTCTTCAGGTTGACATGTCTTTCCTAACTCTGCATTGTACAAAATATTGCAATATTTTTTACAGTTTTATAGGTGATTTCTGGGATGTCTTATCTCACATAGAATTCTGGATCAGTAAAGGAAGTAGCTTCTAAATTTATATCAATATATTTTCTGAAAATAGTATTAAATTCATTACTAAATACATCTAATTACCATAGTTTATCTAAAAGATATTACAGTTATCTATATTTAAGTGATTATACTTCCTTTATTCTTGATTTACAGAGCCTGATTATATTCATTCATTTGTATACTCAGTGTCTCAACCTGTTTTGTGCTGCTATAATGGAATACCTGAGACTAGGTAATTTACAATGAACAAATACTTATGTTCTCCCAGTTCTGGATGCTGGGAAGACTGAGATCAAGGCCCTGGCATCTGGTGAGGGTCTTCTTGCTGCACCATCACATGGAAAAAGGCAGAAGGGCAAAGAAGCAAAAGCAGGCTGAGCTCACCCTTCTATAACGACATTGATCCCACCCAAGAGGGCAGAGCCTCCATGGCCTAATCACCTCTCAGAAGTCCCACCTCTTAATACTGTTACAATGGCAATTAAATTTTAGCTTGAATTTTGGAGGGGATAAACATTCAAACCATAGCACTGGGTAAATATACCTTGACCTTTATACATAGGTGCTAACGTGTATTGAGTGCTTATTATCTTTCAAGCAATGAAATAAGTGCTTTATAAATATCTCTGATAATCTTTATAACTATATGATCAGTAGAAAATTATCACTTACAGTTGTTATGTAATTTGCCCAAGATAATGAAATAGGAAAATCTGGAGTCAGGATTAGAACCAAGAGCCATCTGACGCCAGTGGTTGAGCTGCTAACTATTGAGGTGTGATGTTTGAGCACCAGCAATATCTTTGCTTATCCTCCTGCACACCCTCCTGGGAAAGTCAATGCTTACTTCTAATTTCAACTAACTCCTGCATGCTAATAACTTCACATTCACAAATCCTAACTTCTGAATACACATGCACGCGCATGCGTGCACACACACACACACACACACACACTGCACACTCATTCTTTCCCTATTTAATAAAACAAATTCCGTGTTTCAATTTTGCATTTAACCTGCTTGAACCTTTTTCCTTTCTTCCCATCACTTTTTTCTCATGTGTTCTTGCTTTCTCCAATGAAATCATTACAGTTTCATCTAATCGATTTCATATAACAGATACTTAATTTCCATGATGACGATCCTCGTGATTCATTTCTCTAGTTGTTTAACTATTTCTGCAATATTTGGCTACATGCAAATGAAAAATACAATTTCAACTATCTATACTAAAGAAAAAGTTAGTAAAGTGTATAATTCTAGATAATACATAATTCACACATGCATCTATATGATCTCCTACTACCTCTTGTCTAACTCATCTTTTACCTAAATCTGTGGATCTCTGAAGCCAACTTCCATGGGTTTCAGGTGATTCTCCCTTGAGTTAAAAAGCTGTAATACAACACTTAGAGAATTTGGTACAAAAAAAGACCAATGCTGAGACAGAGATTACCCTGGTTATCAAGAGGAAAGATTAGTTTCTTATGTTCAACTGTCAATTAGACCTCTCATTCCATGAACAACCATGAATATCAAACTCAACATGTACATAATTCGATTCTGCATATCTTTTCTTGCCAACCTTGATTTTTCACTTGTGTTTTGTAGTCCAGATAAATATATCTCCATTGGTCTTAACCAGAAGCATGGATATTTTTTCCTTGAATCTTTTCCATATACCTTCCCCTTACCACAGGCACTGGAACAGCAACTAGAATAATTTCTCACCTAAAAGTCAGATCTCTAGGATTATACTTGATCATAAATTAAATAACTTCTTAGATCAACAGATTGTGTTGCTATATTTGTTAGATGGAGTCCTATGGTAAAACTTACACTGATTTTTTTTCACTATTTCCCTTTCCCCTACTGGAAATGTAATATCTATATAATTCTACATATTCATCTGCGTCCTCTAGATGGTGAATGTGGGTGAAGACTTATGCTCCAAGATGTCAAGTGAAGACTGATTTCCTTTAGTCATTTTATGTGTAGTATAGAATCACCTAAAGAGAGGTCTGGCCTTTGTCTTTACCTATTGGGAGATGATCACTAGGCCCCTGAAATGTCTTTACCTCTCTGGAGGCTTTGGCCACTGGACAGTCTTAAAAATGTGATTTATGATGGGGACTGTGGGTTACACAGTATCAATCCAACCTCTGGATTATCCTGAACTTCAGGAGGGCTGGAGAACAACGGTCAGCCATGTGGGCTATATGTAACTGGGCCCCAATAAAAAATCTGGATGTGAAAGTCTTCCCTGCTTGTCAATCCTCTTTGTGTGTTGTCACATCTCCTAGCAGAGAGGAGGTAACGCTATCCATCCTTGACTCCACAGGGCGAAGATAAACTGACACTTTGTATTTGGACCTCTCCTGGACTCAGTGCTATGTGTTTCCCTTTGGCTAATTTTAATTTGTATCCTTTTACTGTGATAAAACTATAATCGTAAGCATAATGCTTTCTGAGTTTTGTGAGCTTTCTAGAAAACTATTGAAACCAAGAGTGGTTGTGGGGACCCTCGAATTTGCAGCCAGCTGGTGTCTGAAGTGAGGGCAGTCTGGTGGGGACTGTGCCCTCTGGCTGGGCAGTTTGTTTAATTTCTGGGTATTATAGGTACAGTGCCACCACATGTCAAGATGTCAAAAACTGAGCACACAAATTTATTTAAGTTAGGGGAGCAAATTCTGTTGCTACATTTTCTTGCCTCATAAGTCCTGACAATATTCCCTCCCCAACATGCACAACTTGCCTGTTGCATCCCACAGGTGATGGTTATGATGTTGGGACAGGAACAAACTAAAATCGGGCGATACTTTTGTTCTATGTGCCTGACTAAAGGGTTCCTTGTAAACATAATCCTGATTCACTAATGAAAATTTTGAGAAAGGGTTGATATATTATTTGTGTTCTGTCTATGTTTTCACTGCAGAAAGACACTTCATCACTAAAGTTATTCCAAGTCCTGTTGGGCTTTAATTTCCCTTGTTTGATCCTAGTACCTAAAGAACAATGGCCAATACAAGGCCATGGGCACCTGTGGGGAGTGGTAATGCTAGCCTACTGCTTTACTATTTGTGGAAGGCTTTCAGGATATTTATGTGTTTGTTGGGGGCGGGGAGGGCTAGTAGAAAAGGAACCCATTATAATCCCAGATATGTAACTTAAAAGCTGAGTGATTATGAGAAAGTCTTATTTAATGTCTCTAAGTTCAAGTTCCCCAACTGCAACTGTAAAATTAGAAAAATAAAACCTTACCTACCTACCACACTGGATTGCTTTATCAAAGGGATACTGCTTGTACTTGAACCCTGAAAGAGCAACCTGGATTGCCAAAGGTAGAATAAAACGATCCTTTATCTTAAAGTTGTTCTATTTCAGAATTCAACTCTAATCTAAACTTATGGGGAACAATGCAGAAATTTGAGTCAAAAGCTAAAAGTATTTTTACTAATTTTTTTTTGCTTTGTGCATTCATTGTCTTTTTCCATAAAGTGTGTTTCACATTATAAAAATCAACAAAGGTTATTGAAAAACATTTTCATTATTTTATATAGTACTGAAAATGAACATGACACTGTACAATAGTTTATATATTCCATTTCCTTTCTCTTTATAGCCTATTTCATTTTCTCTCAAACTGTTATTATTATCATGGCACCCAAATTTGAGATATGCAGCTCCCTCAGGAGGTCAGGTATACATGCTCTCTATAAGCAAATAAATCAGACAGTGGGAGGGCTATCTGGGTAATGTTAACAACACTCCCCACAGGACACTGTGCAAGTCACATCTGTGATATTTGTCAGAGCATCAGGGCCAGATTCAAAAATCCTAACTCTAACACTCTAACAGTGAACACGTGGTGCCACTGATGACTCACAACAAGAAAGTGAGAGCTAGCTTCTCTCTCTCTCTCTCTCTCTCTCTCTCTTTCCTTTGTCTATCTCTCTATCGCTATGTCTCCTGAAAAGCTTAAAGAAGCAGAAACAAACCAGAAACTCTTGGTAACTGAAAACAATTTCCTGACTCTGGTTGAACACTTTAGGCTAAGATCTATGCTTATGAACATTATAACCCTGTAGATATCTCATTTATGCAACATTAAATTCATTTTTCTCAAAGCAAGATGAAGTGACCTTCTTGAAGGTAACAACTCAAGTAAAATTCATACAATTTAAAGGAAGGTGGACAGAACAACTGGAGGTCTTTTTAATTATATGAACAACCAAGATTAAAAACAAATAGTGTATTATGTTATTCAGCACTAGTGGGCCCATTTTGTGTGATTTTTAAAAATTCTTGATTATAGACACTTATATAAGTTCATATTTATAATAACATGATATAATATATTTTTGTTGATGTCATTAATAATGGTCTAGGTGAGGCAACATTATATAAGTCTTGGTAATCCCAGTAACTCACTTTCTCTCCTTGAAAACTTTTCCGGTAAGAGAAAAGGTGACACAATTTAGAAGTTGTATTTTAACACTTCCTCTTCCTTTGATTGTGTCTCTGGTTAGCACAATGTATTAAAATGATGTTTGTGATTCTCTCTCCTCTGTGAGGCTAACACACTTACCAGAGTTAAGGGCTGCTCTTTATTCTAACAATCCTCAGTATCTAGAACGGTGTATTCTATGTACCAGAGATTTAATATATACTGTATTATTGAGCTGAATAATTATCCCATTCTAAACCTTTCCAATGGAAGTGCTATTCCTTGGTAAACAAGCTCAGATATATTTCATCCCATTATAGAATACTGGGTACAACTGTTTGCATTAACTTAACCTGGGCCTGAATTAGAGAATATTAGTTTCTCAAAGTCCCATATACTAGAAAGTCTAGTTACTGTTACCATATTCCTCACTCTCCATTATTGCTTCCAAACCATCACCCCCCCCATGCTTATGTAAAAATTCTCCTTGCTTTGAGCTATATATTGATTAAAGAATACAATACCTTCTCTTACCTATTGCACTGTCACTTAATGGTTTTCTGGTCATTGTCCCACAGTAAGGGAAGACCTTGGCCTATGGGACTCAGTCTTCTCTTCCTGTCTATCCTTTGTTCTACCACCATTCTGTTTTATTTCAATATCTATCTGGATGATCTATCCAACATTTTAATCTTAGAATTTATGGACTTATAGCAAGTTAACTTCAATTCCACATTCCATTAACCATTCATACTCATGGACACCCTTCTGACTTGTTATCATCTAGAATGGTACCACCTCTGAAGTTTCAAATGCCTATACCTCACTTTCTGACTACAACCTCTGAGCCTTCTGCTTCCTCTAGTCTCACTCCTTTTTTCTATCTCATCATAATCCAACCAGGGCTGTCTCTTGATCTTTCTTCTCAATCTTCTCTGTATTATTAAATATTTCCTCTGATACAATACATATGCTAAAGAATCCTTTGAGACAATACATATGCTTATAATTTCCACAACCATGTCTCACCAAAGCTCTTGTTCCTTGAGTTTTAGATTCTTACATCCAATTGGGCACTGGACCCCAAATAGCTCCTCCAAAGTTATCTCAAATTTGATTGAATTCAGTTTCAAACCTAGTCCTAAATCCATAGTTTCTATTTTTGGATGCTGACACTACTATTCTCTTGTCAAAGTCAAAAATCTAATATATATTTGGACAATTTCTTTCCCCAAAAACACCCACAGAGTCATCAAGTCCTGTCTACATTAATTCAAAAAAAATCTGGAATTCATCCTTTCATCTCAGTAGAACCTCATCATTTCACCTCTAAATTCTTCATTGGCATTGCTTCATCCAATATTATTTGTTCTTCTCCAACTTATTGCATACAATCAATCTTAGTCAATCATTTTTATGTCATGGAATGCATAGAAAAAGAAATACTCACTTCACTACACTGAGGCAAAGGGACAAGGCTCTTTGGTGGAAGAGGCTTCTGAGCCCAATCTCCAGCCATCTTAGGCCCTTCACAACTCTAAGTGCTAATAGGATCAATGTCTCAGGCCACCTGCAGCCTGTTAGTGCCACACCAACATTCAGCAACAGACCAGGGGAAATATCTGATAATTTTAGTGGTATTTTTCTCAGCTGCAAGGGTAGCTTTGTTACCCTTCTGGTCAATTATTCATTACCTATCACACTAATTCCTTAGTCTAACATTCAGAGCCTTCATAATGTGGCTTCTTCCTATATGTATGGCCTTTCTTCCTGCATCTGATCTTCAAACATTTTCAACTACCTGCAGTTCCCTAAATGCACCTTATTTTGACACCTGTATGGGTTTCTTCCTAATGTTTTCACAGGTGAAGTATTCTTTACTTGGCTACCTTGTTCTTACCCTTTAAGACTTCCTTCTGTCATAACCATCTTAGCAAGCCTTCTCAGATTTACTTTAAGCCTCTCTTCCTGGACTCCAGAGATTCTGTACATAATTCAAGAAAAGCACTTGTTACACTTTATTTTAATTTACTTGTACTTGTTTCTTTCACCATTGCTCAGGGAGGCTAACTGAGATCAGGTGTTGCCTTTCATTTATCATGCTCAGAATTTTGCACAGATTCTGACACTCAACACATAACTTCAAAAATGTGTGGATGAATGAACGGATGGAGAACAATATCCTTTATCCTTGCCAAAGTAAATTGAAATATAAATTTCACTCTTCCACTTCTTTTAGGTGTTGCATCACTTCATTAGGACTTCAATTCAGCAAATTTTGAGGACTTATAATACACTAGGCATTATGACAGACTCTGGAAGTACTCACACAAGGGAAGTATTTGTTCTTCTTCAAAGTATTATTTTTTTCTTCAAAGCTTTCATCAATTGAAATGGGAACCAAATCCTTAAGCAAAACTGCATCGTACAGCCTATAATACAATCTCTCCCTCAATCTTGTCTCTTTCCCCTTTGCTGGAAAATATATCTGGAATTTTAAATTTTCAAACAAATAAAAATATATAACTTCCTTTTATTACCAAAGCTCTTCAAAGAGTTTTCTAAAACTGCCCTCTAATTTCGTTTTCATCTAATTGCTGCTTTTACCTTTATACTTGATCTTCTGCCTTCACCAGGTGACTGATACCACGCCTTCTGTCAGCAATACTCTCCTAACAGCCAAATTAAGAATATGTGATTCAACACTTTGGCTATATTTGGCACTGCAGATCGCCTGTGGAGCTGAAACTCAGACCTCTGGACTCATGCTAGTGTCTCTGGGCTCAGAGAACAGGCTCTGCAAGCCTGGGATGCAGACTTCTGAGGAGGGAGCTCCAGTTGGCTAATTACAATGTCTCTGCAGTAGGACAAGAAGAAATCGGTTCTACAAGTGTTGCAAGAGCTGAAAGTTGTATTAAGGTACAGCTATGGGAAAGAACTGCTGCTTCCTAGGTTGAAGCTGACAGGTACCACAAACACACAGAAGCCCACAGGAAGCAGATATTAACAGTAACGAACAAGTTTCTTCTTCCTCCTTCAATCTTTCGGTCTCCCTCTAATGCCCCCTATTGATAGAGACTAACTTAGAGCCAAGTGCCAAAGGAGAACTGTAGTTGCAAAGCCCCAGCCCCAGTATTTACCATGCTGAATAGAAAGCTGAGAGTCAATAATGTAATAAGTAGCATACCCAGGTTCTGTCTTAAAAAAAAAAAAAATCAAACTTTTTTTTTCCCAAAGCTTTTACGTTCTCCTATGGCTTCAGCTGTCATTACAATGGCTGACTCTCACATCTTATACTCCATTTTTACTCCTTCTCCCCAACACTCACATAGTGAATTATTGGCTACATATTTCCACTTATGTATTTCTCTACTATGTCCCAAACAGGTCATCTCAGAAAATCCAATCGTTAAAGTTCTTTTTACTGAAAATGCCAACATAATTATTGCTAGTCAATCAGAATCACACCACCTCTTACAACATTCTATGGTTTTCTTCACATATTACAAACAACTTGACATCAGTCCCTGTTGTTGACATCTTTATTCCTGTTCCATCAGTGCCTCATCACTTCTCTTTGATTACCAGATCACTTTTTTGTAACTTATATCTGCAACTTGTGCTTTCATTTCATTTTATCCTATATAATGCTGTCTAATTGATCTTGCTACAGATCTGCAGCCAAGCACATTACACTCTCTAAAAATTCTTCATGTCTTCCTTTGCTTTACAAATTACATATAAACTTTCATCTGGGTCTTCATGATACATACTGAACCTATATTCTCAGCTCTTATTGAGATTCTTATCGAATATACCATTACTAATACAAAAGCACACTTAGAAATCCCTAAATAACCATTTTTTTGTGTAGTTTTCTAATCATTTTCATAGGGCATATTCCTAATGTTGAATAGTAGATTATAGCATATGTTCTTTTAGGAGGTTTTGAATACGTATTGCAAAATTTCTGTCTGGGAGGAATGGACAAATTTACATTTCCAATGCAGCTATTATAACTCTGGATATTAGCATAATTTCCTCTTTTCCTATATTAAGGTATATCATTTCATCAATTCAAGTCTTGAGATAATCAGAAATATTTATCAATTTAATATGCATATTTGTTCTTATAAACTGAATTCTCATAATTTCTAGAATATTTTGTATTGCTTTTTCATTTATAGGGAGCTCTTAATAAATTAAGGCAGTAGGATTGCTTGAGCCCAGGAGTTTGAGGTTGCTGTGAGCTAGGCTGAAGCCACAGCACTCTAGCCTGAGCAACAGAGTGAGATTCTGTCTCAAAAAAGAAAAAAAAAGAGTTTGTCTCCTGGAATGTTCTCTCAAATGTCTATATAACAAACTCTCACATCTCTCTCAAGACTCTGCTCAAATGTGGACTTCTCTATTGTACTAGTCAGGGGAAGCTAACTGCTTAAACAAGTAACTTCAAAATCCCAGTGCTTCAGAGAGAGTTGCTTCACACTAATGTGAAGGACAAAACTGCAAATCTCAGAGTATGACAAAGGAAAAAAAAAAAAACCTAGATTTTTAATAATACAGAAAACAAAATGTAAGTCAGGAATAGTGTTTTCAAATTTAAAAAAGAATCAAAGAAAATGTTTTTTAAACAACACCTACCACACTTGGCTTTCAGCTTGGTGGAGATGAAAAAATCTTCTAAATAGTTTATTTATTTATTTAGGACTCAAGGCAGCTAAATTCCTAAATTGTGACTGGGTCAATGTGCAAGTAAAAATATTAAATGAAAGCACTATAAATTAAAACTGCCAAACTTCCATTCAGAGGATATATGATCATTTTAAAAGTTTATTTTTGATTATTAAATGAGAAAGAATGAACCAAAGTGGAAAACTCAAGTGATTAAAAAAAAAAGAAAGAAAAAGGAAAGAAACTTATGAAAGTTAATCGAAGGGAATAATTGATAAATAAAAAAGCTAAAATCAATTAGAAAACAAAAATAATTAATCTTTATAAATAAATTAGAGTTTGGAGTATGTGGAAAAACAAACAAAAGGCAAAAATTTAGCAAGGTTAATCAAGTAAAATAAAAAAACAAGAAAAGACTAATGCACAAGAAGTATGACTACAGAAGCAAGGAAATGAAGAAATTATATTTCACACAACTTAATGATAATAAATTTGCAAACCTTGCTAAAATGATCTTTTCTAGAAAAATATAGCTTTATAATATTGACTCAAGTAGAATTAGAAAACATGAATCATGCAGAAAGCAAAAAAAGAAATTGAATATATTGTTATAAAGTTTTTCTTTACCAAAAAGCCAAGCTCAAATAATATCTATCAGGGAGTAATTCACCATGAATTCATCATACACTTCTTGTGACAGCTTTTATCCAGAACTACCTTTTCAAGGATGTTGGTATAGGAAATGTAATGTCTTCCTCCAAGGAAGGCAAGGGTTGGGCAACTGTGCTAGAAGCCCCCTCACAAAATTGGGGGATTTCTACATCCAGGGTTTTTCAGCTGTGATAAAAAAATTTCCAATATATGTAGCAACCACATGGACCACTTTCATGGGGTGATAACCCCCATGAGACTTGAAGCCAAGGGGAACCTATGTGAGCATGAACCTCATGCTGTCTGCTGTGTAGTAAGTGATACAGTCCTTTGTCTCTCAGCCAGGGGTTTCATGTCTTCTGCCAGCATCTCTGAAACTATGGTAGGCTAACTTGTTAGCTTACAAGTAGGATAAAAAACCCTCTGATCCTTTATGTATCTTGATAGTATCATGGGAGAAGTTCTCAAACATTTAAAGAACTAAATGTCCCATGCAATTCAACATAGATCAAGAAAAAAAACCTTAAACAACCCTTCCTAAATTTTATTTTAAAAACTGTAGTAAACCTCTCTGATACCAACCTCTTTAACAAAGTACAAAATAGAACTATATACCAATAGATATTCTAAATAAAATGGTTGCTAATTGACTCCAGTAACACATAAAAATTTTGGTAAACCATAAATAATTAATGTATATTTAAGAATGCAATTTGATATTTGCAAACTCATAATATAATTATTAATTGATCAAAAGAAAAAAATCACAAATTTTTGCTGTTACTCTGCAATGGGAGAAGGTATTACAAAAGTGGGAGTCCCTCTAGAAAATGAATAGTCCCCCCAAAAATCATAATATCTAAACTATGTTCAGAGAGCACTAGCACGACTATATACGAAAAAAAATACCAATGTATAGAAAAATTACAGTGGACTACAGACAAATAATTGCAATAAGTACTTCAAGGTGCTTTAAAAAAAGGCTAAAAATAGCAGGCAATTGTTAATGCAAAAAATATAAAGTCTATTCAAATTTCACATAGTGCTTTAACATAGTATTTAGCAGCAATTCTGGGACATATTAACAAGGAATGACATAATGCTAGAGAGAAACACAAAAAGGAGAGAAGTTTCTTTTTTGTATAATGGATCATGCTTTAAACAACATTCAAAATATATTGAATCTTATTATGGTATCACCATACTTGTGTTCTATCCTTCCTCTATATTGTAGTGTTACTCTTTCCTGCTTTCTAAATACTTATGATCATTGAAGCACTGGGCCTGTGCAAAAACATGAAGTGTTCTCTGATACAAAATTAACACTCTTGCCACCAGTCCTCAAATTAAAATATTCAGTCCTCAAAGAGCCATAGATTTTAACAAGATACTTTAAAAAAGCAATATGATGAGCCTAATTCATATTATTATGTGATTAATTGATACTTAATCCTATCAGAAGTACTTTTAAAAGGATATTAATTATGTAAAGCATGTTCCTAATTTTTAAAAATTTCATGTTACATTAAAATAGTTTTTGGTGGCAGGAAGGTTATCATTCTTGCCTGGGAGATTCATTAGTCAGTTTCTCTAAATTTTTCCAGGCTTACTACTCATTCATTTCCCACAATTGAGACCACAGAATATATAATGTTTTTTGCTCATAAGAATCTCTCATTTTTCAGGGCAGTGGACAAGCACCACAATTTACTGTTTGTAAGTTGAGTGTTGTCACTATATTCAAGTCTGTTTTTCATGTCTTCCTTCTTCCTGGTGAAGCATTTTTAAAATTGAGGCAAGGGTTTTGGTCATCCAACATTTAGTGCTTTGAATATAGTGGTACTTATAAAATATTTGTGAGAATGAATAAATGGTGAGTGGCCAATAGGAGAATAATATAAAAATTATAATAATCTTTATAATGATCTCAGAGATTAAATTTGTTTCTGATTTTTACTATTTTAATACCTGGTGGCTGAGTGAGGCAGTGAGTCACTGCTCCTGTATTAAGCTAAGAATTTTCCACGTGAAAGGGTCAGGAAGTAATTTAATAACCAAATTTGGGGCTGTTATAACCAAGGGAAGAAGTATTTCCTGAGAGTGGATAATACGAAGCAAAGTAAAAACCAATAAACTCTACAAAGTATTGGGAGATTGTTTCTGCTAGAACTCGATCTAGAAATTGTTCTTCCAGGGTAGTTCATTGTACCCTCTCATAACCTAAATTACAGAGAAGAGAGCAAGACTATGGAAAGAACACACAGAGAAAGGCATTGACAGAAAAGACAGTCAGCCTTCTGAGCACAGTTCATACATAGCAAATTGAAACACTGCACATAAGCTCTGGTTTTGTATGGATCTTTCCAAAAGCAAAGGGGAACATCAGTAGCCAGTACTTTGAGGAATAGCTATATTGAAAATTTAATCTTAAACAATTGGATTTGCAGGTTATAGGCAATTACTAAAATGTCATGACATAAAAAATACACTACCATTTAATGATATATGATATGGAATTGCCTAATGAAGAGAGATGGAATTCAACTCCCAAACCATGGTGTATATTATCTGAAGTTTGTGTATATTTTTTCTTAAACTATTAATATTTTATTAGATGTTTGTATTTCTAATTCTATATTGTGTTTTCTTACATCCTCTATTAACTCTATCGTGGCTTTTATAAAGTCTCTTATTAAACAATCCCTACAGATGGTCCATAATTATGATCAATTCTTTTGCCCAGAGGGGACACCCCAGATTAGTAATACCAGGTTTATAAGGATGGATGCCTTAGTAAGACTTTTTTCTTTCCAGGAATGCTTTACATGACATACACATTTATAAACTTATCCCATTTCCAAACAGGGATGAGATGGGGTTTGTTATGAATAATCATATTATCTTTCCATTATTTAACGTCTAGTCACTGATCATAATCATAGATAAATAGCATAATTAATGAAGAGATGTATCAATCTTTAAGCCCGACATGTTCAAATTATGGTTCTGGTGAGTGCACAACAAAGAGCTATCCATGAAACTGACAAGAGATAACTTCCTGTAAATTTAAGGTTACATTATAAGCATTGTTGAGATATTGAACAGAATAGTTAAGTGCTAGAAAGCAATAAACAATTTAACCATTTTCACTAGGGAGATAGACTGAATGGAAATTTCTCATGTATTATCAAGGTGAGAAAAAGAGTAAGAGACATGAGAGAGAGAGAGAGAGAGAGAGAGACTGAGACTCAGCTTCTGCACACAACTTGAGTTTGCTAAAGTATCAGGAGTATCTGGCTGATGCAGTATGAAAAATATCTCTGAAATGCTCACTACTATCATGCATTTGGACAGCAAAGTAATCAAAAAAAGCATCCCTTCATCCATTTCTTTATTTATTCATTCAACAAGTATTTATTGAGTGCTTCCCTTGTGCCAGACATAGTTCTGAGCTTTTAGGATACAGAAAAGAATACGCCAGAAAATTTCCTGCCCTCATAGAGAATACATTATTACAGCAGAAGATAGGCAGACAACAAACGAGTAAAAATAAATGAACAAAACAAGTTCAGATAGAGATCAGTGCTCAGGAAAAAAAAAATCATGAGACCATATGATGTTTCCAAATGGCTAGGAATGGGTACACTTGGGTGTGGGAAGACAGGCGCAGCCTTTTTGATGGAAAGAAATGCAAATTTCAAAAAATTAGAGGCTGGTTATACAGAACTTTTTATTCATTTCTCTCCTGCTGACCATATTTTGCCATTTCACTAATTATTATTTTTCCATTAAAGTGCTGAAATGCCAGTCAATAAATGATTATTGAGATCCAACTGTGTTCTCAGCACCAGTACGATTGGAAAATGTGGCTGAATTCAAATAACTAATTCTACTGCTGCGATAAAATATGAGGTGGGGAATGGTGCTTAAGTCAGTAAATAACTTAAGGCTTCTTGTTTTGAGAGGTGCACTGGTGTCCAGGCTTCCCCAATTCATTCGTACCTCACATATCTGAAACTCAGTTTCAGGAACTCCTCTAAGAGGAGGCATCATTTATTGCCACTAGATGGCACCAATTATTTTCATATTTTTAGGTCAAACAATCTTTTTCTATGTAATGGCCACATTTAAAATGGAAGAATGTTACTTAGCACTGTTATTAACAAAATTATTCTTTTATTAATATTTTTATAGGATGAACCACAGAAATAGCACTAAAGATGGTTATGTTCTTTTACCCACATACTTGTTTATTCAATGTATATTGGTTCCAAATAATTTTTTAAATTTTACCAACACTGTCTTTAAATATGTAAAAAGGAAAGTAATTGAAATATATATCATAATTGAATATATAAATATCATATTTAAACATATAAATATGAGGATCAAAAATAGCTGATAAAAGTATATTGTGATATTACTTACCTTAACTTTCACAGAAAATAGTTTTAATAAAGTATAGGAGATTTTTTACTTTTGGAGAAAAATTTCTCATCGTGTCTCTCAAAAATAAGTAATATTTTAAAATATGGTACTAATTCATGATAATTAAATGTAACAAAAACTATTGCAAAATGTAAAATTGGATAGGAATCATTTAACTTAATGTATATCATTTAGTTATAGTCTATAAAAAATCTAATATGTACAGCTTTATAAAATTTGATTAGTAAAAATTCAGGTCGAGAAGACATGTTTTTATCATGATTTCCCTATTTCAAACTAGTAAGTTAACAGTGCCATTAAAATATTGTGCAAAATTTTTCTAAAGGAAAAGAGCATGAACTATTGTCATTTCTCAAAAAAGTGGCTGGTAAACATTCAAAGTATGTTTATCCAGAAACAAACTATAACCATTCTCATATTGCTTATTAAAAACATAAAAATGACTCTGGACAAATGTAACTTGCATTTTTACACTAGTAGACTTCAAATTAAAATAAAGTACGATAATAAAATGAGAGTACACACCAAATGCATTGAAAAATACAATATGCTGTGTGAATATATTATAATTACTTAGAAGAAAAAATGAAAAGTTATGTGTTTATTATGCTAACAATTTTATTTTAAAAATCTAAATTTCCTTGCTACTTCAGGATGAAAAATGAGTGTCTCAAAGTAGCTGCTAATTTGACTATCACTGTCTTTCTTTCATCTTACAACAGTCAAAAATAATACTTACTTTAATTTCATCCAGAGTTTTTTGCCTTATAGCAAGAAGCATTCTAAACCTCTGATCTTCCTCTAACATTCTGTCTTCACAGTTTCTTTTCTCTTGCATGTAATGATCGAAGACAATTTGTGCCTGTTCCTTTTTAAATTTTGCAAATACAAATTTCTTCCTGTGAAGAAAGAATTTCATATGCCACTAATTAACTCATATTTTATTTTCTAAAATGTGCTTATGATGCATTTAAAAAGACCCAAAGTGAAAAAATTTTAAGGGCCTTGAGTTGAAGAGCCTTGGAAAAATTCTCTATTTTCTTCCAAAGGCCAACTTCCATAGAGCTACATCTAAATGACACAAGTGGAAGAAAACTTATGGAGAAGTGTAGCGGATTGCCTCTTGGTTGCCTACCCAGCATGCTTCTGTTCTGTAGGCATTCCAAGGGAGCCCCTCCTCCAAGCCATTTCCCTGTCTTTCTCGGGGCCTGGCATCAGGCCCACTATGAGTTCCCAATAAGTAATTATTAACTTGATATGGTTGAAAATGAAAATACCAGTAGATTACTCATAATGTAGCCTATCTGCAGTAATCTTCCCTTGCAATTCCACTTTAGGGAGTCAGTGGGAAGGGCACACACTTTGGAACAAGATGGAGCTAAGCTGAGCTTTACCACTAATTAGCAGTGTATGATCTTAAGATAATCATTTCATTTCCCAGTATTCATTTGGAAATGATATACATTTAAGAATTTCCTATAAGAACTGGGTAAGATGAGATACCTAGATTGTGCAAAGTGCTTGGCACAATAACAAGTCATTCAATGGTAGCTTTAAATCCTATTGGACATAATCCAATGTTAATTAACACTTTTGTAAGTAATACCATAGTATTAGCTTATTGTTTTCCCTTTTTCCTATCAGAAGGCAGAGTTTTGTCAAATTTAGAAACAGAATTGATTCGCTGGGACACGGTGACCATGCTTCTCTGAAAGGCAATATCATCTAGCCACAGTATAGAGAAAGAAGTTAGGATTGGAATGGTAAGAAACCTGAAGAAGAAATTTTCATCAGCTCCTGAATTAGATCTTTATGAGGTAGTGTAAATTATATAATTTGTGGTTTATACCTTTGACTCCCAAAATATTCTTACAGGTGTTATGCAATGTGGATAAATAACTTTCAAAATTTTATATTTCCTTGATTTTGTACATAATATACTGAATATGATTTAGTTTTTTCATATAAAGCTTCATGATCATGTTGGAAATAAGATTTTACCCTATGGTAATAGCTAAATAAATCCTTGATGAGTGCCTTGACTTGACTCCATTAACGTATATCATATCAGGCTAGACATAACTTTTTTTGACACTTTATCCCTCAAGCATCATGATTTTGCTAATGCTCATATTTGCCTTCTGTATTGAAATTAGACTATTGTTCTTAAATGTGACCAATGCATATTTCTCTAACAGTCCTTCAAGTTCAGCTCTCAATGTTTTAGAAAATAGGAAATAAGAACCAAGATGAGTTAGGAAGAGTACATCAGTTCTAAGGGAGTATCTATGGATACCCTAAATTATTAAACATGGAATATAAATACTGATAAATCTGAAATTAATGGAGAATATTACTAATATCATAAAGAATACAATTATTATTCTTGGAAAAGGAGAAACATTCCCAGTTATTCAAATAAGAATAAACCCAAGGAAAAATAATGAAAAGATTTATGATTATGCTTTTGTAACCAAAATTATTCAATATCATATGTATATTCCACATCAAATTATGATAAAGTATGTGGACTATATTAAGAATGAATTTTAAATATAGAAATTTGATCTTATTTCTCTTAATAATATAATACACATACTTCATATTTTAACAAAGTTTAAGTATTTACTTTAGAATATCAAGTGCCTGATCAAAACTTCTCTTTCTCTCTTCTTGTGCTCTTAATTCCTCATCCAATTCATCTATTTGTGCATGGCAAATAACTCTTTTACTTTTTGCTGTTTCTAATTCTTGAAAAATCACTGAGCGTTCATCCTACAAAAAAAAAATACAGGGATGTTTTATTTTAAATACTTGGATTTAGAAATCTTTGCAGTTTGGGACACAATTATTAATACATTGGCTATGTGAACAATTAAAAGGAAATAGTAACCTTTTATCAATATGAGTAACAACTTAGGTTTATATTCTTACTGTTGTATCTGATGAGTTTTCTCAAAAAAGAGTTAAAACTATTTTTTCTCTCCCCCTCCTACACAAACTTGCCCCCCTTCCACACACATATCTGCACACCTTACAAGCATGTCATTTCAAGATGCAAACATGCAGTGACTAGTTTTCAAACATGTATCATGTACTATACATTGGCAGGTGGCCAAGGATTTATATTGTTCTGATCTTTCAAGCAAAAGCAGCCAATATTTACTACCAGCACAATTTCTCAAGGTGGACTTGCGCAATTCCAGACTGAAGATTTGATTTTCCATCTATTTTTGCATGATCCCTTCATGACTACTGATGTTCATATTGACTGATTCACTCACTCATTGACTGAGTTATTGAATATTATTCCCTATATCCAGAACTGCTTCTAATTAGTGTTATCATCTCAATTGATTCTACAGATTTCAGTTGCTCCCTTTGCTCTATTTTCCTCCATTTCCCCCATATGTTTCCTAATTCTTTATATACTCTTTCAGATTTCAAAACGAAATAACTAATCTTTTGTATGTATTTTCCTATAAACACTTGCTGTTTAAGAGTTGAAACACGGTGTACTAATTTGAATTTTCATATCCTCCTGCTTTCTTTCCTTCTTTTTCTAGAGGTTCTGGAACTTTTATGCTGATAATGAGTGGGGTTTTTTTATTTTTTTCTTATACTAGAAGGTAGTGGAAAGATGGCAAACTAATATATTTTGATGGCTCCACTGGGGTATTATGTTATTCCTGGGGAAAAAAGTCAACCCAAAGAAAGAGGGGAGAGATGTAAATACAGATACTCTGGGTACAGCATGCTGTCTATCACTAAACTTGACTTGTAGATCAGATTCCATAATTCATTCCTTAGTCTTAAATGACAACTCTCATGGGAAACTTAGAAGACTTCAGAAGCAATGATATCGATGACAACTTAGGCCATACCAGCTGATTTAACAGTGCTGCAGGTGGCATCAGAGGATTCTACAACAAATGGATGAAAGAGACAGTGCACTTGCTGTGGACATCAGTAAAAAGCAAAAATTGTATTTGGACACCTTTAGTAGGTACCATCAGTGAGGTTTTGGTAAACACAGGCAGCATGTCCTCCTATATGTCCCCATAGTGGGCTGAGTCTGGAAAGAAGAAACTAGTAGATGCCACGTGTCATTTAAGAGTGTACCCTTGAATATCTTGAGTGAGAAAAAAATTGGAGACCCCTAGAGCTATTGGTAAGTCCTTTGATGAATGCCAAAGTGTCACTACCACACATAGAAATAGAGACATAAAAACAATACATTTGTAATTTGACCATTCTTTGGCACTTTTTTTTCTCTAGCCTGAGTGACATAGGTTTCAGCAATTTGGAGGCTTTCCACCCAAAGCTACTTTCATGTCTAGGCCTGGAAGGGTCTGAAAATCTGAATTACAGTTAATTAATATTTTACTATACAACATTTTTCATTATTTCCTTCTTTTGAAAACTTTCAAAGTATTAAATATGTATTTGTAAAATACCAGGTAATAAAAATTATGTTCAGATTCTAAAATATTTATTTCAGATTATATTTTTAATTTTTATTTAAGATTTAATAAATTTTTTTTGTACTTTGAATATAATAAGTTCAGTTTCTATATCTATGGCTTAAATTGGGGTTAAACATAGCAAAAATTCAGTAATACTGTTCAGCTTAGCCCATAACTGAAAGGTTTATGCACAGTGAAAGATAAAATTGTCCTCAAACTTAAGTTCTGAGAAGACAGAAATGGTGTCTACAGTATTGTTCATACACCAATTGGCAAAACTGGTACTTAATAAATTATAATTAATAACATTTGATATTACAATGGTTGCAAGTTTCCTTAGAATGAGGTACACTAGCATGCACACAAGGCATTTCTAGATCTGACCATACTGAACTACTGGTATTAACTAAATAATTCCGCAACACATAGCATTCTCTCATGATCTCTTTGCTTTGCAAATATGGGTTTTGTTTCTAAAATGCTAAAAATCAATGTTAAAAATAAAGTTAAAATTATATAATTGTAATTATAATGAAAATCATTCATTATAATACTTCAAATACCAATTATTCTTTTACATTTTCCATGCATATGATCTCTAATCTCTACCACATCATAGCAAGGCAAGTTTTCAACCTCCATTTACTCCATTAGGAATTCTCCTCATTCTCAGGCATCAACTTCTCTGGAAAACCTTCCCAGATTCCCTCTGTTCACTTAGGTTTCCTCCTACACAATCCTCTCACATCTCATCACATTGCTATCATGACTCTGCCTACAGTGTTTTCATACTTCCCCTTTCTTGCCTACTTCTGAGCAAGACAACGTGCTTCCTGAGTAAGCCAAGTCCTGCTCTCACTTCCCCATCTCCAGCGACTTCCCACAATGTTGAATATACTGTAAGTGCTCAATTGTAACTGGAAAGACAAATTACTTTGAAGGGCTAATAGAAGAAAATTAACTCTTCTTCGCTAACCTCCAACTCTTTGTACCTTCTATAGTATTGAGCACACACACACACAAAAGTATTCAGCCATGTTTTTCATTGGAATTTGTATTTGTTAGATATATCACAGTTGACAGTTTTTACTTAATATTTTTGAAAGTATTATTGAGACAGGGACATAGAACTGTGTTTGCTTTCAATTGCAGTGTTGAACACCTATTTTTCATCTTTTGTTATTTGTGTCAGAAGTAATTTGTTATTAGTAACAATACTTTGCTGAGTATTAAGCACTGCCAAGAATGTTATATTTTTGAGTTTAATGAGAATACTCTTAATGTTTCATCATTAAGTATAATGTATTATACTTAATCATTAAGTATTAGAAAATATGGTAGGCACAGGATAACACACATTGTCAAAATAAGGATGTTTTTATTCTATTTCTAGATAGTTAAAACATTCTTTTTAAATCATTAGTGGCTATAATGTTCAGTCAAGACTAATTGCTTTTTTTTGGTAAATATTGTAAATTATAGTAGTATATTTTTTATGTTGAGTCATCTTCACATTTTTCAAAGAAACCTGATTTTATCTGGTATTTTTTTCAAATATTGTAAAATTCATTTAGTTGGTATATTTAATATCTGATAATGTATGTTCACAAGAAAGATCACCTACGGATTTTTTATTTTGCCATTATTTTTTGGCTATAATTTTAGGCTTTTATTATCATTAGAGAATGATTTCAGAAGCTTTCCATGCTTTCTTATGTTCTATAACTGGTCTTTGTAGAGAGGCTCATAAAATACATGGGCTCATCCTTGCTTTTAGTGGTAGAGTTTGTACAAATTATATTTATTTGATGTATTCTTGGTGTGTTTTTTTCTCTTGACCCAATTTTCATCATTTGTATTTTGTAAATAAATCACATACTTCATTTTGCTATGCAAAATAGCATTCTTTAATTCACTTCTATATATAATTATGTCCTTTTTAATCATTCCAGTGTTGTTAATATTAATTTTCCCATTTTTGCCCTTAGTAGGTGTGTCAAATGTTTTAGGTTTTTTAAATCAAAATTATTTATTGATAATGTCAATGTATCATCTTGGCCTAGTCCATAAATTATGCTTTATAGTTTATTATTATTGGACATCCGTAAATAAGTGATAATTTTCATTTTAATTACTCCTTAGCATAGAAGCAAATTAATAAGGAAAATGTGATTTTCAAAATATTTATAGTAGCATATATACATGTTTTTCTTTATTGATTTATGATTGTCCTTCATTGTGGTCAATAAAAGTAACCTAGATGATTTTACCAGTGCAAGGTAATGGTTAAGAGCATAGATTCCAGTGCCAGACTGCCTGGGTCAGAATTCCAATTCTACCACTAACAAGTTGTGTTAATCTACACAAGTTAATCAAAAAACAAGGCATCATATTTCTCAACAGTAGAATGCAGATAATTGCAAAACCTTTATAGGGTTATTACTAAGATGAGATGAGTTATATGTCTAGGCACTTAAAACAATGTCTGGCACATAGAAAACATGAAGAAAGTATTTATAATTATTATTATTATTTTCATCTGTAAATTTTATTTTGATATTTCTTTTGTGGCCCAGTACAGGGCATACATTTTTTAAATGATATGATGACACCTCTCTCTCAGGGCCCATATGCCATTCACCAATACATCGTATTGGAACTACCTTTAAAATATACCAAGTTAAAGACAATTAGACTCACTCCACTTTCTCATATCCAATAATTCTTTAAAGATAGGAAGTTAGATGTGAAGATTTTCATGGGGGAAATATTTCTAACTTGGGAAAAGACCTGAAGCCCTTTGATATATAGACATTTGTTTGTGCTGCCTACATGCCAACTTGAGGGTAAAAGTTAGATGTCAAATATGAACAAATGTTTTAGTCTGTACATTGGTCCCATTTGTAGAAACACAGTACTATCTAGCATACTACAAATCCCTACCCCTACTTTGTAGAAAATATAATGGGGTCAGGGGGTGCGGGGAAGCAATCACTGAGTGTTACAAGGCACCAATTACCCTGCTATGCATTGTACAGTGTTGTTGTAAGAATCTGATGAAATAATCTAAGCCATGTGTTTTGCCTTTGTCAGTACATTGAAATCAACATCAATAAATGGTGTTGATAATGATGAAAATGCTAATAGGTGGCTGACCTACCAGATTTCTACTGATAGCATTGGCTGAAGATAACACACATGCTGGGAAAATGATTTTCTTTTTTGCTCAGAATCGACAGTCATTCTTCACTGCTGGAGTAATCACATCTTCTACGTGTTACTTGTAATTCCTAAATTCTAGTGTGCCTTCTTTCTTAGAAGTGCCACTACCGAGGATACTCTCTTAAGTATATTGACTCTATTTAAGCCTTTTCCTATTCAGAGACATTCACCAAGCCCTGGGACAGAGCTGTTTCTTGTTGTGAAATCTTCACCAAATACAGCCATGGCAACCCTGGAATTCAGCCACTTCATTTTTCTCAGAGAGGGTGAAGTCTACCCCCTCGCCTCAGCCTCATACACTCTGAGTCACCTTTCTCAGAGAAGCTACTCTCTCCTTTACCTGGAGATACGATGAATATAGTGCCAAATATAGAGTGGACACTGGGTTCATGCGTAAGACAAGAGCATTAAGGTTGGCATGCTCTCAGCCTTTCTTCTCCCTCTGTTGGCTAAAAAGGATGTTGACTCTGCCAGTTAAGTTTGGATTCTATCTCCAAATCGAATTTTTCCTTTGTCTGACAGGTTCTTTAAAGTGTTCTTGCTACACAGCTGGGGGAAAAAGGAAAGAGGTAGATGGACATGAGCCAAATAGGAAGGGTGACTTTTCAGAAAATTGATGAGTGTGCCTGCAGGGTGGAAGAACACTGAGGGGAAGGAAAAGAGTATGTACGAAAAGTGTTGTTTGGAGTGATGGGGATACCACTGTAGCTCAGGTCACAATGTCCTTTATGAAATGGAAGCAAAAATAAAATTCTTTTAAATGTATTAGTTGGTCCTTGAACTGTGCTCTTTATTGAGATATCTTTTATGTGAGCTGTGGCTCCAGTAGAGTGTTATATAATTTATTAGTAGAAATCTTATGCTCTACATTGTATTCACCAAAATGAAAGACCATGGGGCTGTTTTCCCTAGCAAAATAGACTATCGTTTCATTACCTAGAGTCAATGCATTATTTTAACTGACAAACTAAAAAAATGCTTTGCATAGACTAGGAGTAAGATGAATGGGAAAGAAATGACCTTAATTGGCTAAGTGAACATGTTTTATGAGAACAAAATATTAGTAGTACTTGGTTTAAAATTTAGTAATTATGCATATTTTTTGAAATTAAATTTCTGTCTTTTTGAATATTAACCTACATAGTCAAATTATATATTAATATTAAAATAATCACATTACATTAATGATTCAGAGTACTATATCTGAAAAGAAAGTATTTGCTAGTTTATAAGCATTTTTATATTAAATGTGATATTTTGTAGTTTAAAAATGTCAGATTGATGATTTGTACTAAAACAGTAGACATGTCAATAGAAAATTTCATGCATTAAACAAAAGTGTAATCATGCTATTTTTTAAGTTTAACTTTTTTTCCTTTTCTTCTTTCCTTCCTCCTTTAGTCCTTCTCTCCTTTCCCAGTTTCTCCTTTCCTTCTCTCCTTTCTTTCTTTCTTTTTTCCTTCCTTTCTTCCTGCATAAGTTCATTCAGGCTGCTGTAACAAAATACCTTAGAATGGGTACTTTATAAACAACAGAAATTTTTTTCTTATAGTTCTAGTGGCTGGGAAGTCCAGGAATCAAGTGCCAGTAAATTTGGTGTCTGGTGAGGGCTCCCTCTCAGCTTCAAGGATGGCTGGCACCTTCTTGCTGCGTCCTCATGTAACAGGAGTGAGCAAGCTTCCCTGGGCCTCTTTTATGATGACACTAATCCCATTCATGAAGCGGGGGAGCCCTAATAACCTAATCACCTCCCTAATGTCCCACCTCTTAATACCAATGCATTAGGAATTGTGTTTCAATATATGATTTTGGGGGAACACAAACATTCAGACCATAGCAATTTCCCTCTTCATTCCTTTTCTTCCTCCATCCTTCCTTCTTTCTTTCTCTTTTTTTTCCTTTCTTTTTTCCCCCCCCTTTTCTTCTTCATTGAGTTCTTAAAACTCCAAGCAATACATGGCAATAACATAAAGCAGTGGACTTCTGTATGAATCCAATATCAGTTGTGCTTTGCATTTTATCCTGATTTGGAACTATGGCCCTGATGGACTAGACCAAAGGGAAAGACACTGTAAGAGAAAGTAGATAAAGACATGTGTATATTTGCACATACACAGAGTCCATTTAATCCAGCTAATTAGAAATGAGACACATCCACCTAAAATTAAACTTGCTTGAATAGTTTTCATTGAAATAAATTATAAATTCAAAATTATTTTTTGAAGTTAAATCTCTTACCTCAGTTTTTGTTAGTGCATGACGGGTTTTCTTCTCCTTTTTTTGTAATTTTTTCTTTGTTTTTTTCACCTGTATTTTAACATTCTTTTTCCTCTCCATTATTTCATTAAGTGCCTAGAAAACATTCCAGTATTAAGATGTTCAGCATTTGCAACTGAATCATCTTGATTTAGACCAAATAGTACCTAAGTGACTATTTTAAAAAGAACTGTGTTTATTTTGGAAAGTAAAGAGAAAGAACCACCACACATGAATTATAGAAACATACTACAATATCCCAAATCCCAGTATTCTATTTGCATTACCTCAGAAAACCAAAATATATCAAAAACTAATAAATTTCATAGAATTGATGCATTTTTATATTTACAATATTTTAACCAAAATTACACCTCCAAGTACAAATTGTTAGCAATTATTATTAAAAAGTGTGTAAAAACTTATTCTTCCCTAAAGTTTGTGCTAAACTACTAATTCTTATAATTTTTTGACTATTAAAATAAAATAAAAGCAAAAATGATTACTGAACTACAAGAAGATTTAAAACCATGGCTATTATAAAATAAGGGGAAACAAAAGTCATTAATCTTTTCTGGAATTCATTACCGTATTCAGACAGTTACACTGAGGCTTTTGATGCTATTAATAAATTTCCATCATTAATGTAAGGGAGAGCCATTATTAAAATCATTTATCCCGCTAGGTGTTAGTACTGGTTGTGTACTTGTTACATGAGCATTACAACGGTGTTAAAAGCCACAAATAAAGTGGTACTCAGAATTTGTTGTTTCCATGCTTTAAAGTCTTCTACAGGTTGCTCTACCTGTTTAGACCCAAGTTCTCTCAAGTCTATAATATGAATAAACTCCCTCTTGCCTAGTTCATAGGGAGGCTTTGAGGATAAAAATAAACCTTTATAACTGGAACACTTTGTCAATCACAATATTTTTTAAAAATAAAGGCATTTTGAAAATTATTAAAGACAAAGAATATAAAGTTACATCATCATTTGCAGAGGAAAAAACTCCTGTTGCCAAATAAATATATGTATGTCCTCCCTGCAGGGAAGGGCAAAAATATATGACTCTTGCCACACCCTCTAGCTCTTCCAAAGACTAATGACAGTGTGTATACATATTTTTCTACTAAATTTTTCTTTGGGAAGGGCTAGTAATATCAGTTACTGACATAAACTTGTAGTTTCGAAAATATTTTATCAACGTTTACTTTATTTTTCACCCTAGCTGTCTAAACGTCTACATGCATTCAAAATTTACCGTGAAAATGTCAAGATGCCTTACATTTTATATTCAAGTAAACATTACTTTAGCAATTCATCAAGAAACAGTGAAGATTTTGAATTAAGTTTACCATAGTGGGCACTCACACCAGAGAAGTCACTATTCACCCATTTGGAAACTGCTTTTCCTAAGTAGACTCTAAGAGTATGAAGTTCTATGTAGTAGCATTAATTGTCTTGTTACATGGTTTCACTGTAGATCAGTTGTGTGGTCCTGAAATACTTAGTTTGTCCATCCTTTTCCCATGTAAAATCATAATTTTCCAAATAATAATGTAAAATTACGTACATGATTTACCAGCCTAAATATTCATACAAATTAGTTCCTGGATTTATTAAATGCTTACATCAGACTGTTCTTGGTGGATCCTTCTGATTCTTGCTGCTTCTTCTTCTAGTTGACGCATAGGTGCTTCTATTTCTGCCATTGCCAGGTCATATATGGCTTTCTGTTTCACGAGTTCCTCCCTCTCCAGTAGCTGCGCTTCATGAATGGAATATAGGTTTTTCTGCCAGCAGAGATTTTAAGTAATTCATTGAGTTATTAATTACCTAACCATTTCCTGAGCTCCTATTCAGTGTCAGTAATCTTTGTTGTTACTTGAAAATCTAATACTAAACACTGCCATAAAAAGCAATGGGTACAAATATAGTATATTTAAACAGCAAACAGTATATTAAAGGGTAGTTACTATTAGAAGAAATGAGAGAAAAGTCTTAATAGACAATAAAAATCAAACAATCTTACAAGTATTAGAGGACAATAAGTTAACACCACATCTTGGAATATATGCAAGTCCTGCTATCTTAGACCAAATAAAAGCAAGGAACACGAAGTTAATAGCAAAATATTAAGCAAAAAGGGCTGGGAAGACTATGGCATTATAAAGCATATATGTATAGAAATAAATTAGGAAGTTTGGTATTTTCAAACATACAGTAACAGAGAAATACTGCTGCTATGTTTGCAAATGCCAAACTTCCTAACAGAAAAAGAAAAAAATCACAAAATTTGGGTTTGCTTCAAAGAGGACCAGAGGTGCAGATAATCCCAAATAACAGTCTTGTGAACTGTTTCAACTCTTAATTTTATTTTTCTTTTAATAGTAATGCTGGTTTCAAATACGCATGTATATCTGACATGGAGGCATTTTAGAAACATTCCATGGATCAAAAAACCAAACTGGCTTCCAAAGGATATGCAAGCGGTAGACAAAGATTAAAAAATTAAAGTTGATTTTGCTAATTTACGTGCTTTAGTTTTGAAATCTTTATATAGAAATATCACAGCATATTTTTCTTTCAGGGTTAAATAAAGAAATTCAAGTGAAAGACACTAAAAGTAAAGCAAACATGACATCATCACAAAGCCAACCAAAGAGTTAGACACTTAGGAATAAGATCTCACTGCCCTTTTACTACACTGGCAGAAATTCCCATTAAGCCACGAAATGAGATATGTGTATTGGAGGTCAGTTTCTTTATGCATGATCAGACACTGCTAGTTGTACACAGAGGGCAACTGTCATCAGCTAAGGAGAGAAAACTGCTGGCTTGCAAACCAAGTAGTGACAAGATGCCTCATTATGGGCAAACTTAAAATGCTAAGTAAAATGCAAATTAAAGAAAGAATAAAATATTGAAACCAAATTAGTATTACCTGAATCATCATTCCAGCAGCCACTCCACCTCGAGTGAGTTTTTTCAAGAATTCTTCTCTACCCTGTATGTTAGCACATTTTTAAAACAGGAGTTTTACTCACAGACTATCAAAATACATGCTTGAGGACAATTGCTAATACAAGATACATTTTACTTACGTTGTAATAAAGTATAAAATGTTCATTATAATTTGAGTATTATAAAATTAAAAACACACCTGATGTTATTTGAGGCAAAGTAATCAAGTGGTACAACACCAGGTTTACAAAATTTCAATTCCATTCAGTTTATATTTTATACTCCTGAACTCAAAAAATCAAAGTAATCTGAAAGTAAAAACTAGACAGTCATCAATTTCTTTTTTAAAAAACCTATCAGTTTGTTTTTGATATTACTTTCCAGAATCAACATATTGAACCTTGAAAACAAAATAGATACATTCAAGTGTGTGAAGTCTGCAAAATGTGATGGGATTCCATTTGGCTACGAACATTCTTTTTTTTTTTTTTTTTAATTAAATCATGCCTTAAAAGCCAGTGAGACAAAAAAAAAAAAAAAAAAAAAGATCTTCATAGTAGTGCTTTAAATTATCATACAAACAAGAATTTGAAGTAATTCATAAAGTTCCTTCTGCCTTAGAATTATATCTTGGAATTCCTGATTTGAGAAAGGAGTTGGCTTGAATTTAACCTGTCCTCCATATTCAAAACTGATGTATAGCTTTGCAAAGAGGAACAATGCAGATTCAGAGATGTCTCTAATATCCCTACTTCATTACTTAATTCCCCATCATATCCCAGGGCCTATAGAGACAATATAAAGAAACATGCCTATAGGTCTCTCCTCCAACCCTTCCTGTACTTGGTATAGCAACTCATCAAAATTATGCTCCCCTAAAGTAAAAGAATAATTCCAAAGAAGGAAACATAAAGGTGATAAGTAAAGTAATAACTTTAATGTATCAGTTTACCTAAGGATATGCCTACATGTAAAACCAATTTATACAATGATATATTTTGATAATTTAAAAGAAATTAGAGGCCCCTTTTAACATGATAGCAGATACAGTGCAGTTTTATCAATTTGTTAAATATTTAATAAAAATGGAACAAAATTTAAAATTCCTTTATAGGCTTAAGAAAAGTATATCATATTCCAAAGTACAGTGCTACATTTGATCTTTATCTAAAACTATTAATAATTGAAAAATGAGTATGTGTGTGTATTTGTGCATATGTTGTGCTTCTGTATGTTGGAGAGAGGGTGGTGAATGGTGTGAAACTGAAGAAATAAACAACTATCAGATCATGCAGAATCTTTTAGGCACATTATGAAAAGTAGTGAGAGATGTTAATCAAAGTATGTGTTCTACAAAAATCACTCTGGCTGCAATATGGATTGATCAGTTTGTGTCTCTTTAATATTTATCCATATATTCATTCTTTGAAGTTTTTTTAATCGTCAACTAGTGAGAGAACAATCCATTGTTGAAATTACTTCAAGACTTTTAACTTAGATAAATTAATGTTGTACAAAAAAGACTTATGGATGTAAGGCTAAAAATTTCTGTAGGCAGTATATGAAAAATTGCAATAAAGTAGACAAGGAGTCCAAAACTGTAAGATTAAAACAACTATATTCTTTGAAAAGGAAAAAAAGTTCATTTGAGGTCTGTGTTATCTATACAAAACCTATAACCAATGGACAAATCTGTGCTCTTCATAGGGAAAACATCTGGAACTTCTCTCTAGCACCTCAGAGAACTTTTTCCAAGTTCTGTCTTCTGCTCTGCTCCCAGACCTCTGTGACCCAGACAGCAGGGTCAAATGACCAGTCACCAGCACAGGGAGCATTTGTCACTGATTGTGTTGCCAATGTCATACTTACACCAGACACAAGGCCACAGAGAGTGTTTCAAGGCAGATGCTCAAGGCCTTCCCATGTTGCTATCCTCTTTAGTTAAAATATGATTGGGCCACCAAGGTTCTGGCAAAATGCCCAGAAGCTGGACACTTCCTAGGAGAACTACCGAGTTACTAAGATTTCAAAACACCATAGAGTACAGGAATAACTGATGTAAGGAGAGCTCTGCTCAAAAGTCTTAGGCCATAGGGTGTAACATCTGGGTGAGGAACTGATTTGTTTTCACATCCTATTGTCACAGGTGGTGTTCCCTCTAAAATTGACTCTGGAGTAGAGTTTAGTGTGCAGGGTACATATTAAAGAGCACACTTAGGATCAACTCCTGTGAACTGGAGAGGAATAAGGCAGGATCGGGCAGAGCGATAAGGATGAGCTGAGATACAGTCCCAACAACTACCTCTGCCAACCCCACAGGGAGCCACGGAGCAAGAATAGACCTTCAGTTTTGCCCCAAGTTGCCCCAAGATGGCAAGGCTATCCTCTCATATTTATCGATACTTGGACGTGAGCTGCCCCAGAAAGGGGAGTGACCTTAAGCAAAGTGACTTAACTGATTCCTGAAAGGGCATCAGAGCAATTTCATCCACCAAATAGTATAAAGGCCATCGGTCCCCTCAATAATGAAACAACCATTTGTATTCCTAATAATATTGATGGCTAAAATATATTATATGCCCACTGTGTAAAATTACCTTGTTTTAACTTCATAACAAAGTCTATAAAATAATAATTATCATCCCTTTTGTATCTAGAAAAGCTGAAATGGATTACATAAATTGCCCAAACACACAAAGCTGGCAGGTGATGAAACTAGGATGCTAATTTATACAATGTGACTGAGAACACCTCAGTGACACCTAGATCTTAGGACCCTTCAAAGGGATAGGTGTATTTAGTGTGCAGACTCCTGACTCTCATGGACCCCTCTCCTTGCAGGGCTTCCCTTACCATGAAGCTTTCCAAGCAACTGGGATACCTCTGAATCCTGTAACTCAATCACTCATCCAAGAGATTGAAGATCAGAACTGAGACTTGGGGTGAAAGAGATGCCTTTCTGCTAGTGATGCCATACAGGTTCTGAAATGGAATCTTCTGGAAAAGTTATTAGTTCTGGGGTGATGTTCCCTTTGCATTATGCAACATGAATTATGTAGCTGCTGATAGCGGAACCAGGATTAAATGAGTACAAATTACCAGGAGGTAGAATTAACACAGGAACTAGAGTGTGGTCTGCTCAGTGAAATACTGATTGCACCATCATTGAAAATGTTCAGAAAGAGAAGTTGGAGAATGACAGAGAGCTATTGTAGTTGTTAAGGAAAAAAAAAAAAAAAGTTAACTGATTTAATAGTATGGATACCACTTGTAAGAATTTGCTGTACCCCAAGCACTTTACCAGAATGTTTTGTAAGTACAGGCAGCCTTTGCTTTTTGTAAGGTTTCATGTTAACTGAAACCTGTGCATATTGGAACTATACAAAATGAGGACCGGCTCAGATAGGCATACATTTTAGTTAACACAGTGCTGTCCGAAAGAAGAGCTGCCTGTGTATACACAGGTGCTCCTCATCTTACAGTGAAGTTATGTTCAGTAACTTCATCCTAAATTAAAAATATCGTAAGTCAAAATAGTCAATACACTTAACCTATTGAACACTATAGTTGAGCTTAGCCTACCTCAAACGTGCTCAGAATACTTACAATAATAGCCTATGGGCAAAATCATCTATGGTAAAGTCTATTTTATAATAAAGGGTTGAATGTCTCATGTAATTTTTTGAATACTATACTGAGAATAAAAAAAACAGAATAGAATCTATTTAGAACTCAGGAAAATCAGCAAGAAAAAAATCAAACAACCCTATCAAAAAGTGGGCAAATGACATGAATAGAAATTTCTCAAAAGAAGGTATAAGAATGGCTAACAAACATATGAAAAAATGCTCAACATCCCTAATCACCAGAGAAATGCAAATCAAAACCACGAGATATCACTTAACCCCAGTGAGAATGGCCTTTACCAAAAACTCCCAAAACAACACATGTTGGCATGGATGTGGAGAGACAGGAACACTCATACACTGCTGGTGGGACTGCAAACTAGTGCAACCCCTGTGGAAAGCATTATGGAGGTATCTTAAACAGATTCAAGTAGACCTGCCATTTGATCCAGCAATCCCATTATTGGGCAAATACCCAAAGGAAAAAAGGTCATTCTATAACAAAGACACATGTACCCAAATGTTTATAGCAGCACAATTCACAATAGCAAAGATGTGGAAACAACCCAAATGCCCATCAATACATGATTGGATTAGTAAGCTGTGGTATATGTATACCATGGAATATTACTCAGCTATAAGAAATAATGAAGATATGACATCTCTATGGTTCTCCTGGAGAGAGTTGGAGCCCATTATATTAAGTGAAGTATCCCAAGAATGGAAAAACAAGCATCACATGTACTCACCAGAAAATTGATTTCCCTGATCATCACCTAAATACACATCTGGGAACGATACCAATCGGATATCAGACTGAGGTGGGGGGTGGGGGGAGGGGATGGGTGTATGCCTACACAATGAGTGCATTGCGCACCGTTTGGGGAATGGTCACGCTTGAAGGTGCTGACTCGGGAAGGGGGAGGTGGGGAAGGGAGGGATATATACCTACATGATGGGTGCAACGCACACTGTCTGGGGAACGGACACGCCTGGAGCTCTGACTTGGGGGGAAAGGCGGTACATGGGCAACGTATGTAACCTGAAATTCTGTATCCCCCATTATAATAAGATGAAATAAAAAAAAAAAAGAATAGTTTTATGGGTACTTGAAGTACAGTTTATAATGTATGTCTATAGCTTTTGCACCATCTTAAAGTCAAAAAATCATAATTCAAACTCTTATAAGTTGGGGACCGTCTGTATGTGCGTGTGTGTGTGTGTGTGTGTGTGTGTGTTTAAGTTCATCATTTAGTGAATCATTTAGTCTATTTAGTGAAAATGCTGTTAACCACTTTCAAAACTGAGGTCATTGATGTCATGGAATTTGTCACATGACTAGTCCTCAAACAGGTAACAGAACCCAGGATTCCATGATACTATAGCTTGGACACATTCTACAGCACAATACAGTAATAGCAGGTCCTCGAATAACATAATTTCATTGAATGTCATTTTGTTATAACGTTGATGAGGGGAAAAAAGTCAATTCTCCACCAGGCCACAGTCTGTGTGGAATTTGCACACAGCTTGTGCCAGTTCTTTGTTTCTGCGTGGGTTTTCTCCGGGTACTCTGATTTCCTTCCACATCCCAAAGATGTGCATGTTAGGTTTACTGGAGAGTGTACACGGTCCCAGTGTGAGTGAGTGTGGCAGTGTGTGCGAGCGCGCCAGCGATGGGACGGCGACCTGACCATGGCTGGTTCCTCCCTGGTGCCCTGAGCTGCCGAGAGAAGCTCCAGCCACCTGCGACCCTGAACTGGAATAACTGGGTAAGTAATTATCTTACTTATTTTTATTAAACTTCCTTAAGTGTATGTGTAGCTCACATTTATTTCAATATTTATTGCTGGAAGAGTTTTGAGTCTTTATTTAGAAGTTTGCTGATGTTTTTGTGACCATAAATGTGCGATAGGAACCTGACTCTTGTTTATATCAATCAGCCTGCGGTGAAATTGGTTTCATATGTTGTTTCACTTAAAAGTTGCGGTTTCCAAGAACGTATTAACAAAGTCAAGTGAAGACTTACTGTGAGCTCCCTCCTCTATTTCCTCAGCTTCCAGTACTGTGTCTGTTGCAGAATATTTGCTTATAACATTAGAACTATTATAATTATTTCATATTTCTCCCAAAAGTGTTTAATCTGAATCTAATCATGAATAAACAAAAACAGAAATCCATATTGAGAGAAATTCTGCAAAATAAGTGTCCTGGACTCTTAAAAATGGGTCAATGTAATAAAGAACCAAAATTTTTTAAAATATAGGAAACTCTTTAAGATTAAAGGAGACTCAAAAGTTATAACAGACAAATGCAATGCATGGTGCTAAGTTACATATACCAATTCACTAAATTAGAAAAATTTGCTTGCGGATTATACATTTGTGCCTGTTATCTAATTATTGCCTATTAGCTCCAAATCCACTGTTTTAAGAGGGTGCCTCTTCCACGCATATTCCTTCTTTGGGTACTTTCTCTCTGACCTCCAGACAGTGGCTGCTGCCTACATGTGCTATTTCTGTATTCTTTAGAGCAGGGGTTGGCAAACTTTCTCTAGAAAGGGCTAAATAGTAAATATTTTAAGCTTCGCAGGCCATAAGGTGTCTTCGTCATAACTACTCAATTATGGTTTAGGAGAAAATGAAAGAGAGACCAAAAGACCACTTTGATGAGCTTGGAAGCAGCCTGGGGCAAAGGGAGAGACAGCAACTCAGCTACTGGAAACAGCTCACTTTAAAACAATCACCTTTGACCTGCAGCCTGGTTTTAGCAGTCACTAACCAGAAGGTGGCAGCAGAGAGCTATTCTGCTGGAAGAGACTTCTGTACCAGGACAAAAAGCTGAACAGGAGAGAATGGATGGAGCAAAACTATGAGCCCAGAAACCCATGTTCAAAGGGGAAAGGGGAGTAAACACTAAATAGAAACAGATCTAAGTTCGGAACCAAAGAAATAGCATCAGTTTGCTCTCCAGTGACAGAGGGGCACTAAGAAGAAAGTTAGAGAACTCATAATTGTATAAGGTTTGAGATCAAGAAAGGAAGACACTTAAAAAATTAAACTCTTAAGGCAGAATTTGAGATTTGTTCAAATAACTGTGGGCTGGGCTAAATTAGTGTGACAGGGTAGCTCTGGCTGTGCATTGCTAGCACACTATTTGGTGGCCAGGACTCTAACAGGAAGTACAGGTTGCAGCCCAACCTGATTCTATGGAAAAATAGCACACAACACTATTTTATCTTTCTTTTTTATGAGGGTATATGGGGGGGGGGACTATAGAATGTTTTAAAATTACAAAAAATTAAATTAAATTAAAATACTCTGAAACTCTAAACCCACAGATTTGCCTTGTGACTTTTTGGTGTAATTTCTTTTTTAGGTCCTGTGTTTAAAGTTGTTGTCTTTGCTAGAGTTAGTCTAATAAGATCTTTCTCAGCACTGAAAAAGCAGAAGTCCCATTAATTTTTAAAATGTCCATATTGAATGAATTTACAATTTATCCTTATACTCATATACATAACCACTATTGGATTATTGAGAAATTTGTGTATTTAAATTTTCCTACTAGATATTGCAACTACATATTCATGGTTTCCACACTTACTGAATATCTACTTTGTTCTAAGAACTGTTCCGGTACTGGGAAGTAGCAGTGTATATAAAATAGACAATCACTGTTGCCCTCGTGGACTGTGTTTTCTTGTGGTTGTTATGTATTTAATTAATTAGAAACATCTTTAAACATACATATTTGTTGGGTTTCTTCATCCTTGTTATCTGGTTATTTTTTAAAAGTAATACTTTTATTCTTATTTCAGCATATTATGGGAGTACAGATGTTTAGGTTATGTACATTGCCTTTGCCCCACCTGAGTCAGAGCTTCAAGCTTGTCCATCCCTCAGACGGTGCACACCGCACCCCTCACATGTGTATATACCCATCCCTTCTTCCCCTCTCCCATCTGCCCGACATCCAATGAATGTTATTACTATATGTGCACTTAGGTGTTGATCAGTTAAAATTAATTTGATGGTGAGTACATGTGATGCCTGTTTTTCCATTCTTGTGATACTTCACTTAGTAGAATGGGTTCCAGCTCTATTCGGGATAATACAAGAGGTGCTAGATCACCTTCGTTTTTTTGTGGCTGAACAGAACTCCATGGTATACCTATGCCACATTTTATTAATCCACTCATGTATTGATGGGCTTAGGTTGTTTCCACATCTTTGCAATTGTGAATTGTGCTGCTATAAACATTCCAGTGAAGATGTCTTTTTTGCAAAAAGTCTTTTTTTTTTTTTTTCCTTTGGATAGATATCCAGTAATGGGATTGCTGGATCAAATGGCAGTTCTACTTTTAGTTCTTTGAAGTATCTCCATACTACTTTCCACAGAGGTTTTACTAGTTTGCAGTCCCACCAGTAGTGTATGAGTGTTCCTATCTCTCTGTATCCATGCCAACATTTGTTGTTTGGGGACTTTTTGATAAAAACCATTCTCATTGGAGTTAAGTGATATTTAATTGTGGTTTTGATTTACGTTCCCCTGATGATTAGAGATGTTGAGTATTTTTTCATATGTTTGTTGCCATTAGTCTGTCTTCCTTTGAAAAGTTTCTGTTCTTGTCCTTTGCCCACTTTTTGTTAGAGTTGTTTGATTTTTTCTTCCTGATTTTCCTGAGTTTTATATAGAGTCTAGTTATCAGCCCTTTATCAGATGTGTAACATGTGAATATTTTCTCCCATTTTGTAGGTTGTCTCTTTGCTCTCCTGATAGTTTCCTTGGCTGTGCAGAAGCTTTTTAATTTGATCAGGTCCCATTTATTTATTTTTGTTGTTGCTGTGATTGCCTTTGGGGTCTTCTTCATAAATTCTTTGCCTAGGCCAATGTCTATAAGAGTTTTTCCAACATTTTCTTCTAGAATTCTTACAGTTTCTTTTCTCTTATTTCTCTGTTCTATCTCTGGGACTTACTTATTTAATTGAAAGCTGTTATCTTCAATCCCTGAGATTCTTTCTTCTGTTCCATCTACCCTGTTCTTGAGGCTTTCCACTGTGTTTTGTAATTAATGAATAAATTTTTCATTTCCAGAAGTTCTATTTGATTTTTCTTTAATATTTCTATTTCTTTAGTGAATTTTCCTAGATATTTTTTGTCATTTCTTTGTGTTGGTTATCCATTTTTTCTTATATATCATTGAGTTTCTTATGATCCATGTTTCAAATTCTTCTTCTGTCATTTTAGTTTTCTGAATTTGGTTAATGTCCATTGCTAGAGAGCTGGTGTTCCTCTTTAGGTGTGCTTTCCGTTTGATTCTCCATACTTCCAGAGTTCTTTTGCTGATTCCTTCCCATCTGGATCAGCTGTTGCTTCTTACCTTTAGATTTTCGTTTGGATAATGACACACCCTGTTTAGTCTCCGAGCCAGTAGGTGGTGTTTGTGGGTGAGATTCGACCACACCCTATATGATGAGTCAGTAGATGCAATAAAAGGGTGTGCAGAATGACCTGCCTGTCAGTAGGTGGCGCTTGCTGGGAGGAGCAGGCTGCAGTGTTGTTTTGGGGTCCTATAACCAGCTCTTGTTCTTCTGGAGAGGCACTTTAGTGCCTCAGGTGGCGAATGGGGCCCTGGGACTTCCAGGTATGTTCTTATTCTCCACCTCGGTGGGGGCAGGTCAGGGATTGAGTCTGGGCAGAGCTGGGTTGGGTGAGCCTGTCCTCAAGCTCCACAAATGCTGTTAGCAGGGGTCAAAGGTCTGTTCTCTACCTCTGGGCAAAGCTGCCAGGGAGGGGCTGAAATGGCCCCACTCAGCTGAAAAGTCTACATTTGGCAGGTGGGGCTGTCTGAGACCTACAGTCTGGAGCAGGCCTCACTCCTTTCTACCCTCCCCTATTCAGGTCCAGCAGGCATAACCTGAAGCCAGCAGATCTCCCTTGACTGTGACGCAGGCCAGGAGGTTCCCTGCCTAAGATCGCAGCCTGAACTGGGAGCATGGCCCTCTCGTGGGAGGAGAGTTGCCCCTCAAGCACGCTGATCTGCCCCTGAAGGTGCATACACAGCTCAGTAGGCTCCCATTCACAAATATCCCTTCTGTGCCCCTGGGCAATGCCCCAGAGATCAATCCCTGACCCTACCAGGGAGAAAAGTGCTGGTCTCAAGTCACCCACAGGGTGCCCAAGCTGGATCAATGTCTCTCCACCTTGGGATTTGCCCTGCTTTCCTGGAGTTACCAGGCAAGCAGCACCTGGGAGGGCTGGAAGGTAGGGAGTTTAGAGTACAGTCTGTGTACCCCTCAGTCTGCTGTAGGGCCCCAAAAGGAAAGGTCCCATTCCCTGCAGATGCCTCCAGGTGGTGGCTAAATTGTCTCTCTCTGTGGCAGCCATGGGTAGGGAAGAGGAAGAGGAGAATGAGGCAATATGGCCCCTGCTGATCGGCTTGGGTCTGCGGGGCAGGAGGTGCCCTGAGGGAACTGGGAGTCTGGTGCCCTGTCTGCAAGAGGCTAACCACTCACTGGCAGCAGCCGTCTCTGGGCTGGTGTTAGCAGTTCTCTCAACCACTCAGGAGCCCACCAACAGTCCAAGATACAAGGGAGGGGAAATTTAACTGTTCCACCTACCCTTGTCTCTGTTCTCCAAGCCTCTTGGGGGCCTTTCTCCTTCCAGTTCTCCTCCACAACTTCCCGTGGCGTCTTCTGTACTTTCAGGCACCCTTCCTTCCGACCCTCATCTGATCTGTTTGTCTGCCTGTTTATTTTTTTTCACTTTCTTCTAAAATCTATCTTTCTTGCAGAGACACTCTGGCTGGCGTTTTTTTGTCATCGCCATCTTGCCCCTCCCTGCTTAAAGATCTAAAGTCACACTTCTAGAAATAATGTTACTGAATTACAGATTATGAATGTTAGGTTCTTTACATATATGATTAATTACTTTCTAGAAAAGTTCTAATTTACACTGAGTTGGATACTTCAGCACATATGAGTTGCTATATCAATATACCATTGTTGAATATTAGTTTTCACATGTGTAAAATTCTTTTCCATAAAGTAATTGCTATAAGTAAAGAAGATAATGCATATAAAGTAATTTACTCAAGGCATCACTCATGTTAAGCACTCAACAAATAACTATCATTACTTTCAAAATGTTGTTTAGGATCTACACATTCATCATATTTATCAGGAGACATATTTAAGATTCCAATGTTTAAGTCAGCTGTTAAAGATTTTTTTTTTAAATCCTGAACAGGAAAGGTAGCCCCAAGCTATGGAGTATTTTTTACACTGTTCGTCTCTAATACTTTTGAGAATACATTATCAGTCAGGCTCTAAGTTAAATGTTTTATATATAATATTATCTACTTATTACCCAGAGGTACTGTGTAGGTATTGTTATATTCATTTAGGACATGAGAAACCTAGGCTAATAAAAGTTAAGTATAGTTTCGATATTCTCAGAGCAAATAATTAGCAGAACCAGGATTCAAATTAAAGAAACATCTGCCTCTAAAGTCCACACTCTTTCAACTGAACCACATTTCCCTTGGAAAAGGGAGGAGAAAAGTAGAAAAAGGGTTCAGAGAACTAAATGTAAATACAAAAGAGTCAATTTACCACCTATTTTTTGGCAAGCAAAGCTCAGAATCTGGAGAATGGAGAAGGAAATTATGTTCCCATATGATATTTACAGCAGGTCAAATAAAATTTTATGTCCTCAAACATTTTGTACTTTCAAGATTCATGAATATTCAATGCTTTGTTTCTATAATATTTTGGGGTTTATTTACTCCCTCAAATATGTATCACGAAAATGAACTTCTCTGGTGCTTGATCAAGGGGTTACCCAGCAGCCATTTGAAGGACTTAAATCCTCACACTATTTCTGCTTTTCTTGTATCTGCCTTCACTTTTCCCCAGCAACCAATTCCCACTAATATAGATAGATGCTCCCCATATTACAGGTAATACCTTCCTGTCTGCTCAGTTTTGGCAAAGTATGCTGCTTCTAAATGGAGTAGAAAAGCATCTTATTAAATTAGAAACCAATGAAACAAAAGCAAAAAGATACAAGATTAAAGTTATAAATATGGAACATAGAGAAATAAAGAAGAGTGATTATGCTAAAAATGCATAGCATAAGTAAATCTGAGCTTCTGGCTGCTTAAATCAGAAGGAAATAAGAAAGTTTAGTGAATTCCTAATTATTAATAAAGAAGAAATTATAATTTTATCAAGAAAAATTAACTTTTTCTTAGTTCTAAAAACTCAGGTAAATTAGTTTCATAGGTTTCTTTGACCATATTGACAATATGACTAGTTCTCATATTAGTTTGAAAATCCAAATGGCAATGGTGAATTTTGGCCATTACTTTTTACCAACCTTTATTAAAAGCCAAGGACATAACATCAATTCATAATTCAATAAAAGCCACTGTATATGGGGCAAGAGTAACATGCTCTAGATGTGAGTAGCTATAGGGTATACATCCTTTAGAATAAAAATTAATGATTTCTTTAGAATGTCCATATTATGACCATTTTTAAATATTATCTGGAATTTCTGTTGACTGAACTAGAGATGCTCTAAATAGGCTTTTACTAGAAGAGATTATGCTGTCCTCCAAGAAAGGTTTTTAGAAAGTTTAGGACTTTGATTTTACCCAAAGGAAGGGCTGATAAACCTTGTCTCAGAGGTGGACAAATAAATAGTATTTGAAGGGAGAGCCAAGAATTTTCTCTGAAGAACAGTTTGAGATTGTTTAAAGTATTTGTAAAAGTACTCAAGGGAAGCCATAGACCTCTAAACTATAGTGAACTGAAACTTTCTAGGAACATAATATATTGTCTTTTCCTAACATTAAAAATGACCCCCTAGTATGGTAATTTTGAAGTTTTGAGTTTGACTGAATCTTAATTGGTCAGAGTATAAATCTAATATCTTACTGACTATACCAAGTCCAGCATTAGATGTTCTGGTCTCTAAACTCTACACAATTGCCTAAAAGCTATACTACTTGGGGAAAATCACTTTATCCCCAAAATGAATTGTTAATAACAATTGCACGATATTGCAAACATTAAGTTAACTAATATGTGTAAATAGTCCAACATAAAATGGGCTTGCATAAAACTCTTTCTACTTCATTCCTTCCTTTTTACAAGTTTCCACTTAGTTCTAGCACTCTGATTCTAATGTGGAATCTGCCCTTGAGCCACCCAAACCACTGTGTGTCCTCTCCTGAGCAGGAGAAGTCCCTGAGCCACCAAGCAGCTCACTTTTCCATTCGAATTCCATTACATTCAAGAAAAACATCCTATAAGACTATGCAGCTTACACAGAAGCCTTCCACTGGAGTGCTGAGAAGTGCTTAACATCTGATGAAAGCTTTCAAAATTTTTTATTGTGATGTTACATTTTTTGGACAATTCTGGGTGGGATTTCAGTTCATTCTATCAACACCATAATTGAATATGTCTTACTTTTTTATTTATTTATTCCCTACCCCAATTGGCTAATTTTATCCTGACTCTTGGCCAAACACCTCTTTCATGAATAGGTCAGTTGTTGAAATTGAAAGTATAGAAAAATGGGAACTTATCATCTCTAAGTGGAAAATTTCAGAAATTTGTAGACATCCCTATTGTTCAGGACTGCTTCTATTCTAAGACTACCTAATATTTATCCAGCATTTTACTGATGCATTAACTTGAGAGAACGTAATTCATAAACTCTACCTCTAGGCCTTCAAAAGGTTATTTCTCAGAGCTACCCCAGAAATGATATTGCTGTAATTAATTTCTAGATGACATAGATTAGGACTAATTTCAGGCCAGGATCAACAAATATGGAAAGTTGCCTGCAAGGGAAATATAATGCCCAAATTTAGGGTATTAAATAGATGTTCATGAATCAGCCAGTGAAAGACAATACGGTCATTACACAGGTAGAAACTACAAACTTGAATTACTATAAATTTGAATTATCTAAGGACAAGCCAGAAATAAATTTTAAATTCAGCACCACTCTGACACAGATCTGCATGTTTACATTATAGAAATTTAATGCCACATATATGCAGGCTCAGAGATGAGCAGGAATGATTAGCAATTGGAAATGGTTCCTAAGTGGAACAATTTCTGTTGCCGCTTTTGAGTGATCTCTCAGCTCGCATAAGGTAGGGAAAGGACATGGTGAACACTTTCTTCAATTCAGTAAAATGGTGCCCACTTTCCAAGACCCTACAACAGATGGCAGGGAGCTGCCATTCATCACATTTAGGAATAGATTTGAGGCATGTGAGCAGTTATTTCTGCAGCAATGTGGTCTACAAGTTGTCTGGCACTCTGGAATCCAACAACTTGTAGCCCCGATATAGGTACTCCCTATTCTTATGCTATATAAGGTACAAGAGCATATCCCCTCTTCCTACCACAGAAAGGAATTATTATGCGTTGGACATAGGGGATAAAGCTGAACTGAGCATCACACTCCTGGTGCTCCAGGTAGTTTATAGTGGATGATAGAAACCATAGCAAAAAGTAGAAACAAGTGTTGATTAGCTACATTGAGCCCCCATCCTCTTCTAGTCAAGCTGGGCCTCTGGAGAGAGGTGGTTTTCTTCCAATTTATCAGAAGTGATTTTTTGAAAAGACCATTAACCCTTAACTTAAAATCTAGATATCAATATTAAATCAATAACATTCAGGAGAATTATTCTTTTTTTCTTCACAACTAAGAAGAACACAAAGATACATAACCTTGAATTTTCTTCTCACTTCTGCTATTTTAGTTTCCAATTCATCTGTTTTATGTTTGGTTAGATGGAAAATAGCACCGATGTGATAAGCCTCCTTATAGAGTTGTTTGAGAACATTGTCATTCACTACCTTCCTTTTTGTCAAAGATTTGATTTCAGACTCAAACAGTGTTTTCTTCTTTACACTGTAAAAATAAAGCAAAAAGATTAATATGATTATTCCATGAGAGTATATATTGAGGCAAATATATTTAAAATAGTGAAAAAGGAACAAGTTCATATTTTATGCTGCCAAAAATAGATACATAATTAACTATAAGTTGAATATAAAACATATGTCCCAAGTCTCCATTTATTTTTCTGCTTCTCCGTTTGGTCACCTTTAATTGTTAGGCTATTCCTAGTCTCAGAAGGATAAGAGCATCAGTAAGAAAGGCTTGGGGAATCTGGATGCTTGGCTTTCAGAACATTCAAAATCCCTTCTACTCTCCTTTCCATATCTCTTTGTGACTTCCATAAAGGTATTACTACTAGAGGAAAAGTCCTAAAGAGCCTAAACTAAGCATGCAGTAGAGCAAAGATTCTCAACCTCAATACTATTGACATTTGGCACCAGATAATTCTTTGTTGTAGGGTGGATGTCCTCTGCATTGTGAGATGTTTAGCAGCATCTCCAGCACTGGCTCAGTTGTGACAACCAAAAATGTCCCCAGACATTGCCAATTATCTCCTCCTGAAGGTAAAAAAATCATCCCTATTGAGAACCACTCGACTAGAGCAATGTTTCTCAACCCTAGCTTCACATTACACTCACCTTCAAAGCATTTAATAAGACTTAGTGCTTTCAAAAATTCTGATGTAATTGATCTTGGATAAAGCTCCAGCATCACTATTTTTAAGCACCCCAGGTGATTCTAATTTGCAACCAGGAAGTGAAGTACCAATATTGACTAGAGCAGTACTTCTAAAGCTTGCATATGTGTAAAAATCACATGGAGAGCTTATTAAGTCACAGGTTCCCAGGCTTCACTCTCAGGATATGATTAAGTAGATGTAGGATGGGCCTGAGAATATGCTCTCAGTTATGTCGATGACACTTGGTTGCTGATCACACTTCACTCAAGCAGCACTGCTCAAGAGGGTACAGTCGTAATGAATAGTGATGATTAACTCTTCTTTAACAGAACACAGAGAAGATTTAATTAATGTGGCCAAATCAGCTGGTAATGAGCTGCATTGATCTCTCATTCTTGTCTATTCCAAAATAGGATGTAAGGGTGATGTAGAAACAAGAACAAACATATATTTAAGGCATACAGGAAGCATAGTTAGGCTCACAAATGACGTAACCATCTCTGTGGAATAGAAATGTGATTGAAAATCAAAGCAATAGAGAAGCAGCAGCAGGAAACTAGCTGAAGGTGTTCTACCACATGAGTAACTGGAGCAAGGTTCACTGACTCATAGCAGGGCTTTGCATCAGCTGTGCTTGCTTGTGAAAGGACCAATTCACTGACTGGGAGTATAGATTTGTAGAGAGCTAGGAGCTAGTGCATTGGGAAGAACTAATCCTGAGACCAATCCACGTACTATGTTACCAATCACTTAATGTTACCCCTGATATTATCTTAAGATGATCTCTAGGAATCAGAAAAGATCACCATAAATGGTAGACTTTAAAGACTGGTGGATTGAGATCAAGCAGGGTCAGGTAGAAGCAATGATAAACCTTCAATTGGAAAGAGATGAACACAAAGATGTGTATGATAGGGGTGTGTGTGTGTATGTGTGCTGCTTATTTAGAATGGAAGACCTTAAGAAAAAGACATAAGACACATTAAGAAATATCTTGTTTCCAAAGACCCAGCAATCAGAGCATGAATCCAATACACTCTAGGTGATTATTAGTCTTATAAAACACTTTGACAAAGAACCTAAAATAAGCACATTTAAATTGCTCAAAAATATAAGTAAAGAAGTAACTACTACTGTAAAAGAAAAAAACTGATACAGACCAGAAATGAAACAAAAATTGGTAGATGTAGAAAACAGCAAATTATAAAATGGGAAGGAATAATGAAAATAGCTTTGAAATAGACCAAAAGAACTCCAAACTGAGTGGGGTCAAAGAGAGTTTTAGATGATTAGGTAGGAATAAAGTACTAAGAAATTCACCCAAAAAGTAGTACAATGTCCGGTGTGTGTGGCATGTTTATGCCCATAGAGAGTATATGTATACGTGTGAGTCTATGGGTGTTTATGTTTGCATACACATGAATATTTGTGTATGTACCTATATATTTTATCTGTTTGTTTTGTGTATATGTGTGTTTATCTGTGTGTAGTATGTGTATTTATGTATGTATATGTATAAGTGCATGTTTGTATACGTATGTGTTTTGTGGAGCACATGCACAGCCCATGCTTGAAGTGGAGTGGAGTATGTGTTAAGCAACACCCATTCTGATTTACAGAAAGAACAATGATGAGGAGATTTGTTGTGGGAAGGCTTGAGAAATTTCTAGACTTGAAGAAAACATAGAATCACAGACCAGATAACAAAATGGGTTGTGAGTACTGAATATTACAAAAATTTTGAAAAATAACTATAGCTAAAGATATTTTGATAAAACAGTAGAATATTAAAGATACAGACAAAAGAGGGAGGAAGCCATGCACAAAAAAAGACATAAAAAATGATGCAATAGATGCCAGAAGAAAATGATTATCTTCAAAGCAAAGTGAAAATAAATATCAAGCTAGAATTTCATACATTGCCAAACTATTATTCAAGATTGATGAGCAATATTGGTGTAGGTTAAGAAAATTTACCACTTAAGCCTTCATTCAAATAACATGAAGTGGAGTGGAGTGGAGTGAATGTGTGTCTATGTGTGTGTGTTAAGTATCATCGCCTTTGATTTACAGAAAGAATAATGAGGAGAGTTGTAAAGACTAGAGAAATTAAAGGATAAAGACTAAATTAGAGACTAAGGAATCACTTCAGATGTATAGAAAGTGAACCAAAGGGGGACACAAGAAGGCATGAGAACAAAAATAAATGAGAACTATCAGAATACATATTAACACATAAGCATTGATTGTGAAAAATTTATTATTTAAAGTGAAACTAAGGCACCAGGCAACTACAAAAAGTGGAATATGTGTAAAGATGTTCAATAGTAATTTTTGCTAAAATATGTGTAATTCTCAGGACGATAATAGAAAAATAAAATAACACCAGATTTTATTAGAAATGTGTATAATTATCTAAACATATTTCAAAATTAAATGGTATTACTCTTGGCTTGTAACACAAGTCTAATACACCTATCTAAAGCACACCTGTTAAAAACATCAGATTATATTTAAAAAACAGGATTCAGTGCTGCCTGCAAGATGAAAGACCTAGGACTAAAGCACTCAGAAAATGTGAAAATAAACATTGGTGCAGCAACATTAATATCATGAAATATAATTTCATGTGAAAATCATGAAGAAAAAGAAGGTAAAAATAGATAATAAAAAATCATCCAACAAGAAATGAGATAATAATTTGCTTCAATGCCTCTGACTATATGTTCTTAAAATATGTAAAGAAAAAATGCACCATTATAAGAAGCAATTAACAGATCAACTATCAGACTTCTATTAAAACATCATAGCACAGGAAATAGGATAGAGAAGAAGTATATGCAACAAAGTTATAGCCGAAACAGCTTAAGTACTGAAAACCAACATAGCTCATCAAATTGGAAACTCTTAGTGCTAAACTGGATAAATCAATCTCCCTCTCTCTCTCACATATACAACCCCTCCCCCCAACACACGCACCCCTAGACACAGAACTGTGAAATTTCAGAACTCTGAAATAAGAAGAGAAAAATTCTAAAGTTCCCAGGCAGAAAAGACAGATTACTTATAAAGAAATTGTATCTAAAATACCATCAGAATCAGATGTCTTAACCAAGCAAAACTAAATGAAAGAAAACAATAAAAAAAAATCTTCAAATAAATGAGACAAAATTGACCATGGATCCAGAATATGACACTCTGAGAAAAGCCTGGTTGGAACTGCTTGAATAGAGAATGAAATGTGAGTTCATGGAAACAGGAGTGTTTTTTTTTTTTTTTTTTTTTTATAAGATTTGCTATAAAGAATAGAAGGACAGAGGTGGGATGCAGGACTAAGGTTTATTTTGTGTTTGCTTATTCTGTAACATGAGCAATATTATGCAACCTTCGTATACTATTAAAGAGAAATAATGATTCATGGGAAAGATTAGATAATTGTATTGTGTGCAACTAAGCTGGTAACAGAAAGAGGTAATTCTCATTTGATTACATCCATACTCTCTTTGAAAAAGATGATTAGCTTAAAATGTGGGTGATGTGAGTATTAGGATTGAAGAGAGAGAGAAGATATGAAACAATCATCAAAAAAGCTGAATTGTCTAGAAATTTCTTGGCAGTGCTGAGTATCTCTTGAGATTTGTAGTCATAGAATTTAAATTCTACTCAGAAGCAAATTTATTGTAATGCTAATGAAGCTTAAGCACGAGGGCCTCTAGTTGGCCCCAGCCCCTTTCAAAAAGTCTTTTGAGTGTTCCTAGCAGTGTTTTCACATGGTCTTATGTTTTCATAAAGTTTGTAAAAATAAGATATTTTAACCATGATTGATTAAGACCATTCTCTTTCTAATATAATGTACCCTCTGCAAAGTGGTATTCAAGTTAACTATGGGCATTTTGTATTCATAATACTGTATTATTTTTCATAAATTGGCCCCATATGCTATAACCTTTAGGGCCCACCAAACCAGGTTCCATCCAGGTGAGACTAATTAGTACATTAATTAGACTAGTTAGTGTTTTACTTTAGTCACATTCAGCTGCTAGGAAAAGTTCAATGATGTAAACTGCTGGTTTAGTTCAGTGATAGGGCTTTTGAAGTCATAGAAACAGGTTTTGGATGTTATTTAAATAAGTGCTTATTTTGACCCAACATAACTAGGTTCTGTAAGAAAAGAAAGGACAAGAAGTTTGGGATGGCCAAATAGAGTAAGGATAAGAGATTGGTCATTCTAGTGTCAAACAGTTGTTGGAGTGAGGGTACCAGTAGAGTAAGTAAGCTGGAAAGAAAGGTGTTAGCTATCAGAAAATGGATTCTTAAAATTGAGATCAGGAAGGGAGTCCATTCTTGGAAATGACAAAATCTAGAGTAAAACTATAAGGGAGGGTGGTTGGTGTGCATGGGAGAAAAGAATGTTGAAAATGAAGAGCTCTAAGAACTGAGAGTGCAAGTTCTTGCATGGACTGTATATACACCAAATTCACATTTCCATCGCCTCTGCAGAGGTAGAACATAGGAATGGGAAGTGTGATTTATTTACAGTATTTTAATTCCTTTTTTAAAAAGGTCTAAAATAGGCTAACGAATGGGTGAATAGTTAATTTTGAATGATGCATACACAGTTTTTAATGCAATATTTTTATGCTTTTTTAATACCTGAAAATTAAAAAAAAAACAGCAAAATAGTTTAAGAATATTCACTCAAAAGTTTGCTGTGAAATGCTGGAAAAAAATAGTATTCTATACTTCTGTGAAGTAACTTAAATTAATAGGCTGGTAAGATACAGCTAAACGGGTATGAAAAACACAGTACCCCGTGGATTCATTCTAAGTATTCCAGGCTATTTAACAACTTCAATAATATTCTAATTGCTATCTCTACAAATAAATCACTATCCTGTTACCTCTTGACAAACACATTTCATAAAATATATCAATATATCTTTATGGTGTTCAATAGCTTTTTTGCTCATTTCCCTTAATATCAACCCCATCTTTGGATCACTGCAGTTGTTTTGCTTGAGGTATAGTAGAGCATTAGAAGTAGATATTCAGAATATTTTACAGAGCTTGAATGTAAGAAAATGACTATATAGAAATTCATACCACACAGTTAACCTCAAGCAAACTAAATCTAAATTAATCAATTTCAAATCCTTTTAAACAAGTTCATTTTCCTTGACTTTGGTTGTTGAAGCTTGTCTGTCTATCATGTGAATAAGCAATCAAGTGAAATTGTTTGCTCAAGTCAAATGTCTCAAATGTGAAGGGTCTATTTCTAATGAATGATGGTTGGTTTGAAAGACAAAATTATCAAACTACACACTGCTTATGCAGGTAAACAATCATATATTATCATCACCACCACCAAAAGATCTAGCAAACATTTGCATGCACAGAGTACTAAACAAAGTCTGTTAACAAATATGGCATCTATCTTTTAACGTTGCTATTTTTAAGGTGCACAATATATAAGCAATAGGATCAGAGGTCCCCAACCTTTTTGGCACCAGGGAAAGACAAATTTTCACACACCAGGGTTGGGGGCGGGGGATGATTCAAGCTCATTACATTTATCGTACAGTCAAACCTCTCTGCAAGTATGATAATCTGTATTTGCAGCTGCTCCCCAGTGTTAGCATCACTACCTCAGTTTTACTTCAGATCATCAGGCATTAGATTCTCATAAGAAGCTACAACCTAGATCCCTCGCATGTGCACTCTACAGTGGGCTTCTTGCTCCCGTGAGAAGCTAACGCTGCTGATCTGACAGGAGGGAGCTTATGTGGAGTAATGGGGAGCGGCTGTAAATACCGCAAGATGAAGCTTGGCTCACTGGCCTGCCACTCGCCACTCACCTCCTGCTGTGCAGCCCAGTTCCTAACAGACCAAGGCCCAATACCAGTCTGTGGCCCGGGGTTGGGGGAGCACAGCAATAGATTATATATTAAGGAATTATGTAACATATTTAAATAGCATAACAGTCTGGAAACGGCAACAAGTGGTGAGATGGTATCCTAGTGGAATCTTCGTATACATAACAGTTCCAATTTGGGGAAGTTTTGTCGGAGTATTTGCTTGACTTATTTTTTGGACTTAAGAAAAAAGAGAAGCTGGGAATAAGCAGAAGGTGACTCAGATAAATGACTGAGTAGAAAACAAAAACAAAAACAAAAACAAAACAAAGGATAGAGTAAGAATAGCAGAATACTTCTGAGAAAAACAATGGATATAGGCAAATATAGAGATGGAGAAATATGTAGAGCCATAAGCTTTTGATATGTCTTTGAAGTAGTAAATTTTGTGTCCAAAATCTTCTGTAATGTTCCAGAATCAGGAATTAAGACGTACCTAGCAGAGGAATAGAGGCAATGTGGTTAAGTGCAAAGAACATAAATTTTGGACTCAGACTTGTATTCAAATCGCAATTGCTCCTTAGTGGAGATGGTTTCATATTCAATTTCCTTATCTGTAAGATTAACTTAATAATGCCTATCATCAAGGTTGTTATGAAGTTTAACTCTAAACAAATTTAGGGTACTATGTACATACACCTTACCCACATTGAGCAACACAGATTATTCACTAAACAGTTTTTTGTTCATTAAAATAGTATGTAAGAACAGCGTGGATCTTTATAACATTTTCTGGTTTAGTGAGATGGAAAACAATGAGAGGAAAAATAAATGTAAAAAAGGTAAATAACCATTAATATTGTTTTGGAATGGAAAGAGATCTCCCAAGTGGATGTGATGTCAGAATATATAGCAGAGAGAACAGGAGTACAGAGATACTAAGGAACAAAGGCAGAAATAAGGATACTTTTATATTCAGCTCTCATTCATTCATTATGTCATTTATTCAACACCTATTGAGAAAAACACATACATAATGCCTGCAAGTAAGCAGCTTAGCCCAAGAGGAAGAAGTAACATAACAAATCAACAGTAACTATGCATTGTGTAGTGCTAGGAGAGAAGTACATGGAGCCAGAGAGGGTTAGTTTAATGGATGCTTTTTGAGCAGTGATTACATGTCAAGTGCTGTGTGAGGTGGTTGAGAAACAAAGATGAATTAAAACAAAGGTTCCTGGTTTATACTCTCAGGAAGGAAAAAGGAAACAAACAAACAAATAAGAAAGCAGATTCCCATGGAATAATAAGTACAATAGTGGAAAAAGCACTTAACATCGCTTTGGTTTGTGGATAGAGGAAGATAAGTTACCAAGAGAGCAAGCTTCTGGGAATAATATCTGAGCTAGTGAATGAATGATCAATTAATCAGATTAAAAAAGAAGCTGAAGAAGAGAAGGGGAAGGAAGAGGAGGAGCAGCAGGAGGAAGAAAGAGGGGGAGGGAAAACAGAGTTCCAACAGAGGAATAAGAGAGACCAAGATTGAAGCTCAAAACAATATGAGTTTGGATACAGACGCGTTTGAATCGGCTAGAACATAAAGATTGCTACGGTTTGTTTGTCTCCATCAAAACCTATGTTAAAATTTGATTTCCAATGTGGCAGTGTTGGGAGGTAGGGTCTAATGGGAGGAGTTTGAATCCTGGGGCGGATCCCTCATGAATGGCTTGCTGCTGTTCTCACAGTGGAGACTGAGTTCTTGCTTTGGCTAGACGGATTAATTTTCATGGAAATGGATTAGTTTGCAGGAGAGTGGGTTGTTATAACACCAGAGTGCCCCTTGGGTTTTGTCTCTATGCGCGTGCAGCAGGAAAGCCCTAGCCAGAAGCCAGGGTCACGCCTTGGAACTTGCTGGCCTGCAGACTGTGAGCTAAATAAACCTTTTTTCTTCATAAATTTCCCAGCCTCCGGTATTCTGTTATATTCTAACACAAAATGACTAAGGCAAAGATCATAGAAGAAAATGGTAAGAGGTGAGTCTGAAGTTGAACAGGTGATAATTTACAGTGTCTAATCTATCGGTCTGGGAGCTTGGACTTTATCCTATAGCTGGTAGGAAGCATATGAAACTTTTTTAAGCTGCTGGAAGTAAATAACGATTCATCCTCTGTAAATACATCATACCAGTGACACATATGAGGTTCATACTTGGAACAAGTGAGACCAGCTGGAAGCCTGTCTTAATGTTCCAACCAAGAGACAATTAGGGCCTGATTTATTTAATTGGTAACTGAAACAAAGAGAAAGAAAAATACCCATTGGAGAAATATTTAAAAGATAGATTTAGTAGAAGTTGGTGACATGTTGGCTGTGAGCCAGGAGAGAGGGATTTGGAACAATGTCTGAAACAGGTAACTTGGTGGGTAACAGTGCAAGATGTGTGGATGTGTGTTGGGAGAGAGAGTGGATATTCAGAACGATACTGTTGGGAGAGATAAAGAATGTGGAGTGAGACTAAAAAGTCAAAAAATATATATAGTACATGTTAAAATAATGAGAGTGAGTGAAAAGAAGTAGAGTAAGGATGTAAGTGGGCTGAGAGTAGAACCCTAAGCTAATCTGTGACGGGCAGGCAGAGACAAAGGAGCCCTACAGGATTTCTCAAAGGATAGCTTCAGAGAGTTAGAGGAAGCACCAAGAGAATGGAATTCTGAATCTCAAAAAGGGAATGCCATCAAGGAGGGCATAGACACAAATGGTTGGGTCACATGCAAAAAGGACAAAAAAAAAAAAAAAGACATGCAATAGGACTAAAAAAAAATCTAGTGGATTCAGGAAGACAGGTCTTTCTTGCACTTAAGTAAGATAAATTTTGGTAGCATGGGGGTTTCAGAAGCCAGGCTGCTATATGTCAAAAAGTGATTAATAGTCAAGCAAATATTTTAGCAACTATTGCTAACTTTGTGAGAATTTTAATGAGAACAAAAGGGAACTGCTAAGTGATTGCTAAAGGTACAAACAGGATAAAGGCAAAGCTTTTGTTTTATGTAGGAAGAGGATTAATGATGTCTATAGGCCAAAAAGATAAGGAAGGGAAAAAGGTAATGAATAGAAATGTCAAAAATAGAAGTGATATGAATAAAACTATGTCCTGAACAGGCTAGAAGAGGTTGAGAACAAGAGCAGAGATGGAGTCATTCACCTTGAAAAAAAAGTACCATTTGCCCCTTGAATTTAAAGAGGGCGGAAAGCTATTCGCAGATATTGTCACTGTAGAATACATTTGTTTGACAAAAGGCATGTCATGACTTTAATTTCTCCTTCCAATATGAGTAAGCTATAGTATAAATAAATTGAAGTTTTATTTCTGAGTTTATCTTGTGTAGGATTTACTGTGATGTCTGAATATGATTCATGCTTTAAAAATTATAGACTATTTGCCATTATCTTTTTGAATACTGCTTTTCCCATTCTCTCCTTTCTTTCTTATTGTATTTTCTACAACTCTAATATTTCTTATTTTGTCTCTTTTTCTTTCTGTGCTTCATTCTGGCTTCTGCTTTATGTTTCCAAATACACTGAATATTTTTTCCCTCATCTCTATCTGCTACTTAATTAATGAAATCTTTAGTAGAGATGAATCCAGTTTTAATTTTTACACATTTTGGTGGGTTCTTTTTCAAAACTGCCGCATTATTTTATTTATTTTGAGACAGAGTCTCACTCTGTTTCCTGGACTAGAGTGCCTTGGTGTCAGCCTAGCTCACAGCAACCTCAAACTCCTGGGCTCATGCGATCCTCCTGCCTCAGTCTCCCGAGTAGCTGGGAGTACAGGCATGTGCCACCATCCCCAGCTAATTTTTTTTGTTTCTATTTTTAGTTGCTCAGCTAATTTTTTTCTATTTATTAGTACAGACAGGGTCTCTCTCTTGCTCAGGCTGGTCTCGAACTCCTGAGCTCAAATGATCCACCCCCCTCGGCCTCTCAGAGTGCTAGGATTACAGGCGTGAGCCACCGCGCCTGGCCTGCCTGCACTATTTTGATGGTGTTATATTAGTTTGTTTTGTTCCCTTTAACCATTTAAAACTTACTTAGGTAGAATGAACCTAATAAATTCTATTATCTAAGTTCTATGATAATTCTACTATTTGAAATTCTTGAGGAATAAGTATTCTGCTGGTGATTTCTGATGACTCTCATTCAGGGTGGGTTTTTCCTTATGTGTTTCATAATTTGGGGGGCTCATTTTAAATAAAAGACTTACTTCATCTGAAGTATCTTGAGTGGCCTCAGTATGCAGAATTTCTCTAGAGAAGATATGAGCATAGCAGGATAACATTTTTATGATAACTTGTTGGTTAGGGCCTTCCACTATCACATAGTGTAATGTAAACATCAAACCAGTGTGAAAAGAGGCCAGACTAGGAATGTTCTCACTTGGATTTCTATCACCCAAGTCCCAGGCTTAGATAGAGACACACTTTCTTGTCTCTGCCTTTGCTTGTGGATATGTTTGTTTTTTTTTTTTTTTCTGGTCCATCCATTCAAGTGCACTTATTTTATCCAGCTCCCTCATTTGCACAGATCCATGGTCCAAGATCTATTTTTTTTTTTTGAAGCCATTAACATTCAATTCCCTTGTTTACCAAGTTTAGCAAGGCCACTCTTCCATCCATATTTTCATGGTGGCCAAATATTAGCTCGGAATTTAGCCTACAGTTGTTCAATTACTTTCATTGCATTGCCCGCTGGGGATTTCTTTTACCTTCCCATAGTACGGCACTTCATTAAAAGGATACAAGCCCTATTTATGCCCCATTTGTAGAAAATTTTGTAGCATTTTGTAGCAAGACACTTTCATATTCTCTTATATCCATATTGCAGATTGTAGGAAATATAAATGCTCGTTACTTGTCTGTCTACACTATTGTTAGACATCTCATCTTGTCCCATGTTGAATTTTATGACTCCAAATTTGTCTTCAGTATCCTCCTCATCCTGGGCTATAAACCAATGTGTTGAATTGTTACTTTTCATAGGAATCTGAAATTTAATATGGCCCAAGGAGACTTATCTTCTTCCCCCAAATCCTCTTCATATCCTTCTACAAGCCCTTGCTATCTCAGCAAGCAGCCTAACCATTTTTCTTTTCCTCCCATATTGTATCCCAGCTACCAAAGGGTCATCTCCAAAATATATCTGAAAATCAGCTATTTCCTACAAATGATACTGCAAAAACCCCAACTTATGTCATTATTTTCATAATATTTCTGAACTACCAAAAAAACTGTCCTTCACTAAGCAGCCCAAAGTGTAAGATTATAAAAAACTTTAAATTTATATACTTTTATCACAGTCCACTTATAAACTTTTAGTATCTGAGCCCTGTCTGCCTTCCAACATTCGTTTCCCTGAATTATCCCCTCTCATATGCAGTTTTTCAGCAACACTGGTCTCCATTCTGTTTACAGAGTGTATGAAATTTTTACCCATCTCAGGCCTTCTAAATTTTCTATTCCTTTTGTTCAGAATTCTCTGTTGCAGACTGTCATGTCTTCTTCATTCAGGTCTCAATTCCAATGTTACTTTCTTAAAGAGGTGACCCTGGCCGTGTTTGCTAAAGCAGAGCACCTGTCCCTAACTCTCTCCTGGCCTGCCACTCTCTGCCACATTATCCAATTTTATCTTCCTCACAAGACTATCAGGGACTGAATGTTTAAAAATATATTTATTAGTTCACACGTTTATATATTATCCCATAGGAGAGTATAAACTTAATATCTTTAGCATCTAAAACAGTGTCAGACACAAAGCAGGTCCTCAGGCACACACATGCACATACCAACACATTCACTTTTAAGGCTATATTTAGTTATAACTATAAATTTGTAATAATAATCTATTAGTCATAATTATAAAGTTATAAAATGCTGTTTGGAGGTGCATTTTCAATGAAGTGAAAATTAAGATATATGAAGCTATTTCTCAGATGAGCCACTAAAGGATGAAAATCATAGACCTTTATATTAATTTATGTATCTCATATAATGTAGCACATTATAGACAGTATACTGGAAATGAATGTTTTCTACTGAAAATATTATTTAACATGCATTTAATGCATGTCAGCAATGTGTCAGGCACAAGTTAGTTCTCAAGGATTCAAAAATGGGGAAAAGTATGCATAGTCCCTGTTTGCAAATAGAGTAGTGGGCATTCAGCTGTGCATTTGGTCTTTTTCATGTTATATGTAAAAACATCACTAAGCCCATATTATCTCTAAGAGAAAAAATAATTAAACAAGTTTGATATCTTCATAGAGTATTTATAGGAAACTACAGAAATGAGTTTTTAAGAATCCCAGGTAATAACGGTTGAGATGAGCTGCAGTGCAGAAGCTCCTGCAAGCTCCCTCCCTGCACGTCTTACTGTGTTTACTAGGCCACTAAGTATAGCTTCTATAATAATTATTTGTTTTCTTGGAGACTGACTGACTGCAGGAAGTTTCATATGTATGAATGTATTATTATACACATGCATTGCAATTTTAGAACCTACCTTAATGTCTGCATATTATATGAATTTAATAAATCATTAACAAATGATTAAATGCATTTTAGTTGGACTGAACTAACAATTTAGGTAATTTAGTGTTTGTTTTTAAAGTAACATTTTATTGAAGTAGAAGAGTATACAAATCAAAGAGTATGGCTCCATCCATTTTCAATGTGAATGTATTAATAACAATACCACCCTCATTCAGATGAAATGAAAAGTACATATGGCCAGCAGAAGCCCCTAATGTGTGCCCTCCCAGTCACTACCACCCAGTAGGAACTGTAACATTGAGGCCTGTTACCATGTTGCCTGTTTTCAAATAGGATCACAGAGTACATACTGTCATTCTGTCTTCTTTTGCTCAATATTATGTTTGGGAGACTCACCCAAGTTGTCCCATGCAGCTGGAATCTGTTCATTCTCATTGCTCCAGAGGATTACTTTGTATGAATATGTTTCATTTTATTCATCCATTGTATTCTTGATGTTCATTTAGGTATTTTCTAGCTTGTAACTATTAAAATAATGCTGTGAACATTCTTGAAAGTGACTTTTGATGCCGGTGGTATACAGTACCAGTGCATATATGAGGTCTGTCTGGATAGTATCAGCCATGTGATACAAAAAATAGAGACATTTAGTGAAGAAGATACAAGAAACATTGTGTATAGGACAATGACGCCTCATTCCCCTTGGGACCTCACACAGTTCTCCCAGAGTCTCTTAACCTAACCCGTACTCATTCAAATATTCTCAGGTGATCTGCTTGTTGCAGGCCATCCAGATCATGGATCACTTTGAACAGATTCTTGACCATCTTTGAAGCATTGTGCCACACTTTTATTTGCACTGCACTCATCACATTGTCCCCAAAAGCCTGAATCATCTGAAGTTTCCATGGAAGAATGTTCAACCTTAACACAAAATTTGATGCAGGTTCGTTGCTCTACTTGCTGCCATTCTGAATGCGATGGCCACACAGTACACATGCTCACTCAATGTCGTCTAGAGCCCTACTGACTAGTACAGCGAAGTTGTCATTGTTTACCCATGTGCATTACAATCCACTCGCCTTGGCTGTCAGGTTACATCCATGTCGTGCACACCATCTCGTTATATTAACAGTGGCTGGATAAATTCTGGATAGACCTTGTATACCTAGGAGTGGAATGTGTTTAACTCTGTAGTAGATAGTACTAAAATATTTTTTTAAATTGTTGTACAAAATCCCACTCCCACTGGCAGTAAAAGTTCTGGTTACTCCACTTTCCTAATCAAAACTAAAGTATCAATAGTGTTTGCATTTTAGCCTTTCAGGTGAGTGTGGAGTTGTATTTCATTGCCGTTTTAGTTTATATTTTCTGATGACTGAAATTAATCACCTTTTCATGATTATTGTACATTTGATTATCCTCTTTTGTGAAGTGACTGTTTAAATCTTTGCCCATTGTTGTTGGATCATCTTCTTTTTCTTTGTTAATTTGTATTTTTATTGTCATTTTATATTTATCATTATATATTTATATTTATTATTTTATTATTTGTTAACTTGTCTTTATTGATTTATTGATTTATCTTCTCAGATATAGGCATTACAAATATCTTTTATCAGTCTGCGGTTTACCTTTTAATTGACTTAATGGCTTATTTATTCATCAGTTGTTTTTTTTTTTCCTTATGATGGTATTTATTTTCCTACTTAAGAAAACTTTGCCTTACTCATATTTATTAAAATATTTTTTGATGTTTTCTGTTAGTATTTTTTATTGTTTTAACTTTCACATTTACAACCGTATTTCAAAAATTAGACTGCTGTTTGTGGTGGTAGGTAGATGTAAGGATTTATTTTTTCTTAATGCTATTTAGAAAGGCCACTTAACTTTCTGCTGCACTGCAGAGACACACTTATCACAAATCAAGTGAATGTATATGTTTGGATCCAATTCTGGACTTTCTATTTAGCTCCATTGGTCTGTTTCTCTGTCCTTACACCAGTAACAAGTCATTTTATATATTGAACCTTTTCACAATTTTTGAGAAATGATACTGGAATTTATCAAGCTTAGTTGTACTTCAACATTGTCCTGAATGTTTGTGCTTCTCTGATTTCCCACATACACTTTAGAGTCAGCTTTTAAATTTGCACATATACCTACATGCACAGAAACATAAAATTTGCTAAGAATTTATTTGAGATTATATAAACAACTTTAGAATAGTGAGTGTTTCAATCCATGGCCAACATATCCCACCCCACTCATTGATTTATACCTTCTGTAATTTGCCTTAATAATAATAAACGGTCTTCTGTGTAGAGTTATTATACATCTCCTTGCTAGATTTATTCCTTAGATTTGATGTTTTAAAATTATATTGCAAGTGATATCTTTCAAAATTTTATTTACAACTGATTGCTATTGTTATCTATTGAGGTTTCAATTTTCTAGCTGTCTCTAGCTTGGACAATACTACAGAATTTAATAGTTATATAATCTTTTTTCACATTTAAGTATAACATAGAGCTGTTAGTCCCCATTAATAGTCATTTTAAAATTATCTTGGTTAGTCATTTTGTCAAATAATTGCTTATTTTATTAAATACTATTACATTAGAAATTTGGTTATCATAATAAAACTTTTAATTTATTTGGTTAAAGGTTAATTTTTCTCATCACTGGATCATATTCAAATTATTAACATCTCCCTGATTTACAAATTCCAAAGTGGACTGGCTTCCTACAATGTAACTTAAACTTACAGATTCATAATATAAACCAATTTTCTTTTGTGAATTTTTATGAATAGAGCAAGAGAGGATCACATGCAATACATTATGTTTTGCTTTCTTTTCTATTACTATATAAGCCATATAAATGTAATTTGTTTATTACCATGTTATATCTATGGTAGCTTAATAAAAGTTGTTATTTTTGAAATCTGTTAGATAATTTCTTGTTTCAGCATATGGCACTTACTTGTTTCCCCTCTGGGGAAAAAGGAATATGTATTTCATTCAGGCTAATCATTGATATGACTTGCAAGTTTTCTGAAGTGCTGACTACTGACATTATTCTATTATAAACTAACTATGCCACCCTATTTGAAAGTTTTGATTTTCTACTATCCTGAAGTTTAAATTGTTTTTATTTAATTAATTTATAAGAAGAACATTGCAGATAGTATCGATGTCCATTTTCATCCTTGTAAAGGAAAAATTTCTAAAACAGGCAACACATTTCTGTGGCATTAAGAACTAAATATATCTATATTTATATCCATGTCCATATCTATTAATATAACTATATTATACAGGTGTCCCAAAAGTCACTATACATACGGAAAATGGGAAATTGTAGCTAAATGTACTTTTGTTTACAAAATAGTCATTACAAAATTTTACAAAATTTTGCCTTTGTATGGAGACTTTTGGGACACCCTGTATATCTATAGCTATTTATACAGGGTCAGCAAGAATTTCTATATGAAATTTAAGCAATTACATGCTCTCTGCTGATTCCCTGATGATTCAAGTATAGCAGGCACACATTCTCCCTTATTGGTAATATTGTCCAAGAAACATGAGAAGGATTATATCCTATCAAAACATCAGAGGGTTCTTACATTATGAATAATTCATATTCTAATACATAGAAGAACATTTAATTTGGCTCTGGATACTAATTATAACTTTTCCATAGGGTAGGAAAATAGAACAGAATCAAAACTACTGGAAGTAGAACATTTTAAACAAAATCATAAATAAATATCACCAAGTGAAGCATCTTCTCATGCCCTAAATGAGACTGGTGATCAGGAGTTCAAGGAACTAGTATTAGATCTTTTTTGCTAAGAGGAAAAAGGGAAGTTAGTGTTATAGCCGGAATTAGTACTAATACCTTGAACTTCTGATTACTTGCTTATTATAACTGCTAGGCATGTGTGTGTGCATGTGTGAATGTGCATTTACATTACTGAATGAAGGCATTCTTCTGATAGTTAAGCCTTTGTCTCACTACATTTTTTTCAAGTTCGAATATATAATAGGCTACATTGTATACACATAGGCATTTAGGAAAGAATGCATCTACTCATTTAAAAATAGTTCAGAATCAAGATTAATCATTAATATTCCTTCAAAATTAGAGCAAAGAACAGAACAGAAACATAGGGAAAAGTAATTAAGGTTAAAATACATATTCATAGAGGAAATTTCCAAACCCTGGTAAGAAAAATTTCCAAATAAGAGTGAACCAGAAACAGTATGAGACTGCCCAAGCAGATATGCCTATTCAAAGGACTTTGTGAGATATGTTTAGCAGAGGTTTTGTCCCTTCACACCTGCTAAAATTAATGCAGATATGGAGAAAAATTGATCATACTTACTTTAAAAAAATAGGAAAAAGAAAACATGTCTGCCTAAATGTAGATGATGGATTAAAAAGGGAAAATAATGACTGTATGTGGACCAGTCTGTAAGTCACTGTAAATTTATGCAAGACAGGATGATAGCTTGTACCAGATAACCAGTGGAGTAATGAAGTGAACAGATTAAAAACATATTTAGTATGTGGAATAGTTCTTGTTGATATGTTGAATATGGAGTTTGAAATAGAGGAGTCAAGAAAACTCATTTGTTTCTATACCAAGAGAACTAGGTATAGTAGTTGCAGGGGAGAGCTGAGGCTTGACTAAAGGAGATCATGAGCTTGATTCGATACACAGTAGTCCCCCCGTATCTGTGTTTTCAGTTTCTGCAGTTTCAGTTACCTGAGGTCAAATGATGTCTGAAAATACTAAAGGGCAAATTCCAGTAATAAATAATACATAAGTTTTAAATTTCAGGCTACTCTGAATAGTGTGATAAAATCACATGCTGTTCCACCCTCTCCCCCCAGGATGTAGTAATTCTTTTGTCCGGCTTATCCACACTGTATATATTACCTGCCCATTAGTCACTTAGTAGCTGCTTTGGTTATCAGATCAAAAAAATTAGTATACATAGGGTTTGGTAATCTCTGTGGTTTCAGTCACCTACTGTGTGTCTTAGAAGGTATCCCCCACAGATAGGGCAGGAACTACTGTTTTTTAAGTTTAAAGTATCTTTGAGTATAAGAGGTTATATCAAAAGGAGGTGAGGAGAGTGTGTAAAACTCATTATTATAAGATCATTTTTTTTTGTTACTTTGACTTTTCAAAAGGGCTATAGAGTGATTAATGAACAACATTTGGTATAGAACTAAACAAAATTTAAGTTAATGATAAACAAAAACAACTCTATATCACTCAAGGGACAGAAATTGTAGAGATTTATTGTATCTAACATATTGGAAATATGATATAAGAAAAAAAATTATTTTCAGAATTACCTGTCACTGATTTGAATTGTTACAGCATCAACATCCATCATAAGTTTTTTATTGTCTTCTGTCACTTGAGTATATGCTATTGAAATATCTCCATAATCTTTTGAGACATTAGAAAGCTCAATATCCCATGATTGTTTCTTTAAGAAAAGAAAAAAGAATAATTTATACATGTTTAATTACCAAAAGGAAAATATCTAATAATAAAATTACTTTTAGTTACATGAGTTAATACTGGGAAGAGAATGGAGATCTATTGGGGAAAAAGGGGAAAGGTAAACTTACTGCAGCATAAAAAGTATTAAGTGCTTCCATATACTGCTTTTCAAACATTTTTTTTTTCCAGGTTAGTTGATCATAAGTTTTTCTCAAATCATCCAGCTAAGGAAAAAAAAAAAATGAACAGAAAATAAGTGAATTGTGGAGCATTTCATCTTTTTATAAATGAAAAAATAGATTATATTTCCCTTTGCAGAGCTACCATAACTTAATCAATATTGATTAAAATAGTATAAAATAACACACTACAGGCATTTACATTAAGAAAATTGGTGCAAGATTCTGAATAAAATATCATGAATCAAGTCTAAATCTAGTCTAGTGTTTAAGTAAATAATTAATCATGATAAAATAGAATGTGTTTCAGTTATGTAAAATTGAAAGACATTAGAGAATTTTGAGTTATAGTTCATCACATCAATAAAGGAAAAAATAATATAAATGTGGCAACACTTTGCAAAATAGCCATTTAATACATTCACTAGTTTCCATAGTTTTTTAAGTTAGTACAAAGAAAAACTACTTATGTGTAATATAAAGAACCAACATCAAATATGAAAATAAATTATGAAATGCTGAACTCTTGCTCATTGAACTCAAGAGTAAGACCACAGTATTTTTATCACCACTATTATTAATCATGTTTTGTGAAAGACTAGCTAACCACAATTAGATAATTAAATCAAGTACTGCCATTATAATATTGAAGATGAATAAATAATATATCTCAACTTCAGATGATATGATTAAATATCTAGAAAAACAAAAGACTCTATTTAAAGCTACAATAAATGATTTTGGTAAAGCGGCTGGATATAAGGATAAGGAAATTAATATCTTTTATCTATAAGAGGAATAGTCTGTTTTAAAAAACATATACTTTAAATGTTTTGTCAAAAATATAGAATATTTGTGAATAAATCTGACAAAAAACCCAAGATCAACTCTAAATTTAAACACAAACTCTTATTTAAAAGCCTAAATCAAGATTCACATGAAAAGAATGATATATGATGGAAAGGTTTAACATAATATAATGTCAGTTCTCTTAAAATTATTTCAAAACATAATAAAATGGAGTATTCACTGTTGAACTGCATCAAATGAAGTTCATATAGAAGTAAAAGTAAAATGGGAAACTAGCTAAGAGGTATTTGAAAAATGAAATTAATGTTGGAAATTTGCTACTGGATATTAAAATATCCTATAATATCACTATATTAAAGCAATATTTATTTTTGTCACTGTAATAAAGAGCAGAGGGCAAAACTAGAGGCCAGAAATACACGTGAATTAATATTTTAAAAAGTGGTATTGGAATTCAGTGAGAGAGAAATTGTTTAATTAATAGAGCTGGAATAATATGGAATCTGATTAAAAAATACAAAGTAGTCTCTCTACCTCACATCTAACTCACATCACAGCAAAAATAAAATTTCAGATGGATAAAAATCTAAGTGCAAACACAAAACATTACAAATTATTAGAGTAATCAATATGAGTTTATTTGTGTAATGTTGGGCTAAAGGATGGCGTCACCTTGCTAAGTAAACCAAGAAATCTGTTGATGTGTTTGACAGAATATTTTATTAAATATAAAAGTCGCATGACAGAAGACACCCTAAACAAAGTTGAAGGAAAAATAAGACCATGAAAAATGTAAACTAAAAGGCCAACATTTTGAGATTACGTCCTTGCAAAGGATATCAGTAAAAATGGCAGAGTAGGAACCCCCAGAAAACTCTCTCCTCCATAAATACAATTACAAAACTGGCAAAAATCATCAAATCAGCCTTCTCAAAACTCTGGAAGTTAACCAAAGGCTTGCAGCAATTTAGGGAGCACTTTTTCAATGATAACAGCCTAATCCCAGTAAGAAGAATGAGCTTGGTGGTGTTTTAACTTCTCCTAGTTCTCTCCACCTCTACAGAAGCCTCTAAGGAAAACAACCCACAATTTGTGGTGAAAACCAGCAATCTGGTAGCCACCAAAGGGAGCAGAACCAGGCCATTCAAAGCCTCATTCTCAAAAAACTGTCATTATTTGACCTGTCTGGTAGATTTTTGAAGACCTCATTTGCAAAAAATGTCTGTATTTGATTTGATGCAAAGCTCAAGCAGTACAAAAAGTCTTTCCCCAGAAATGTCTTTTCTTGGGGCATAATTGTTCAAAAAAAAAAAATTACAGGCAATTGATTAACTTTTATTCAAAAAAATTACAGGCAATTGATTAACTTTGTAGCTAAAAATTGTGACAAACAGTAGACTAATCAACAAACTTAAGAGGAAAGGCTGGGAATGATGTTCATAGTGGCTTTGTAAAGCTCCAACATATTCCAGGGAGGCTACAAATACCCAGGGATGTGTGGAAGCCCGGGGGCTTTTCACATGTATTCCTAATACCTGAGAAGCTCCTTGAGGCTCTATGAAAGCAGGAAGTTAAAACTAAGGCAGAATTGACAACTGCCTGAGTGAATATTAAAGGTGTGCCTAAACAAGCCAGCACACAGAGCACAGTTTGCAGTTCCTTAAAATGTTAAACATAGAATTATCATATGACCCAGAAATTCCACACCTAGATATATAACCAAAAGAAATGAATACACATACACACCAAAACTTGCACATGAATGTTAATAGCAGCATTATTCATCATAGCCAAAAGTTCCATCTACTGAAGAATGAATTTAAAAAATGTGACATATTCATACAATGGAAGTTATTCAGCTATAAAAAGGAAAGAAGTACTGATAGACTCTACAACATACATGAACCTTGAAAACATTATCTAATTGACATAAAAGACCACCTATTGTATGATTACATTTGTATGAAATGTCTAGAAGAGGCAAATCCATAAAGATAGAAAGTAAATTAGCTAGTTGCCAGGGGCTAGAGGGAAGAGAAATTGGTAGTGACTGCTAAAGGCTACAGAGTTTATTTTTGGAATAATTAAAATATTCTAAAATTAGATAGTGGGTAAGGTTCCATAACCTTGTGAATATACTAAAATCCACGGAATTATACAATTAAAAACTAAAAGCCAACATGCTTAAGATGCAACAAGATCCTACAGTGCAATGACAAAAGTGAATAATTCATTGAGACTTTGTTTTTCAAACCATTTCAGAGCCTTCTTTATTATTTTAGTCAAATTTGCATACTATACCATATGTATTATTATATATTCAATGGTTTTTATGTCAACTCACTTGTTTACATAACAAAATAAAAATAAAATACAAGTAGTACTAAACATATTCAATTTATGAAAAGAAATGTAAAGTATATTTTGCTTGGAAGAATTTAATATCTTATGATTAGTAATTAAAGGAACATTTGAAACAATATTTTAACTTTAAGAGGTTAAATGAATTATAAAACAATTTATCTGTATATACATATATATATTAATAATTTTCCTAGATAATTGAACATTAGACTTAATTTCTAACCAAAATGAAAATAGTTTTTTAATAAATTTTCATTTCAAAAAGCCTTGGAAATATTTTTCAGAATTTGTTCAGAATTTGCTAAATTACTTTGCATGACAGCAAAGGGATATGCAAGCTTTGTTACTCACTCATCATTACTAATTTTTGTTGCTGTTGAGACGGAATCTGGCTCTGTCACCTGGGCTAGAGTGCCATGGCATCAGCCTAGGTCACAGCAACCTCAAATTCTTGGGCTCAAGCAATTCTCCTGCTTCAGCCTCCCGTGAGCTGGAATTACAGGCGTACACCACCACGCCCAGCTAATTTTTTCTATTTTTAGTAGAGACGGGGTCTCATTCTTGCTCAGGCTGGTTTCGAATCCTGACCTCAAGTGATCCTCCTGCCTTAGCCTCCCAGAGTGCCAGGATTACAGGTCTGAGCCACTGGGCCCGGCCATCATTATTATCATGTTTAAAAAATAACCATGAGAAAACTATTAATTGAGCTTTTCACTAGTGAGCATATTTTGACTGTATTCCCCAAATAAATTTCTAACCAAGTCTTTGGGACAATAAGATACATCTAGTTTGACATAAAGAGTTTATTCTGTGGCTTCAATTTGGCTGATTTTTTTTCCTTAGTGTGGAATACTTAAGAATTAAGAAATTTAAAATTTTTGAATGAGAAAACATCTTTGTAAAATATCCTAATTTTTAATATATTTCCCAATCATAAAAGTCATCAAGAAACCTGAATTTTTCACCCTCAAAGATTTGAAGCTATTTTGGCAAATTTAATAGAGAATGAGGAGTTTTCAGGAAAACCAGTATAAAAGAATAATTATTGATCATCCAGTTACAATCTGAGAAATCATATGAATATTTGATGATTTCAACTAATTTGTTGAATCATTTTCACAACTTCATGATGCACCTGTCTTAAAATCTCTGTATCTCTGTGATGGCTTTTCTATGAATACAGGGTTGATTTTGCTTCCTCAACAGTTGTTTGAGTATGTGGATCAAACTGTTTTCTCTTACTATGGCATTAATATCAATCTGTATTTAACCAAAAACATGGATTCCAGGATATGCTGCTGTTTCTTAAGAAGTCATCAGTAAGTTTAAAATTTCTTTATTTGGAAACATTAACAAAGAGTGTTCACAATATCAATGAATTGATCACTTCGCAATGAATTGTACCAACTTTTTTATACTAGAAGTAATAATTACTTAACTTCTTTAGGTTTTTGGTCACATCTATTAGTGAAAGATGAATTGTATTATTCAACATAAGCATTTAATAAATCATTTTGTTTGCTGTATGTCTGAATCTCACTATGCTACTATTTATTTGGTAGCAGTCTTTTTCTTTATTTTAGAATATTACAGAGGTACATTTTGGTTACATGAATTGCTTTTGTACAGTTTGAGCCAAAGTTATAAGTGTGTCCATCCCCCAGATAGTGTGCATTGTACCCATGAGGTGTGACTTTACCCATTCCCTCATCCCCCCTCCCACCTGCTTGATTTCTATTGAAATTTACTACCACATGTGAACATGAGTTGATCTATAAGTTTCAATTTAGTAGTGAGTACATATGATTTTTATTCTTCCATTCTTGTGATACTTCACTTAAAAGGATGGTCTCAGTTCCATCCAGGTTGTTACAAAAGGTATTAGTTTACCATTTCTTTTTATGGCTGAATAATACTCATGGTATATTAATACATATACCACATTTTATTGATCCACACATGTATTGATGGACACTTGGGTTGTTTCCACCATCTTTGTGATTGTGAATTGTGCTGCTATAAACATTTGAGTGCAAGTGTCTTTTTAATAAAATGTCTTTTTTTCTTTTGTGTACAAGGGTCCCAACCCCCACGGCACTTCCTGCCCCCACAGACCCAAGCCAGGACGGCAGGTACCATATTGCTTTTCCACCCACTGTGGGCCTTTGTCTTCCCCTAGTGGGCTTCAACTCCTTAGGTTTCATCCTGCTGGTTCCCACCCAGACATTTCCCAACTCCGGCCCAGACTGCAGGGGTCCAGAGCCACAGGAGTCTGTCGGGTCCCAGGTGATCTGTATGACTCCAGAAAAAGCCTGGACATTCTGGGTGCGCTGCCTCCTGGCAAGAGGGTTGGAAATGACCAGAGTGCTAGCATTCCTCCATAAAGACTCTTTTCCTCCCTTTCCCCTCCCTCACCTGTGGCTGCCATGAGAGACAATTGAGCCACCACACCAAGTATGGGACTCAGGCCTTTCCTCTTGGGGTCCTGCAGCAGACTGAGGGGTGCTCAGACTGTGAGCCCCCTGCTCACTGGCCCTCCCCGGTGCTGTTGGCCAGTGGCTCCGTCAGAGCAGAGCATTCCCCAAGGCAGAGGGATGTCAATCCTTCTCAGGCACCCCTTGGGCATGGGCAATGTGGGACAAGTGCACTTTTCCTGGGCATGGGCAGGTACTAACCTTGGTCTAGGGAGGTGAGGGAGCCCACATGGGCAGATCAGGGGGCAGAATGCAGTGTGGGTCCTACCTGCGCCATGCTCATGGGGCACCCCTTCCCTCACGGGAGGGCCTCACTGTCAGCTCAGGCCAGGATCCTGGACAAAGAACCTCCTGGCCCATAGCACAGTCGTGGAGGAGATTGGCTGGCTTGGGCTCCTGCCTCTGGGCAGATGCCAGAGGAGACGATAGAGCAGAGGAGCAGGGGAGAAGAGTGAGGCCCATTGTAGACTGCCAGTTTGTGAGTCTCAGATGGACCTGCCTCCACAAACAGACTTTCTGGATGGGAGGGACCACTTCAGTCTCTCCCTGGTGGCTCTGCCCAAAAGTTGGGAGCAGACCTTTGACCCCTGCTGAAACAGATACCTTGCCAGCTTTTGTAGAGCCTGAAGTCAGGCTCACCCAACCCAGCCCTGCCCAGCCACACTCCCCTACCTGCCTCTGCCAAGGCAGATAATAAGGACTCACCTGGAAGTTCCAGGGCCCCATCTACCACCTGGGCCATTTGAGTGCTTCTCCTGAAGGACTAGAGCTGGTCACAGAACCCAAAAACAACATTGCAGTTTGTTCCTTCTGGCAAGTGCCACTTACTGGCAGGGGGGTCAATTTGCAGGCCCTTTATAGCATTTACTGAGTCAATATTACAGGGTTGTGTGGGGGTCCAAGGAGTGGCCATTTGGGGGAGCACCTACCACTCCCCACAGAAAAACTATGTGATTGGATAAGGGTGGAAAGAACCCAGCCTGGGGCCTTAACAAGTGTTTAGCCCCCTCCCTGAGAACAAGAACAGCTCTCCCGATTAGGAGCACTTATCCTGACCCTCCTACCAGCGGCTCCCACTAATAGATGGAAAAGCAACTTCTGAGCCCTGGCGAGGCTTTGCAAAGCATTCAGGCTCCCAAAACATAGCCACTAAGTGCCCTGCTCCTCTCCCTACCTCAGTGATGGTGCAGATCAAGAAACCCCCTGGGAAGTACAGGATCCCTCCTAAAGCTTGAGGCACTCAAGTACTCCACCTGGGGACCAGAGTCTAGCACAGATACAAAAAAACACCTCAGCAGGGGCTTTATCACGTGAACATCAACCAATGACAGGGAGAACAACAATATGGCCCACGATAGTGTGTTTCATCTCAAGCAAACGGAGTGCCTGATTCACACTCACAGGTACCACCCACCATCACTGAGAGTAAGTTGGGGGAACTAACTCACTACACACTGTTGGGAAGAGGTGAAGACAGCAGGCCAGAGGTAAGCCAAGAGCTACACCAAACCTGCTAGAACACCCCATAGGCAACTCAGGACCATCACTCCTCTCCCTGGCATGCTCAGGGATTGAACCTCGGGGACCCAGAGACGGGCCAGTAAGCCAGGCCCAGCACCCCCAGTTCTCAACTGAGAGGCCAGATGAGAAAGAATCAGTGAAGCAACTCCAGAAACATGAAAAATCAGAGCAAAAGGATATCCCCCAAAAGAAAACAATAACTCCCTACCAATGGATACCAAACAAAACAAAAGATTGAAATGACAGATGAAAAATTTCAAATATGGATTGTAAGGAAGCTCAATGAAATACAAGAGAAAATAGAAACCCAACATAAATAAATCACAAAAACAATGCAGTAAATGAATGAAAAATTTACTAAGGAAATCAAAGTACTGAAAAAAAAATCAAACAGAACTTCTGGAAATGAAAAATTCATTCAAGGAAATAGAAAGCACAGTGGAAAGTCTTAAGAATAAGGCTAAATCAGGCAGAAGAAAGAATCTCAGAGCTTGAAAATAACATCTTCAAGTTAAACAAGTCAGTCAAAGGGAAAGAACTGAGAAACAAGAGGAACAAACAAAATCTACAGGAAATATGGGACCATGTAAAGAGGCCCAACATAAGAATCGCAAAGTGATGAAGAAAATACACAAGAGTTGGAAAACCTATTTGAGGGGATAATGGAAGAAAATTTCTCTAGTGTTGCTAGAAATCTAGATATCTAGGTTCAAGAAGCTCAAAGGACCCTTGGGAGATTCACTGGAAGAGGCAATCACCATGACACACAGTCAGTCATTACAATGGCCAAAGTAAACATGAAAGAAGCACTCCTACCAGTGTAAGGTGAAAGCAGCAGGTAACCTACAAAGGAAAACCTATTAGACTAACTGCAGACTTCTCAACTGAGACCTTACAAGCCAGAAGAGACTGGGGCTCTATTCTCAGTTTTTGGTAGCAGTCTTGATGAATGTCTTGCTAATTGCATTAGCAGATCTGGGTTCTGAAATTCAGTGCAATGCTAAAAACATGGTTCTAAGGATTTAGCACTTTCATTTTATGTCTCTCTGCACATAAGTTTCCACCAGATTTAAGTATCCTTTTTGTTTTAAAATTTTAATAGGTTTGTAGAATATTTATGCTTCAACATGACATTTGATTTTGGATTATTTCATATTTGACATTGTAACAAATCCTAGCACACATAATAAAATAGATTCATTTTCTTCAGTATAAAACCCAAAATTCAAATAAATTTGAATTATTTCCACCTTTATTTCTTTTCAACTCATACATTCACGATATTAGTAAAGGGTTATGTAAGCAATACTTCAATCTGGGTCTTCACATTCATCTGAAAACAATTTATATTCTTCACTAGTATCTTTACCTCTATTTTCATTTTTAACCACTTGTCTATGATTGAGTCTACAGAAGGGCAAAAATCAGAGATGGGCTTAATACCAGTGAGCGTGCTTTCTAGTACACTGATGCAAAAAATATACATATTTCACATACCAAGCAATTGACAATCTCCAGAAGTGGGTTTCCAATATATTTTTCAATGGAAAGAATAAAAAGTAAACACGAACATTCGGTAGCTAAGGGTCAGAATTAATGATCTGTACCACCATGCCCCTGATGAATGTTTATGGAAGGCTCAGTAAATAAAGTTATGAAACATTCATGAGCACACCTTAAGCACTGCATGTGTAAATTCTTGAGATTTATAACTTTTGGATAAGTACTATTGCTTTAACCCTACCCTAAGCAATAAAATCCATGGAATCACTGGTCTTATGTGCTAATTCCTTTCCTAATATAAATAATAATATATACGTAACTCTGAAAATGTTACTCATTGGTAGTATATCATGTTAAAATTGTGTAGTATGTCATGAATAGTAATTTTGTAATTGCAAAAAGAAATTTGAATGACTAATAAAAGGGAAAAATGTATTTACTTCACTACCAGGCAAGAAGATAGAAATTAATGTAATACTTTTTAATTCAACAATTTAGGTTGGTAGAATTTAAAAATACCTATGATGCTGAGAAAAAAATTAGAGAAATCAGACATTTGTATTGTTCCTAATATACACATACATATACATATAAATTTTTTTGAAAATATTTAATAATATCTATTTTGAAAGATATATCAATATTTGACAATCTATCTCATAGAAAGAACCAAACATAAAAACAATATATATAAAGTTATTCATTTTAATATTGTTTGTATTGGTTATTAACTATATTCAACTTGAATTTATTTAAAAGTTAAATAATTGAATAAGTTGTCATTGAGGTGAATAATGTGTAATAGTAGGTGAACCTCCATTTCACTTTTCTTCTAATGTGCTTTCCTGGGCATCAAAAGAGTAGGACAGAGAAAGAGTAGAATGATATGAATAGAAAGAGAAAAAAAGATGGAAGGAAGAAAAGGAAGGAAGGAAAGGAGGAAAGGAGGGAGAGAGGGAGGGAGGGTGTAGTTTCCAATTTCACTTGCTGAAAGGTTTAGGATACAAACTGGTTTTAATCAATCAGAGATGTAGTCATGCATATTATGCAAAGTGGGCCAAAGGTAAAGGGCGTGTTCTTGATTTTTGGTAGCTTTTGGCTTAGTTTAGTTTTGTTTTCTCACCACTGGCAAGTCAGATCATGAAGACATGAATATTTTGTAGCTGAGTTTTAGTGTTCATCACCAGCTATGGATGTTGAGACACTATAGAATTAGCAGCAGTGGCCGATGCTTCCAGACCCCAGTTTCTTGATCCCTGAAGCAAGGATAGGCTGTGTTTTTGAACTCACACTGTACAGAAACAGCTTCAGATGCTGTAGCTTCTATGTTGGTCAATCTGGGAAATGTTCCCAGAAGTCCAGAGCAGAGCTTTTTCTGCCATCTTTGCAAAATTGTTGAAATCCCTAAATCCCCTTCTGCCTAAAACAGAGAACTGTCATAGGCAGAATTTGGTCCCCCATGATATGTGTCCTGATGTCATGCTTATAAATATGTCGGGTTACAGGGGCAGAGGGATTTTGCAGATGTAATTGTGTTTATAATCAGTACCATTAGACTGGGAGCTTATCCTGGATTGTAATGGTAATTACATGAGTCCTTAAAAGCAGAACTTTCTCTTGACTGAGAACAGAAAAAATCAGAGAAATGTGGCAAAAAGAAGGTGGAGTCCGAGACAGCCACAGCTGAGAAACACACAGCCAGCCATTGCTGACTTGAAGGTGGGGGGCCTCACAGAAACCAAAAAGACAACACATTCTCTGGCACTCTTAATGAGATTACAACCTTAATAAGATTAGAAATGATTTATCCCCTGGAGCCTCTAAAGAAGAGCCCAGGCCAGCTGAAATTCATTTCGGCTTGTGAGATCCTAAGCAAAGTGCTAACCTAGCCACCAGCATTCTGACCCTACGGAACCATGAGATAATAAGTAGGCATTATTTTAAGAAAATAAAATTATGCTATGCCATTTGTTCAATTCTCCTTCTGTGTCAATTGTGTTTTAAAAGATTTCCTTATATAGGATTTGCATAATTTTGAGAAGTTTGTTTCTAATTAATTTTTTTTTGCACTTGTAGTTGGGAGTCTCTCTTTCATTATTTCTTCTAATTGGATATGTTTGGTTTATGAAGTCAATAATGTTAATTAGTATTGTGCTAATTTTTGAAATTATTTATGTTAGTTTTATCATTGCTTATATTGGATTTTCCAGGGATGCTATTATTTTATCTGCAAATGGAGATATTAGAAATATTTGTCTTTCATTAATTCTTATGCCTTTAATTATTATCTTTTACCTAATTACATTAGTTAATTTCTCCAGTATAATGTTAAACAGTAGTGGAAATAATTTTCACATCCTTGCTATGCCCTGCTCTAAATGAAATTGCTGTTAGTTTTTGTATTCCCTTAAATAAGAAGCTGGTTTTAATATTCAATATATATTTTATCATGTGAAGAAAGTATTTGTCAATTTCCATTTATTGAGTAGTTTTTAAAATTGGGAATTGGTGTTGAATTTTGTCAAGTCTTTTATGCATCTAAGAAGAAGCTCATGTAAGATTTTCTCTTATCTATAAATACAGTGAATTATAATAATGGATTTCCTAAGTTGAACCTTTAATTGTTGGAATAAATCTTATTTGGCCATGATATCTCACATCCTGTCTTAAACACATTCCAATTTTCTTTTTTGCCCTTACCATTCAACCAAAATATCTCTGATTTAGGTCTCCTATGATTTCCATGTTGCTAAATCTAATGATTGTTCTTTTGTCCTTATCTTAATTAACTTACACTTGCCATTTAACCAAGCTGATTGTACCCTTATCCTCAGACACTTTTTTTCTTTTGGCTTCCTGAACACATTCTTGTTTCTTTCTACTTTTCTGGGTTCTTGTTCTCAGTTCTTTCTACTGCTTTCTTTGTATCTTCCCAACTGCCAAACATTTGAGAACCTCAGTGCTTAGTCTTTTATAATAAGCTCTATATATTTAACTGCCAACTCTTTATCGCCACTTAGTTTCTAGTAGGTATCACAAGCTTAACCTTTCTAAGATATCCAACCTTTCTATAACCCAGTCTTCACAATTTCAGTTTATGACACTTCAATCCTGTCAGCTTTTCAGGTCAAGACATTTAAAATATGCATTGGAATTATGTATTTATTCATTTTGTAATTGCTGGGTCAAAAAAATGCACATGTTCAGCTTCAGCAGATAATGTCAAAAAATTTTCCCAGTTATAAATTTTTTCACTCTGACCCTCATGTCTGAGAGTTCCAACTTCAAATTAACACCACCATCTAATATTGCCTTTTATTTATTTTTAATTATAGTCCTGTTGGAGGACTTATCCCACTGTGGTTTTAAATTTGCATTTTTCTGATGACCCCCCTCCAGGATCCACTTCCTACTCATATACGAATTACATTCACCTTCCACAAATCTCAACTCAATGCCCAAAATCTTGTCTAAATGTCATTGTCTTTAATGTCCAAAAGCTCATCATCTAAATCAGGTGCAGATGAAGCTATGGGTATGAACCGTCTTGGGGCACAATTTCTCTTTATCTGTGGACCTTTGAAACTAAAGAAGCAAATTATGGCCTTCCAATGATCCCAACATACATATACATATTCACTTTATTAGACAGAAGCCAGGTCCACAAATTTTTTTTGAGATAATCATTTTTCTATTTTTGGCTACAATGAGATGGTTGAGGGGAAATACCCTTAAATTTCCTTGAGGCTCTCTTATTAAATCACACCCTTCTAAAAGGAACTTCAATTAAAATTGATTGAATATATTTGTAAGTTATACTGGAACATATTAACTAAAATTTTCACATTGATATTAATACATAGAAAGTAGGTTTTTTTCCTATCATATAGAAAACCAACCCAGCAACTAGAAAATGATTAAATTAAAACGTTGTAGCATTTTAATTCTTTAAAGATTCTTACTATTTAATATAAGCAACCAATATTGACAGTATTTAATACACAGGAATTATCTCTAAAGGCAAACTGTGGAGTACAAGAAATCTACAGGACAATATAGAAACATCATATTTAAAAAATTATAATGGGTTGATTCATCTAAGAGTCAATCATATGGCACCAAATGCCTACAAAATAATAGTGATTTTAAATCTTAAATATATGCTATTTATTTCAATGGGACTATGTTTTCTTAGCTCTCCATTTCATTCCAATCAGTTATAAAATTTCCAAAATCTCTCTGTTTTACAATATAGATAATGTTTGCTAAAAACAAAATCAAAGAATTAGGTAAGATAAAGCTATGGATTAGGTCATTAAATATGAAATGTCTGATTTCAAATCAAAAGTCTAGTTTATTATATCTCAAACAAGAAGCAGTATAATTATATCAAACCATGTGCCTAGCTATCCACACAGTTTTGCCATCTTAACGGTAGCTTGCTTATCCCAACAGTGAGGAAGCCTGGAGAGTGAGTGGTGATGAAATCACAAAAGGTGTTTTCCACAGCTTGTTGAGAATTGAATATTTTTCCTTGCAAGAAGTGATCCAAAGCCTGGAAGAAGTGGTGGTCAGTTGGTGCAAGGTCTGGTGAATACAGTGGATGACAGAGTTTACAAGTCCACCTTCTGTAGTTTGAACAGCATTGTTTTTTGCAACAAGTGGTCTTGCAAGAGGATTAGCCTGTCTCTGTTGACCTCTCAGCTGCTTAATTGTGAAGATCCTCATCATTTCACCCAGTTGGTTGCAGTGGACATCCGCTGTAAGAGATTGACCAGGTTTCATGAAACTATAGAAGATGATACCAGTGCTGGACCACCAGACACTATTAGTTTTTTTTGATGACTATTTGGTTTTGGACTGTGTATCAGCACTTCATCTTTATCCAGCCATCATGCTGAACACTTGTGATTGTCAAAAAGAATGCATTTTCATCACACAAAACAATATGGTGTAGAAATGGTTTGCCTCTATGTCATGACAGCAAAGAAAGGCAAGCTTAGAGACAATGATTTCTCTTCTGATGCTTGTTAAATTCACCCAGTACACATCTATCCAGCTTCTTTACCTTGCTAATTTGTTTCAAATGGTCCAATAATGTTGGAATAGTAATATCAAATTTGTTGCTAATTCACAGGTATGTTGAGATGGATTTGCTTCTACTATAGCTTTCAGCTCATCATTATCCATCGTTGGTCTCAAGTCACCCACATGGCTATTTTCAAGATTAAAATCACCAGAATGGAACTTCTCAAACCATTGATATACTGTGCGCTCACTAGCTACATCCTTCCCAAACACTTCATTGATATTTCAAGATGTCTGCACTGCATATAACTCATATTAAAAAATAACACAAATTTTTGACTTATCCATGGTTTCACAAAATTTGCTCAAGAAAATTTTGAAAGATAATCACAAGCCAAACCAGCTGTTTGAAAGAATGAGGATGTACCTTCACCAAAAAAAAAGAAAAAAAACCACCACCAAGAACTGTCAAAGTGAAATATCAGAGATATCAACTGTCAAACTTAGTACTTAAGGAAATCAGACATTCTATACTCAATAACCTAAGAATAAGCAAATTGAATCACAAATTATATTGAAGGAAAGAACCTCTAGATTTAAACAGTGAAATCACCAAGAATCATTATGTAGTTTTGGTTCTGTTTAAAATAGTGTCCAAAAATTCTTTTAGAATCAAAAAACTATGTAACAATATCTAAATTATATAATTAGGTAAAGAAGAAAAATAGTAAAAACCCAGCTTATCAATTGTGAAACAGTAGCCATACAAGTTTCAATGTCAATGGGATAAGTCTCTTATAACTTTACAGAATTAATGATATGAAAGCCAACCAATTCATTTAATGAAAATGGCTTTTAAAAAGTAAATTGAAAAAAGGCAAAGTTAAGGTTTTAAGAAGTTTGGAAAATTTGAAAATGCTGGCAACTCATTTAAGCCTTAGCAGAATAAGATATATAATTCTTACCTGTGCTTCTGGTCCTACTGTCTGACATAATTCAACTTTTATTAGTTTTCTATCACAATATTTGGTTAAAATAAGTAGTTATGTTAAATTAAAAAAATTTAGAGATATTCATCATAGCTTGGTTTATAATACTTAAAACTTGAAAACATCCTAACTGACCAATAACAAGGGTTTAAGAAACCCTAAAGTAATTAAAGTTATATGGTAAAATGTAAGATGAGTCTGGGCGTACTGGCTCATGTCTGTAATCCGAGCACTCTGGGAGGCCGAGGCGGGTGGATCGTTTGAGGTCAGGAATTTAAGACCAGCCTGAGCAAGAGCAAGACCCCGTCTCTACTAAAAATAGAAAGAAATTAGCTGGACAACTGAAAATGTATAGAAAAATTAGCCGGGCATGGTGGTGCCTGCCAGTAGTCCCAGCTACTCAGGAGGCTGAGGCAGAAGGATTGCTTGAGCCCAGGAGTTTGAGGTTGCTGTGAGCTAGGCTGACACCACGGCACTCTAGCCTGAGTAACAGAGCGAGACTCTATCTCAAAAAAATAAGAATAAAATAAATAAATAAAAAATAAAATGTAAGATGATATTGCAATGTTTTTATATAAGAAGAAATATGCCATCGATTACTGTATACATATGATAATACCATTTTTAAGATATATTACAAAGCCTGTGTCTCTGTATAAAAAAAAATTAATAGTGACTATATCTGGATGGTGAGATTATAGATCAGTATTTTCCTCTATTTTTTTGAGTATATTCTAAAGTTTGAGGAATGAGCATTTAGCATTTGTGCCATTCAAACCACCTCTTAAAATAATTTTAGATCATAGTTTATAAAATGAATCCTATCAGATTTTATGAGGGTGTAAGGAACAAAACAGGATCCATTTATAGCAATTGCAGTGGAGTGTGGTGGGGAGAGGGGAGACCCTGACTGGAATCATCTTAAGTGAGAAAGCAAGGAGAGAAACCGGAGACTGCACATACAGAGATGCCTTTCAAGGAGTTTGAAGCAAAGTGCTCTTGGGGAAAGAACTAATATATACATCTGTATATATACACACACATATAAGCATTAAGCATTCCAATAGAAAAGTGAAAAGTAAAAAGAAACAGAATAAGTCTAAAGAATCAAGAAGAAATTATAACTATAAAGCACACATTAACATATTAAAGGTTGAAATACTGTAGAATTATCAAATCTAAGAGCCATCTTTTTTTAAAAAAATCAATCATTAAAAATTTGAAAACTTAATTTAAAAAGTGACAAATATATATACAATTAGAAAGAAGATGCAGAGAAAATGTCAGAGTGCATTTTATATCGTACTATGGTATTACATTTGAAAAATTTAATCCTTTTAGATTAATTACTTCCTGGGCCATTAAAAAACGAAAAATTAACCTCGAGAAGAAATATATAGCCTGATAATAAAATCATGTGATGAAATATAACAGTTGCCCATGAAAAAGAAAATAATTCAAACACCAAGGTGTCCTATAAAATTTTCAAGAAAAGTTATTTAAATATATATTAATTTTCCAGGTAATAAGAAAGGAAAGAAAGCCTTAAATTCATTTTTATAAAGCTAGCATAATCCTGATAAGAAAATATATCAAATATGGCACAAATTAAGAACATTAGAATACAGGCTCACTTATTAATATGAATGCAAAATATTAAATAAAATACTTGCAAATCAAACCCAGCAGTAAATTGAAAGAACAATAAACCATAACCAAGCAGAGTTCATCCAATGAATTTAAAAACGGTTAAATATTAATATAACACATCGTCTCAATAGGTCAAATGAAAACCTCTTCAAAATCAACTTCACAGATTATCACAAAGCATTTTCTATAAATCAACATCCATTCCTATATAAATTGTTTTTATAACCTGAGTATATTAAAATAATCTTTAACATGATAATGAGCATATATTTGAAATCTACATGTAGATAACATTAAGCATTTCTTTAAAATAAGAGAAAAGATAATAAAAGCCAATTTCATAGTTGTTCATTTAATATCTTACATATGCACCACATAAAAATACACATAAGAAAAGGATTGAAATCCTATGATGAAAAGAAAGTTAGTGGTATTGTACTTTTATAAATGTTATCACATTTTATGTGCTCAACACATGAATATTGTGTAATGAAACAATATTGTTTTCATAGTCCAAACTATTGAGTAGTAGTTTGCTCTACTGTTTAATAGCTTTGTGTCTGTGGGAAATTCACTCAACCTCTCTTGGCTGGTTTCCTATTTGGTAAATTGTTAATATCAGGAGTTATTACTATCTTATCCATTTTTGAGACGCAAATTGCTTAATGAAAGATTTTGAGGCAAACATATGAATCAAGAGGCATTGTTGGATGGGTGTTTTGTGGTGTTTGGATTTACACCATATAATATCTAGACCAGTAAATTAGTAAGGAAAATTAACTTTGCACTAACCAGAAAAATATTTAAAAATTGTGAAAACACCAGCTTATATACAAAAGAAATCTAATTATATACAACCTTTACCTGAAAACTGAATTACCAAAAAATAATTTTGTGTGCCTATGCCATTGTTCAATAAATTATGAAAATCATAAATATTTCTAATCTCTTAAAGTTTATTACCTTATCAAATGATAAAATAAAATTTAGATGGATTTTTACATCATAAGAAATTAAGAGTTACAGATAACAGAATTATTTTCTAAAAAAGAATTTCTGAACTATGGGAGCAGAGTAAAAAATAAGTATAGGAAAAGGATTTACATACAGAAAACCTTTACTGTAACATTTAAAAAGAATTTGATCTAGAGATTATTTTAAAGTACTAAACTAATTTCAAGATATTTTCTGATTACAAAAGCTATTGTTTGTAGAAATGAATAAAGAAAATGTGTTTTCATAGATCCAACAACACAAATTAGAGAAAAGTGTATGTTAATGAGGTAAAGACTCTAAATTAGAAGAACAATATGCCTTGAAATTTTAAAAAATTAGTTAAGTTGCATATGCAATTAGGCAGCACAAATCTTTTATTTTTCTTTTGAAGTAGAAGTTTCAATTACATCCCAAAAAATAATGCATGGCAATAATGCACATCATTGCTTTTAATTAAGTATTTAACATGTGCTCTCTGAAAATCTAGCTTAAAGGTTTTTATAATGGGCAAAATGCAGAAAAATTTAATATATCTAAACTTCATCATGTTATCATATTCCCTATATAGTATGATGGTCCCAAATAATTTCTATAATTGAAAAATATTACTAACCTTATAAATACATTCACAATTCCTCATAAAAATGGCATTTTGTTACAACATCAAATTAAAGAGTGCCAGACATAACATTTTAGAGATGATCAAAAAAATTTTAAAAAATAATTATAGGTTTAGTGAATAAATTTTTCCTCTTTGAAAATATTTTATTAATTGTGGTATTTTTATAGATTACAAATTTCAGCATGATTAGTAAATTGAGGTCTTCACTCTTTGACAGCACTATATAATATTTAATAGTAGTCCCTGGCAAGGATTTATACATTTCAGAAAATTACATATATTCTTTTAAATTATCAAGGATTATGTAAATGGATATGCTCTACACTCTACCTCACTAAGTTCTTTCTGGGCTCACAAGGTGCAGGTTTTTCCTCTGTATATCCTCCTTCCCTTCTTTTTTCCTTCCCTCCTTTTCTTCTTCTTTCCCACTCTCCATTCTTTTCTTCCATTTATTCATTGATTTACTCATTTATTCAACAAACATTTATTGAGTGCCTAATATGGGACAAGCACTGGGCAGACTATGCAGAGATAAAACAAGAATTACAAAGTATCTCCTGCCCTTAAAAACTTTATATTTCTAGATTGCGGTTATTAGTCCTTTATGGATGTATAGCATGCAAATATTTTCTCTCATTCTGTAGGTTGTCTATTTGCTCTATTGTTTCCTTGGCTGTGCAGAAGCTTTTTTAAATTTAATAAAGTCTCATTTATTTATTTTGGTTGTTGCTGTGATTGCCTTTGGGATCTTCTGCATAAATTCTTTGCCTAGGCCCATATCTAGAAGAGTTATTCCATCATTTTCTTCTAGAATTCTTAAGTATATTATCCATCTTGAATTAATTTTTGTGAGTGGTGAGAAGTAAGGATCCTGTTTCAGTCTTCTACATGTGGCTATCCAATTTTCCCAGCACCGTTGATTGAACAGGGATTCTTTTCCCCAGTGTATGCTGTTGTCTGCTTTGTCAAAGATCAAATGGCAATATGAGGATGATTTTATATCTGGGTTCTCTGTTTTGATCCACTGGTTTACTTCTCTGTTTTTGTACCACTACCATACTGTTTTGGTTATTATAATCTTGAAGTATTGCTTGAAGTCAGGTAAAGTGATGCCTTCTGATTTGTTCCTTTTGCTTAAGGTTGTTTTGTCTATTCAGGGTCTTTTCTGGTTCCATACAAAGAGTAGTATTATTTTTTCTAGATTTGTGAAAAATGACATTGGTATTTTAATGGGGATTACATTGAATCTGCGTATCACTTTGGGTAAAATAGACATTTTAACAATGTTGATTCTGCTGATCCATGACCATGATATGTTTTTCCATTTGTTTATATCCTCTGCGATTTCCTTCCTCAGTGATTCATAGTAGTCTTTGTAGAGGTCTTTCACCTCCTTGGTTTAATGTATTCCTAGGTACTTTAGTTTCTTTGTTGTTATTGTAAAAGGTATTGAATATTTAATTTGATTCTCAGCTTGACTGCTTGACTTTTGCTGGTATATAGAAATGCTATTGATTTGTGTACATTGATTTTGTAACCTGAGACTCTGCTGAATTTATTTATCACTTCCAGGAGTCTCTTGGCAGAGTCTTCAAGCTTTAAATCAACCACCCCCATTAAAAAGTGGGCAAAAAACATGAAAGAAGCTTTTCAAAAGAAGATAGACTAATGACCAATAAACATATGAAAAAATGCTCAACATCTCTAATCATCACGGAAATGCAAATCAAAACCACAATGAGATATGACCTAACTCCAGTGAGAATGGATTTTATCAAAAAGCCCCCAAACAACAGATGCTGACATGGATGCAGACAGAAAGGAACACTTATACACTGTTAGTGGGACTGGAGACTAGTACAACCTCTATGGAAAACAGTATGTAGATTCCTCAAAGAACTAAATGTAGATCTCTTTGATTCAGCACTCCCACTACTGGGTATTTACCCAAAGGAAAAAAAAGCCATTTTATCAAAAAGACACTTGCACTCAAATGTTTATCGTAGCACAATTCACAATTGCAAAGATGTGGAATCAATACAAGTGCGCATCAATTCATGAATGGATTAATAAAATGTGGTATATATATACCACGGAGTACTACTCAGCCATAAAAATGAAATAATATCTTTTGTAACAACCTAGATGGAACTAGAGACCATTCTCCTAAGTGAAGTATTACAACAATGGGAAAAAAAACACCACATGTACCACTATTAAATTGGAACCAACAGATCAGTACTCATGTGCACATATAGAAATAAAACTCAATGGAAATCAAGCAGGTGGGAAAGGGCAGGAGGGGAGGGGGTAAAATTACACCTAATGGATACAATGCATACACTCTGGGTCATGGGCACACTTATAACTTTGACTCAAACTGTTTAAAAGCAATCCATGTAGCCAAAACATTTGTACCCCGGTAATATTCTGAAATAAACAATTAAAAAAAGCTTATAGTTTAGAAAGAAATAGACAAGTAATCACTCATTTCAATAGAGTGGTGTAAGTACCAGCGTAGGCATATATAAACACAAAGTGCAGTTAGAGTTCACAGCAGACAGAAGAAAGTGAAGAGATGGTTTCACCAGGTCTTTTCTCCTTCCAAGTTGAGGTTTAAAAGAAGAAGATTTAGCCAGATAATGGTAGGATTAAGAGGATGAGCAGAGTCAAATACATATGTTATATTTTGAGGAAACAGTATTTATGAAAAGCTGGAAGAAAGCAAGCACGTGGCACTTCTGGGCCCTCAAGTTGTTTCACGTAGTTAGAGTTGGAGGCAAAGTGGTAGCAAGAGAGAGGCTCAAGAGAGAAGCAAGAGCAAATTGCAGAAAGACTTGTATTACTATCTATTTCAGATAGTATATTTCAGATACTATCTATTTCAATTCATAGATCCCGTCTCATCCTTTCTGGTATTGCAGCCAGTGTTTTTTAGATTAGTGGTTTTTTTCTTTAGTTTGGTCATTTCAGCCTTGTCTATGTCTGGATCCTTTTCTATTGCCTATGCAGAGGTATAAGTTATTCTGATATTAATTCAGGTTTATATTTTCGACATTGAATGAATGAGAACAAAATCAAAACATTTTAATATAAAAGGGAAATTTAAAACATAAAAACAAAATTTTGAGAATCTCAAATCTACAATCTCACTAAAGAAGTCTGTAAAAGGTATAGTTTAGTAACAAGAAAAAAACAATTAGAAAGGTCTAATAAGCAGAAAGAGTTGTGTGGAAAATATTAATCTTGGCATAAACATAAGCATTTATCATGTAAATTAATAATAAATGATCTTAACACAAGAATTAGTAAATAAGATAGGTATAAAATGATGGAAAATGGAATATATATATCAGGAAAGGATGATAAGGTCCTTAAACTGTTCAGGAAGAAGTTAAAGATGTTGATTATGCTTAACATCTGGTAAGTAAAATATGCATTCAAAAACTCTATTAATAATTTATAACTTAAACCTTATAAATAAAAGATAGCTTAAGAAAAAAGCTCAATTCTAAACATGATCAACTTAGTTTTATCTAAAAATATGGCTTCAAATTTCATAAAGCAAAAAATGGACAGAAAAATTGAAAAAATACAGAAATCTATTACCTTACTGAGATATTTTAATACAGCTTTCACAGTAATTGATAGATCAGTCAGAAAATGAAGCAGAAATATAAAAGATTTAAATAACACAATTAGCACAGTTGGCAAAATCAACCTACTTAGATAGTCTACCAAAATCAGAGAAAACATTTTCTTCAAATGAAATATTTATGCAAGTTGCTTATATATTAGGGCACAAATTAAGACCTAATAAATTTTAGGCCGGGCGCGGTGGCTCACGCCTGTAATCCTAGCACTCTGGGAGGCCGAGGTGGGCGGATCGTTTGAGCTCAGGAGTTCGAGACCAGCCTGAGCAAGAGCGAGACCCCATCTCTACTAAAAATAGAAAGAAATTATATAGACAGCTAAATATATATATAGAAAAAATTAGCCGGGCATGGTGGCTCATGCCTGTAGTCCCAGCTACTCGGGAGGCAGAGGCAGGAGGATTGCTTGAGCCCAGGAGTTTGAGGTTGCTGTGAGCTAGGCTGACGCCACGGCACTCACGCTAGCCTGGGCAACAGAGTGAGACTCTGTCTCAAAAAAAAAAAAAAAAAAAAAAAAGACCTAATAAATTTTAAATAATTCCTACCATATAGACCACTTTTATGAACCTATTAGAATTGAATTAAAATCAATTTTAAAAAATACATTTAAAATTTAGTGTAATTTGTCTAAGTCTAATCACAGGCTGATCTTGCAAAGAGAAAGCTTGCCTTCCAGAAAGTTCGAAGGAAATTGGTTAAGGTCCAGTTTAGAAAAACTAACCAAGTAAATGGACAGGTAGATCACTGATATGTTTAGGAAACCCTATCACAAAGATTTTATTGTTTCCCCAAATAATCCATATGTAGATGCAGTTCCAATCATAATTCCAACAAAGATTCTGAAGGAAATGAACAAGATAATGCTGAAATGTATATGGAAGGGAAAGGGTCAAGAATAGCCTAAAACTCATGAAGAAATACAAGACTCGAAGATTCACCATAATAGAAAATCAAAACTCATTAAGGAGTTTTAGTAATGTAGACATGGAGGGTTGAGGTAAAGATGAGCAAATATATTAAAGTAAAAAGTGAATGGAAAAAGAGAACCACAAAAATATGGAAGCCTGATATGTGATGGAGATAGCACTGACTATTAACATATAAAGAAAAATACATCAGTAAATTATATTGCAACAATTTGTTTTTATATTAGAAAAAATGGAACTAGAATCTCACTTCACATCATACTCATACATTATTTTCGTATTGATTATGCATTGCATCTGACAAGTGAGATATGCATTTCAAAAATTCTAGAAATAGTTTATTACTTACAAATTTGTGAATAGAAGACAGAGTGAGGAGAAAAACACCCTCAATTTTGAACATTGAAAACACAGTTTCCTCTGAAAGCATAATGTAAACATGAAAAGCAGAATTCAAAAGCATTTAGGATGAAATATCAGAAAATATTTTTATGACCTCAGGGTAGGGAAAATTTCTTAATCAAGTTCAGAAAAGCACAAATGTCAAAGAAAAATATTTATGCGGCATAATACATTAAAAGAGAAACTTCTCTTTATCAGATGTTAACATAAAAAAGTGAAAGAAGACAGGGTAAAGATACTTTTAACATATGGTTAGTATGCATAATATACAACAAATTCTAACAAATCAGCAAAAAGACACATAGTCACTCAATATAGGGGGATGGAATCATGAGAAGATTTTGCCAGAAAGCAAAGTACAAATGACCCCTAAAAAAACCATTAAAATATGCTCAGTTCCATTAATAAGTATGAATTAAAAAACAAACTATGAGATACAACTAAAAAGCCTTATAATAGAAAGTGTCAAAAGAATGTCTTTTAAACTGTAGGTAGGAATGCAAATTGGCATAAGAATTTGTACATTATTTCCTTTTATTATACTATTATTTATTTTTACTATTTTATTATTTTCTTTTACTCTAGTGAAGAGATACAGCAAAAGAAGAAAGGTTCATCTTCAGGAATAATGAGTCATAATGGAAGGTCAAAGTGGTTCCAAGCATGAGAAGGAAGCAATACACTGTTGCTAGTTTTAGAGATGAAGGGAACTAACAGCCAGGAAATGCAGGCAGCCTTTAAAATCTGAGTGTGATCCCAGGCTGACAGCTGCCAAGTAAATAAGGGACTCAGTTCTAAAACCACAATAACTGAATCATGTCAAAACTGAGTACCCCCGCTAGAACAGGTATTATCAAAAATACAAAAAATAACAAGTGCTGGTGAAGATGCACAGAAAAGGAAACTCATACGCTGTTGGTGGGACTGTAAATTCATATAGCCACTAAGGGAAGCGGTATGGAGATTCCTTAAAAAAAAATTAAAATAGAACTACTATATGATCCAGCAATCCCACTATTGGGAATATATCCAAAGGAAAGGGAATCAGTATGTTGAAGAGATAGTTGCACCCCCGTGTTTATTAGCAGCACTATTCATGATAGCCAAGATAGGGAATCGACCTAAGTGTCCATCAATGGATGCATGGATAAAGAAAATGTGGCATATATACATGATGGAATACTTACTATTCAAGCCATAAAAAGAAATGAAATCCTGTCATTTGTGGGAACAAGGATGAGCCTGGAGGACATTATGTTAAGTGAAATAAGCCAGGCACAGAAAGATGAATACTGCGTGTTCTTACTCAGTCATGGAAGCTAAGTAAGTTGATTTCATGGAAGTAAACAGTAGAGTAGCCTCTAGTAATAGTAACTAGAGGCTGGGAAGGGTAGGGGGGTGGGAGAGGATGGAGAGAGGTTGGTTAAGGAATACAAAATTACAACTAGATAGGAGGAACAAGTTCTAGTGTTCTTTAGCACTGTAGCATGACTATAGTTAACAATAATTCATTGTATATTTTCAAATAGAAGGGAGGATTTTGAATGTTCTTAACACAAAGAAATGAAAAATGTTAGAAAAGATGGATATGCTAATTATCATGATTTGATCATTACACTTTGTATACAGGTATTGAAGTATCACACTGTACCCCATAAATATGTACAATTATTATGTCAATTACAAAAGAAAAAAAAACTGAAGAAGCCTGAAAGTAGATTGATCCTAGAGTCTCCCAAAAGAAATGGCAGGCTAACGACACCCTGATTTCAGTCTTGCCAGACCTGCAACAGAGGAACCAGCTGAGATATTTTGCCTAGACTTCTGACTCTGAGAAATGTTGGGGTAATAAACGGTGCTGTTTTAAGATGCTAAATTTGTAGTAATTTGTTATGCAGCAATAGAAAATTAATATAGGCAGAAAATTGGCTAAATGCTATTTAATTATTAGCAGAGAGAAAATTTTACTATTTATAACTCAAAGCTAAAACCAGTATTCCTTATATTTTTAAATATGAAAAACTCACTGCTTTTGATAGAGCAGATAATTCATTCTTTGATGACTTTGTTTCTCTTATTACTTCAGTCACCATCTCTTCCTTCTCCTCAATGTCAGTATTCACGTTGTGTATTGATGAAAAGTAGTGACTACATAGATTCCTAAGTTTCTCTAGCTCTCTCCTAGAAGAAAAACACAGTTGATTTATCCACATTAAAAAGAAAATCATATTTTAAATTATACTTAAATTAGCTTCTGACTTAACAATTTGAATCAATGAATTTATCAATTTTTATGGTTTCTCCTATCCCAAACCAACTCTGCAGTTCCTAAAAAGTACCGCTTAGATATTAAGTAAATAGAGGAAAAAAAAAAAAAAGTCACCAGTAGTATTTATGTTTCCAAGGGGAAAGAATTGAGAGTGAAATCATTTATGGATGATTTAAAATAAACCATCTCTTGATTTAATTTTAGTTGAGAGACTTAAGCACCTTTGATTCGTAAGTTGGGTAATACAGAGATGGAAAGGCAGTTCAAAAAAGAAAGATAAAGAAAGAAAAGGCAGAAGTGAAAAGACCAAGCAGTTATTATAGTTCTCACAGTCTTAGAGGTAAAATAAATGAAACTGCAGCTTAGGAAAAAGAGGAGTTTATTTAAAAAGAAGCAATTGCCAAGGAGTTCTTTGTCACTATATAACCCTCCACAAGGAAGACCAGTGCTAATCTGTTAACCACATAATCTTTTATCTTATCTACTGGTAAGTAGATAAGACATTCTATATATAAAATTCTCTTTAAACAATGATATAGTTGTCTGATGTAGGGAAAAAAATCACAGTAATAAAATGATAAAATATCCATTTTCATAAAATATTAGCAAGTAATACAGATACTTCCAACTTTTTGTAAGATACCATAAACAAAATAATAGACTGGGAGATTAATATTTGAAACCTATATAAAAGATCAAAGAGTATATCATTTATTAAGCAGTTCCCAACCTTTTTGGCACCAGGGATCAGTTTCATGGAAGACAATGTTTCCACAGACTGGATGACAGAGGATTGATGGTTTTGGGATGATTCAAGCGTATTACATTTATTGTGAACTTAATTCTATTATTGTTACCACTCGTGATATATAACAAAATAATTACACAACTCACCATAATGCAGAATCAATGGGAGCCCTGAGCTTGTTTTCCTCGAACTAGATGGTCCCTTCTAGAGGTGATGGGAGACAGTGACACCTGAAATGTGTTGCTTATGTCCAGTCTACTCCATAATCTCATTTTGCTTGTTGTCACGGCAGAAAACCCTGCTTCACAAAGATATGATGTTGGAAATGGAAGCAGGCTTTTTGGTGCTTTTGTGGAAATCTCGGGATATTCTGCCTTGACTTTAATCCAGAATGTATGGAGATTTGAAGTTGTCTCAAACATTCTTTTAAGGCCTCTGTCATTTGTGATCTCAAGCAGTTCATCCTCTTCTAGCATGGACAAAGTCGATTCACCTGGCTTATTCACAAATGGGTTGTGGATTCATTCCTTCCCAGTCTGGGGGTCTTTTGTGGTTGGGATGTAATGCTCAAGCTCTTTTGAAAGCTGAGATAGGTGACATGCACCAGCTGGGAGAAAGCAAGCCCTGGCTCAGTATCTTTCAATATTTCTGCTAATGTTTGAAACATATCAAAAAATCCCAATGTTCACTCACCACTCCCAGAACTCCAGTTTGACTTTGAAAGCAGCCACTTTATCTGCTGACTTGAACACAGTTGTCTTTCTCCCCTGAAGTGACAGAGTTCGTTGAACAAGTTGAATATGTCACACAAATAAGTTTTTCAACACATTTTGTGTCACTGAAATGTGCTGCCTATGGTGACTGTTTTTCTAAAAGAAATTTCTGGAGCAGCTCTCATAACTGAAAAATTCTGGCTGGTGATCTACCTTTAGAAAGCCATCTCACTTGTGTGTATAAGAGAAGACATATGTGCTCTGCGTCCATTTCCTTACAGAGCTGCGTGAACCAACATGAGTTAAGGGCACTTTAATGTGGCTGATAATTTTAATCGCATCCTGCAAAACGTTGTTTAGTTCAGGTGACATATTTAGGCCAGCCAGCATTTCTCTATGGATGACATAGTGCATAGACTCACATTCAGAAGCAACCTCCTTGACAAGAATAGTGAAACCAGAAAGCCGTCCAATCATGGCAGCCGCTCTGTCCCATGTATATACCGACACAAAATGACCAATTTAGTTTTCCTGATAGGTAATCATTCAAAGACTTGAATAGTTCTGCAGCTGTGGTGTTGGTTGGCAATAAAAGCACACATACCATATCCTTGGGCACATCCTCCTGAAAAATATGTCGCACAAAAACAAACATCATTGCCTTGTTGTCAACATCGGTAGATTCGTCAACCTGGATTGCATACCACGGTGACTCATTAATCCTCTCTAACAATTATGCCTCAATATCCTCTGCTATTTCATCAATTTGTCTAGTTATGGTGCTAGCTGAAAGAGGAACACGTGCCACCTTTTGAACTGCAGCCTCTCCTAAAAGTTCATTATCAGCAGGCAGGATCGACTCTTCACCAATAGTAAAGGACTTCTTAGCTTTAGGAATGTGGTTAGCCAATAAGAATTCTGCTCTCAGTGCAGACACATTTGATGAAGTGGTGGCCTTCAATAATTGCTTCTGTTCTTCATGTTGTTTTCTTTTGAAAAACTCCAAAGGCTTGTCTTTTAATGCAGGGTGCTTTGTCTCCATGTGGTGAAGCAGTTTTGAAGGTTTCATGGATTTGTTGGATAGTGGGTTGCCACATATAATACAAAGTGGGCTTGGAGAATGTGAATCACCTATTGCAAGAAACCCATGCATAATTTAAGTAGGACTCTTTGTATTTTCTTTTAAATGTAGCTTTCATTTTGTTGGCAGTCTTAGAGACTTCTGCTGTCTCATCATTGGGTTTTTCCCACTTATCAAAGCAGCTCTCCAGCGACGTTTGTTTTTTACTCATTTTTGCTAAGGTTAGCTTGTGGGCTTACCCAAACCATGATTGAGACGAATCCACAGTGCAGGAAAGAGGCATGGACAGAAGTGGTAAATAAAATAATGGGCAGCCCACATGCAGACCAAGTGTCAGATTCTCACTTAGAGCCTACCGCCAGATGCAGCTTAATTGTCACTTGCCACTCACTGAGAGGGTTTTGATATGAGCTTGCAAACGATTGAGTTACTGTGGTCTCTGGTCAGTCAAACCTCTCTGCAAATGATAATCTGTATTTGCAGCCACTCCCCAGTGCTAGCATCACTGCCTCAGCTCCACCTCAGATCATCAGGCATTAGATTCTCATAAGAACTGCGCAACCTACATCCTTCCCATGTGCAGTTCACAGTAGGGTTCGTGCTCCTATGAGAATCTAATGCTAATGCTACTGCTGATCTGACAGGAGGTGGAGCTTATGTGGTGATGCAAGTGATGGGAAGTGGCTGTAAATACAGATGAAGCTTCACTCCTTTGCCTGCCACTCACCTCCTGCTGTGCAGGCTGGTTCCTAATAGGCCATGGACCTGGACCTTACTGGTCTGGGGACTGGGGAGTGGGGACCACAGATTTATATGTAATAAAATCCTACAAATCAATATGGAAGAGAATAATTATCCAATAGGCAAAGGTGGAGAGAATATAAGCAATAAATTCACAAGAAAATAAATGCCAATTACCAATAAATATATGGTATGCTAATTGAATTGGCCCAGATTCTCATGCACCAACCCTGATTCCAGGAGTATAGTCAAATAAAACTGAAAGATACAACTTCACTACAGAAATGAAAATTAAAGCAACAATCAAATAAGCAAGAACAAAATTTTTGTTTATCCTTCTATGTCTGGACAGTTCAGGTTTACTTATCAGAATTCTAGTATCCAGGTAGGAAATGACAGGTTGGAAGCTTCAACATTCAAAATGTATAAGTTTGGTTAAATTTCCTTCTTCTGAACTTAATTTTTCTTCTTTCAATGGTATCTATTGCCTTTGGTCCAGAGAATAAACTATAGACTTTTGTCTCAGAGGTGAACAATTGCCTAGTGTCATTCAATGTGTGAGCTAAAAGTTATTTTAGTTGTTCACTTATTTCCATTTCCTGATGAAATTGATGCCACTAAGTCCTCAGACTTTTGAGGAATGTTCAGAGAAAAAGTTTGCTATTATGCTTGTCTCTACTAGTAGTTTAAATTTCATCATTCTTGTACCTGCTAAACCAGAATAAACGTAGAAGAATAAAATGGGAATAATCAATCTACCCATTGTAAAGAATTACATGCAAGTTCAGCAATCAAGGAACTGTGGTATTGGCAGAGGGATAGACAAATAGTTCAATGAAACAGAGCAAAGAATGCAAAAATAAATCTATACAAATATGCCCAACTCATTTTTGACAAAGTTATAAAAGCAATTCCATAGAAGCAATTTAACATACGGTCTTGGAACAATTACATATTCATTGGCAAAAAATAAAAAAAGAACCTTAAACTAAATCTCATACTTCACAATTTAACTAAAAATCGTTTGTATAGCTAAATATAAAGTGCAAAACTGTAATATTTTTAGAAGAAAACACAGGAGCTAATCTTTGTGACTTGGGTTAAGACAAGAGTTCTTATGCATGACAACAAGCACATGATCCACAAAACAGAAAAATTAATAAATTGAATTTTATCAAAATTAAAAACTCCGTACTATAAAATACCTTCATAGAGAGGTGAAAAGACAACCCTTTTCTAAAATATTGAAAATATTTGAAAATTATATATATGGTAAAAAAAAAACTTGTATCCTTAATATAAAAAGAATTCTGTACACTCAACCATGAGAACACATTCCAATTGGAACATGTGCAAAGCACTTAAACAGATGCTTCACAAAAGAGAAAATGCAATAACAAATAAGCACATGAAAACATGCACAGCACAATTAGCAATTAGGGAAATGTAAATTAAAGTCATAATGAGATATCACTACAAACCTATTAGAATGGCTGAAATTTTAAAAAAATTGTGATCTATCATAGAAAAACTGGATCTCTTATTCATTGCTGGTATGAATGTAAAGTGATATAGCCACTCTAGAAAACAGTTTGGCAGTTTCTTACAAAAGTAAATTTACATTTAACATAGATCCCATTAATCAAACTCTTAGATATTTATCCCAGAGGAATGAAAACTTATGTTCACAAAGAAATTTCTATATAAATATCCACAGCGACTTTATTCATGATAGCAAAAAACTGAAAACAAATTAAATGTCCCTCAAAAAAGGATGGTTAAACAAGCTCTGGTATATCCATACAATGGAATTTTATTCAGTAATAAAAAAGAAATGAACTCTTGAAACATCCAACATTGCAGATGGGTCTCATGATACTTAATGAAAAAAAAAATAAAAGGTTACATGCTATATGATTCCATTTATGTCACACTCTCAAAATGACAAAACTATGGAGATGGAGAAAAGATTAGAGGATGTCAGGAGATAGAGAAAGGTTAGGGGTGTGAATAAAATTGGTAGCAGGAAGGATAAACCTGTATCTTGATTGCGGTGGTGGTTACTGCATCTATATATGGGATAAAATTGCATATAACTACACACACACACACACACACACACACACACAAAAACAAGTAAAAAAAAATCTTGACAACTGAATAAGGACTATGCCAATTTCTTGGTTTTGATACTGTGTAACAGTTCTTTAAGACATTCCCATTGGAAGAAGCTGGGGAAAGGGTACACAAGACTCTATGTATAGACTCCCGTAAGTCTAAAATTATTTAAAAAAAAAAAAGCTTCAATAAAATAGACTTGCATAACTCATCAAGACTAACATAAGAAACAAAAAATATAAATATACTATATCTGTTAAAGAAATCAATCTGTAATGAAATAGCTCCCCTTCCCCAAACACACACACAAATCCAGGCACTGATGGCTTTGATAGTGAAATACTCAAAACACCTACAGAAAAAAAATAGCCCCAATTTTATATAAATTATTTGAGGAAAAATATAAAGACCAACATTTAATACAGCAATCATAACAATAACAAAATGTGACAAGAAAAATGTCATATGACATTAGTATTCATGATCATAGGTAAATAATCCTGAACAAAGATTAGCAAATTTAATCAGAGATATATCCAAAAGACAACATACTGTGACCAAGTGGATTTATTTCAGGAGTGCCATGTTTCTCTAACATTTGAAAATTAATTTAACTCACCACATTAACAGAATAAAGTAGGAAAAGTACTATCATCTAAACAACTGTAGCAGAAACATTAACAACATTCAAAACTCATTCATGGATTCTAATCAGGCCAAATAGGAATAAAAGGGAAATTGAATTAATATGGTAAACAGTACATACAGAAAACCCACATCTATCATCAAAATTAATGGTATAGATTCTTCCCACTGAATTGCTTCCCACTGAGATTGAGAAAAAGACATAGATGTTCACCAGTAGCACTTTTATTCAATATTTAATATTAATATTTAATAAAGTATGTAGTGATATAAGACAAGAAAAGGAAATAAAATATGTAAATATTGAAAAGGAAAATATTATCATACCTTCAGATGATAAAATTATGCATGTAAAAAAATCCAAAGGAATTTGTAAACAATTAGAATATGCAAATTAGTAAAGCCACTGAATACAAGATAAATATATAAAAATCTAAGCTTCTATAAATATATAGTAGTGTGGTAGATTAAAAAATGGTCTCCCAAAAGATATCCACATATGAAAAGCATGTCAGTATTATCTCAGATGGCAAAAAAGAAGGGAAGGGGTCTTTGTAGATGTTAAGGATCCTGAAATGGGGAAATTATCCTGGATTATACAGGTAGGCACTAAGTGAAATACATGTACTTTCAAGAAGAAGACAAATGGAGATTTTACCACACACACAGAGGAGATGGTGATATGAAGACAGAACAGAGAAAGGTTTGAAGATGCTGGCATTGAAGATTAAAGTGATGTAGCCACAGCCAAGGAAAGTTGAAAGCTACTATAAAATGGAAAAAGTACAGTACAGCTGTAGTAAAGAAAAAAGTATTTTCTCCCTAGAACCTGTACAAGTAATACATTCATGTTGACACATTTGTTTCAATTCAGTGGTACTGTAACAATTGTAAATACATATGCACCCAACCCGGGAGCACCCAGATATATAAAGAAAATATTAAATCTAAAGGGAGAAATAGGCCCCAATTAAACAACAGTTGGGAACTTTAACACTATACTCTCAGCTGCAGAATACACATTTTTTTCATCAGCACATGCAACATTTTCCAGAATTGATCATATGGTAGAACACAGAACAAGTTTTAAAAAATGTTAAAAAATAAAAATCATATCAACTATCTTATCTGACCACAATGGAATAAAACTAGAAATCAATTACAAGAGGAACCTTTGAAACTGCACAAATACATGGAAATTAAACATGCTCCTGAATGATCAATGGGTCAAGGATAAAATTAAGAATGAAATTTAAAAATTCCTTGAAACAAACGAAAATACAAACACAACATACCAAAACCTATGGGGCACAGCAAATGTAATATTAAGAGGTAAGTTTTTAGTAATTAATGCCTATCCCAAAAATTAGAAAGATTTCAAATAAACAACTTCACAATACATGTCAAAGAACTATAAAAAGCAAGAACAAGCCAAATCCAAAATTAGTGGAAGAAAAGAAATGACAAAGATCAGGGCAGAAATAAACAAAATTGAGACTAAAAAACAATACAGAAGATCAATGAAACAAAACGTTGGTGTTCTGAAAAGATAAACAAAATCAAGAAACCATTAGCTAGCCTAAGAAAAAAAGAAAGAAGACTCAAATAAGTAAAATCAGAAACAAAGATGGATGGAGACACCACAATGAATACCAGAGAAATACAAAGGATCATTAGAAACTCTTTTGAACAACTATATGCCAATAAATTTGAAATCCTAGAGGAAACAATCCTGGACATAAACAACCTACCAAGACTGAACCAAGAAGAAATAGAAAACCTGAACAGACCAATAACAAGTAATGATGTTGAATAAATCATAATAAAAGTTCTCCCAACAAAGGAAAGTCCAGTATTGGATGGCTTCACCACTGAAATCTACCAAACTTTAAAACTTTAATGAAAAAATAATATTGTTCCCAAAAGTTGAAGTGGAGGAACCCTTCTTAACTCATTCTATGAGAACAGCATAACCCTGATACCAAGACTGGTCAAAAACACAACAAAAAAAGAAAACTACAGGCCAATATCCCTGATGAACACAGACACAAAAATCCTGAACATAATACTAGCAAACCAAATCCAACAATACATCAAAAAGATTAATACACCATAGTCAAGTGGGATTTATTCCAGGATTGCAAAGATGGTTCAATATATGCTAATCAATAAACATGATATAGCACAACAAAAGAATGAAGTACAAAAATGAAACGATCATTTCAAGAGATGGAGAGAAAGCATCTAGTATAATTTAACATTCTTTCATAATAAAAACTCTCAATAAATTAGGTATAGAAAGAAAGTGCCTCAATACAATAAAGTTCATATATGACAAACCCACAGCTACTATCATAGAGAACTTTTCCTCTGAGATTTGAAAAAAGACAATAATGTCCACTCTCATCATTCTTATTCAAAATAGAACTGGAAGTCCTAGCTGGAGCAATTAGGTAAGAAAAAGAAATAAGGGAAATTCAAATCAGAATGGAGGAAGTAAAATTGTCCCTCCTTGCAGATGACATGATCGTATATATAGCAAAACCTAAAAACTCTATCAAAAATCTCTTAGAACTGATAAACAAATTCAGTAAAGTTGCAGGATATAAAATCAATATACAAAAAAATCAGAAACATTTCTATACATAGACAGCAAACTAGCTGGGAAAAAAATCAAGGAGATGATCTCATTTATAATAGGTAAAAAAAAAAGAAGAAGAAAAAACCTAAAAATAAATTTAATCAACAAGGCGAAAACCTCTACCAGGAAAACTATAAAACACTGATAAATGAAATTGAAGAGGACACGAACAAATGGAAAGACATTCCATGCTCATGGATCATAAGAATTAATATTATTAAAATAAACATTTTACCCAAAGCAATCTACAGATTCAATGCAATCTCTATCAAAAAACCAATGTTTTTCACAGAAATTTCTTCAAAACATATTACACTATACAGCTATAGTAAACAAAACAGCATAGTATGGGCATAAAAACAGACATATAAACCAATGGAATAGAACAGAGAACCCAGAAATCAATCCACATATCTACAGCTAATTGATTTTTGACAAAAGTGTCAAGAACACTCATATTTCATTCTCTTCAATAAATTATACCGGGGAAACTGGATATGCACATGTAGAAGGATGAAACTAAAACCCCACCTCTCACCTTAGACAAAAACCAACTCAAAGTGGATCAAAGACCTCAATGTAAGAAACAAAATTATAACTACTAGAAGAAAACGTAAGAAAAACATTTTAGGACATTAATCTGAGAAAATATTTTATGAATAAGACCTCAAAAGCACAGGCAACAAAACAAAACCAAATGGGATTATGTCAAATTTAAGAGTCTGCATAGCAAAGAAATCCACAGAGTGAAAATATGATCTACAGAATGGGAGCAAATATTTGCAAACTATTAGTCCAACAGGGGATTAATATTCAGAATATACAAGGAACTCAAACTTTTCCACACCCAAGACCAAACAATCTGATTGGCAAACGATCTGAACAGATATATCTCAAAAGAAAACAGATAAGTAGCCAAAAATATATGAAAAAATGCTCACTATCACTGATCAACATGGAAACGCAAATCAAAAACCACAATGGTATCATTTCAACCTAGCTAGGATGGCTTTTATAAAAAAGACAAAAAATAGCAAACGCTGGTGATGATATGGAGAAAAAGGAACACTTACACACTGTTGGTGGGAATGTAAACTAGCATAGCCAATATGGATAACAGTATGGAGGTTCCTTTAAAAACTACAAATATAACTACCATATAATCCAGCAGTGCCACTACTAGGTACTATCCAGAGAAAAGGAAATCAGCGTAAAAAAGAGGCATCTGCACCTAAATGTTTATTGCAGCACTATTCACAATAGTGAAGATACAGAATCATCCTAGGTGTCCAACAACAGATGAATGAATAAATAAAATGTGGTATATATACACAATGGAATACTGTCAGCCATAAAAAGCATGAAATCCTGTTATTCACAGCAACATGGGTGGAACTGGAGGGCATTATGTTAAATGAAATAAGTCAGGAACAGAAAGTTAAACACTGCACGTTCTCATTCATATATGGAAGCTAAAAATATTAATAGTTGATCTCACAGACGTAAAATGTAGAACAGAGGATACTAGAGGCTGAGAAGGGCAGGGGAAAATGGGGGATAGGGAAATATTTGTTAAAGGGTACAAAATTACAGCAAGATAGGAGGAATAAGTTCCAGTGTTCTATACCATTGTGGGATAACTATAGTTAATAATATATAGTTTCAAATAGCTAGAAAGAGGATAAGGAATGTTCCTAATACAAAGAAAGAAAAAGCAATACAAAATTAGTAATTGTACAGAACATCGCTTCTCAAACATCACCTTGAGATCTTAGGACTGGGCTGAGCCTGAGATTCTGAGTTTTGAATGAGCACCCAGATAATGCTGGTGTTGCTGTACAAAGATTAACTTCCATTATTAGTATCCAATGAAACAGTAAAAAACAATACACCCAACAAGTAAAGGTTAAATGTTATTTTCAATTACACAAGGAATATTTAACAACAATAACAAAAAACACATACAACTGCACTATCAATTAAGACTCAACAATTTTCAACAGTTGAAACTAATGTTCCCTGGCCAAAATACAGTTCAGCTGGAAAGCAATAATAAAAATTTAATTAGAAATTCATCATAGATATTTTTAAAAACACATTTCTTAGAAACCCATGGGTAAAAGAAGAAATCAGAATGAAAATTAGAAAATATATATGACTGAAATATTATGAAAATGTAACTAATCAGGTGAGTTACAAAAGAAATTTATTTATTAAATAATAAATAATGTTTAAGCACTTGTTGAAATATACATTGGATGTGAGAAAATATAAATACTTTAACAAATGGATGTAATCTAGATTGTAGGATTTTGTATAAATTGTATTCATTTTTCTTATATTTATTTGATTCTAGCTCCATATGAATATGAGTTTTTCTATACTAAATCATTGAACAATTTGAATAAATATTTTGTTATGTCATACAGAACCATAAAAAAGTTAAAGCCAACTTTAAAAGGAATTGAAAAAGGAATTGAAAAATATCAAAAAATACAAATTCATCAGAAATGAATGTAAGGGAAAAACCTCAGTTAATAATATGCAAAATATAATTAATCTATGTATCTAAAAGTATTTCATTTTATTAGTTATCCAACAAATTCAAGTTAAAATAATTAGATGCTATATCTATAATTATTACATTAATACCTAATTTAATAACATCGCATGCTGGGAATTTTTATTTGCAATATAGTGGGAATGTATATTATTATGACATATCCTCAGGCAATTTGACAATATATATGAAAAGTTTTAAAATGACACAGAAATATAGTGCTTTAGGAATTTATATACACAAAAATTTATACATATTAAAATATATAATATTTCAATTTATATATAAACCTAGTGATAAGAGTACAGGTAATTTAAAATCTTTTCTCTTTATCTGCATTTTTTGTGCAGGAATATCTATTACATTCCTAATTAATACCTAATTTCTCAGTGCAGTAAGTGCATTTGTGAAAAATTCTTACTTGTAGATCTCTAAGTTTATTTCATCATCGTGAATATCTTTATCCATTTCTTCTTTATTTTGTTTAGCCCTCAATTTGGCATTTTTGCAGGCATCTGAAGCTTCTTCAAGTTCATCATGAATTTGATCAAATACTTCCGTTACCTAGAAATAAAAATATTTTTTCTAATATATGCACCTAATGGTTAATTAAAAGAAAGACCTTTAACTTAGGGTAGTTTTGATTTAGGTAAAAAGTTCTTTACACACACTTTTGTCCCATAGTTAGTCTATTGTTTAGTAAGTGGAGTCTCAGGTTTCCTTTACCCTGATAAGGCATCAATGCTGGGGATGTATAAAAGCTATTGAAGAAAATAACTTCAATATCCAAGTTAACATGTCCAAAATAAAGTCATTACCTTTTCATTCCAAAAAACCCTGTTATTATTTATTGCTTTTATTATGCCGTACCAAAAAAAAACCCCAGAAAACAAAGATGAACAAAGAAAATAGATAAAAATCACCCGTACTTCCCTCAATCAACAATAACCATTATCTTAGTGTAATGATCCAAAATATTCACATTTACTGTTTTTTATTAATTCATAAACATCATAGTCATTCTCCTCTCTCTCTCCATCTCTCATTCTCATCTTTTCTCTCTGTCTCTCTATTTGTCTATTTCTGTATCACAACTTTTCTTTTGCATAGTATTTCCTTATATCACACATTACTCATAACTCAATCATTGTCAATCACATGCCTGTTACGCACAACCTGGCATGCACAACATATGCATGAGGGGTACATAATATAAACAGTACTGTGATGAAGAACCATGTAAGGAAACTGCATAACTTATAGGTAAACTGCTTATCCTTAAATATTTTCTTCAAATATATTGTTAAAGAACATTTGTTGAGTCAGAAGGGAACAGCCTGTATTTTAAGAATTTTGATTAACACTTGTTGCCAAATTACTCTCCAGAAAGGGGTAACAATTTGCATTCTCACCAGTAGAATTGACGAAAATCCATGTCTCAAAACTCTTTGCAAGATTCTACACAATTTTTTTTCTAATAATATTTTGCAAATTGGCAGACCAAAAAGTTTGTGTAAATTTTACTAGAATTTGATGACTCTTTACATAACATTTTTGGAATGATTGACATTTTTTACAATAAGTTTTTATAAATAGTCTTAAATGTCTGTATCTTTATAAATTTCTTTTAAATATTTAGTTACTTGCTGGTAATATATATTTTCCACTTACATTTTTGACTATTTACTGCAAGCATAGAGAAAAATTATTTTTATTCATGATGGTAAAAGTATGTTGTATTGGGTGATTTAGTTTTAGTAAATACAAACTTATTTTGAAAAGAAGAGTTTTCTATTTGGTGTTTTTGTTATAATAATGTAAAAATAATTTTATTTGCTTATATTAAATGTATATCTCAAATTTCATTTTATTGTCCTATTACATCAGCAAAAGTCTCCAAAACAATATTAAATTCTAATGGAAATGTTAGATATACCTGACTTGTTCCTATTATTCCTTGTAAGGACTTTAAAATTTTAATGATTAATATGAATGCTAGTGATTTTTGTGAAATAATTCTTTAATAAATGCAATAATTTCTTTCTAGTTTATTTTTTATTATCAGCTTTTGAATGGTAACAAATACATCTGAAGCATCATTTGATAAAATTATGTTTTTTCTTTTATCGTGTTTATACAATAAATTATATACCTAGATTTTCTGCTGTTGAGCTATCTCTGCATTGCTATAATAAATTATTTTTGGAATTTTATATTGTTCTTCTCTTATACTGAAAAATTCTTTGGCAGATATTTTGTGTTATATGTTCAAATATATATTTATTGGTAAATTTTTATATTATAATATACTTTTGTACAATTTTCATAAAATTTCAGTGTTGAATTATGTTAGCCTCACTTAATTTAAAATGTTCCTTCCTTTTCTGTGGACTCGATATTTAAAACAATATTGGAATTATTTGTCATTTATAAGCTAGGTCAAACCCAACTGCACTATCACAAGGTATAGACTGTACATAAATTACACTAATAATAAAGTAATAAAGCACATTAATCTAATATTTTGTTTTTGATTTCTCTTTTGATCTTGGAATTATATATTTAAAAAATGTTTTTGGTTAAGGTATCTTTTAGATAGTATAATTATTTTTTTCTAATTTTAAGGGATATTGATCTTACAATGTATTTTTAAAAATTTATGCTTTTCTAATATATTTATAATAGTTTTTTGTTGAAGTAAAATTCATATAGCATAAAAAGAATCATATTAAAGTGTACAATTTAGTGGCATTCAGCATATTCACAATGTTGTGCTATATGCTATATGAAGTAAAATTCATATAGCATTATTTTCATATGTTGAACCATCCTTGTATTACTGAGATAAATCTTACTTGGTTATAATATATAACCTTAATACTGGATTTGGGTTGCTAGTATTTTATGGAGGATTTTTGCACCTATATTTATAAGGCATATTAGTCTATAGTTTTATTTTCTTGTGATTCTTTATCTGGCTTTAGTAACTAACTGGATAACACTGGCCTCATAGATGAGTTAGGAAGTGTTTCCCCTTCTCCTCCTCCTCCTTCTCCTTATCCTCTTTCTCATCTCCTTCTTCTCCTTATCCTCTTTTTCTTCTCCTTCTTCATCTTGGAAGAGTTTGAAAATGATTGGTGTTAATTTTTCTTTTAGTGTTTGGTAGAATTTACCAGTGAAGCCATCTGGTCCTGAGCTTTCCTTTGTTTGGGGGGCAGTAGTTAATTATTGATTCAATCCCTTTACTTGTTATACACCTGCTCAGATTTTCTGTTTCTTCTTGATTCAGTTTTGGTGGTTTGTGTTTCTAGGAATTTTCTCCCATTTCATCTAGGTTATCTAATTTGTTGGCAAAGAATTTTTCATAGTATTCTGAAATCTTTTTTATTTCTGTAAGACCTGTAATAATGTCCTTACTTTCATTTCTGATTTTAGTAATTTGAGTTTTCTCATTTTTATGATCAGTCTTGCTAAAAGTTTGTCAATTTTATCTTTTTAAAAACCAACTTTTGACAGGGTTTGTTGTCTCTACCATTTTTCTATTTTCAATTTTACCTTCACTCTTGATCTTTACCATTATCTTTCTTCTGCTTCTGGTTTTAGATTCCTTCTCTTTTTCCAGTTTCATATGGTATGAAGTTAGGTTATTGGTACGAATTTTTTTTCTTTTTAAATGTGTCCACAGCTATAAATTTCCCTGTGAACACTGCTTTCACAGCATCCTGTAAGTTTTGGTATGCTTGTTTTCATGTCCATTTAATCTCATTCATGATGATGCAGGCACTATTATTATCAGATTTATTTTGTAAATTAAGAAACTAAGGCACAAAGGTTAAAAAATGCCTAAAATCTAAATACTATAGCAGGATTCAAATATATGGACTAATAATGCTTTGGAACTTGTACTCTGAAACACTATTCTATTTTACTTTTCTACAGTCTCTATGCATGTAATTTCTATTTTTCTCTGAGGAAATATTTGGGCCTCTCAGTCCTCATAATTCTGCTTTTAATTTTTGAGTTTTGTCAGTTATGCTCATTTTATCAAAGAAAAATATAGTTTCTTTTACTAAGATATCACTTTTTCTTCTACCTTATAGCAAAACATTTTCGTATTTTGGCTGCGTAACATCAATAGTCTTTTTAAATAGCTACTCAATTTCATTATGGAAAATTACTTTCCTTTGCATTGTTTGCCCATAGTGGATTGTTTCATCACAGTTACTGGCTTCCATGACAGAAGAGAAAAAAGCTAAACTCTCACTCATGTTGACCCCTGGAATAGCTAGAAGGTGGCCCGCTGATTTAATGGCAAGTAAGCAGAAGCTCTGATCTGGACATTTAAGATGCAATGAGCAGCACAATAATGAGGAAATGGGTGGCCATTGCATTAATGGTGGCTGTAGTAGGCAGGGTTCTCTGGAGAAACAGAATCAACAGGAGAAAGGAAGAGAGAGAGAGAGATAAAAAGAGGGATTGATTGATTTTAAGGAAAGGGCTCACACAATTGTGAAGGTACAAGTCCACAATCTCCAGGGTAGGCTGTCAGGCTGAAGACCCAGGGCAAAGTTGCAGTCTGAGACCAAAAGTAGTGTGCTGACAAAATTTCTTCTTACTCAGAGGAAATCAGTCTTTTTTTCTGTTAAGGCCCTCCACTGATTGCATGTGGCACACCCACATTATGTAGGGTGTCTGCTTCACTCTAAACCCACAGCTTTAAATGTTAATCTCATCCAATAACACCTTCTTTGAAACATCAAGAATAATGTTTGGTTTGGCTAAGCACCTGGGCACCATGGCCCCACCAAGTTGACACATAAAATTAACCATCATTGTGGTCCCAATAAGCTCTACACAAACGTTGCTTGCTAATTTTTTTTCTTTTTTTCTTTTTCTCTTTTGGTTTGCTAGAATGACTTTTCTTGCTTTCCTCCCATTTACAAGAAGTTTGGTCTTCCAGCTGCCCCAAAACTCTGTTTCCCCTGCCAACAACATGCCCAAGTCTACTATCAGGGAAAAACACTGAAACAATAAAGGGATACCAATTTAAACACATATGGACACATTTTTAATAAATGACAATAAAAATGCTGACAAAATTGTCAGTTAGAACTGAGTTTGGCAGTAACAGAAATAAGCCAAGTAAGTTGCTTAAAGAAGATTGCTTTTCTCTCACAGAAATGGATCCGACTTTCCTTTGCCTTTCTATTCAGCCATCTTGGGTACAATTAATAGCTTCCATTCTCAAAGTTGCTTCACACTATAAAATGGAAATGAGAGCTGCAGCTATCACATCCAGTTTGCTGTAAATTTAGAAAATGGCTAATTGCAAAAGGGTGCTACTTCTGGCTGAGTCAGTCCATTTCAATGAACTTTTCTCGAAATCCTAGCCAAGAACTCTACCAACATTTCATTAGAAATACCATGAGAAAAGGGAAATTGGGAAATAAATTTAGCCAGACATATTGCCATTCAACTATATAGGGGTCTATTAGTTAAAAAGATAATACTAGCATTATTGTTCATGGTGGACATATGAAATTTCTTCAGCACTGCTACTACTCCAGTAACATAAATTATTAAAGGCACTTTGGAGATTAACTTAGTACTATCTAATAAAATTAAAAATGCATATACTCCACTAGGTATATATCCAGGAAAAATTCATATGCACAAAGACAGGAATGTGTTCATGGGTGATTATTGTTTATAGTCAAATCAGCACTTTGGTTGCCAAATATTGAAAACAATTGAGATGACCAAAAGAAGAGAAAATGGTAGATAATAAAATGTGAGACACCTATTTGATGGAACATAGCAAGTAAAATGAATGAACTAGATTTATAGGTATCAATAGTAGCTTGATTTAACTAAAACAATGTCAGATTAAAAAACTAGTTGCAGAAAATTACATAATGTATGATACCATTTGTGTAATTAAAAATATAATTATATTTTAGAAACACATACATCTATATATAATTATACAAATTTTGCTTAGAAACAGATGAAATTCATGATAAAGATTGTCTTTGGTGAAGGAGGGAGGAAAATGGAGACATTTAACAACTTGTTTTATTTACTTTAAAATGTTCAAAAGCAACTAGGATGCAATTTTCATTTTGTGACAGGTATGTATAATTTTTTAATATAATATGATCCCACAATAGGAGAGATAAATGTTTAATCATTAAAACAACTTTACTTGATTTACATATTTTCATCAACAATAAAATTTACTGATATATTCTACTTGCATTCTCCCTCAGTTCAACGACAGCTTTAAAAAATACCAGGCTGTTTTAAACCTCCAAAATGTTATTAGTGGGTATATTAAATATTATTAATACTTCTAAGTATCTCCATGTTGCTTTCCACAGAGGTTGTACTAGTTTGCAGTCCCACCAGCAGTGTATGAGTGTTCCTCTCTCTCCACATCCATGCCAACATTTATTGTTTTGGGACTTTTTGATAAAGGCCATTCTCACTGGAGATCAGTGACCTCATTGTGGTTTTTGACTTGCATTTCCCTGATGATTAGAGATGTTGAGTATTTTTTCATGTTTGTTAGCCATTAGTCTATCTTCTTTAGAAAAGTTTCTGTTCATGTCCTTTGCCCACTTTTTGATAGGGTTGTTTGATTTTTTCTTGCTGATTTTCCTGAGTTCTATATAGATTCTAGTTATCAGCCCTTTATCGGATGCGTAACATGCAAATGTTTTCTCCCATTCTGTAGGTTGTCTGTTTGCTCTCATGATAGTTTCCTTGGCTGTGCAGAAGTTTCTTAATTTGATCAGGTCCCATTTACTTATTTTTGTTATTGCTATGATTGCCTTTGAGGGGATGGACATGCTTGCAGCTCTGACTCAGGTGGGACAAGGGCAATATATGTAACCTAAACATTTGTACCCCCATAATATGCTGAAATGAAAAAGAAAAAAAATACTGCTAAGTATAAAGATAAGGGAAGAAGACATAGTTAACTTGAATACCGATAGATGGTAGTGTGTGTAAACAGCAGGTCAATTTTCACTGAAAATGAAACCTTTACAATAATATTAATTTCTGATGGTTGAACCATTTTGGCATAACTAACAGTTTGGGAAATGCATATCCATTCATTTATTCATTTACCTCTCTTTTTTGTGTGTAAATTTCCTTCAGAGCTTCAAGTTCTTGGTCCTGCTTTGACTTCAGCAGAGGGATACGTTCAGACATGAAGTCTATGTCTGCTTGAATCTTTGCATTCGTTTCTTCTAACTGTGTCTTTTGTTCCTCAAAATGTTTTAGTTGATTAACTTTACCTTCAAGATGCCATCGTAATTCTATAAAATCTCTTAAATAAGCCTCGTGTTCTAGATGTAGAATAAGAAGCAAAAAATCTAATTTTAAAACAAAAGGTCCAGAGGTCAGAAGGAAATCTTTGATAATAAATAAATATGAATTATTTTAGTTTCAGAAAATGCTTAGCTGTGAGTCTTATTAAATATAAAGAGATACTGTAATATATTACTTTCTTCATTTGTCATCAAAAGGATTAAAAATATATTTTATAAGCTAAAATTGTTTTAGTACAAACCCTGTTTATTAGGATCAATGTATATACTGAGCATTATATAAAAGCACTCTTTATGTAATTGCTTTGAAGTGAGAAGAACTGCAAGAGATGAGGCCTTTCAAAACCACCTAGAAGAAAAACGATGAAATAGGAGCCTTAAATATCAGAATGAAAAAGGCAAAAATGATCATTTTCTGATTATACAATTATATAACAAAACCCACAAAGAATCAACTGAAAATTACTAAAATGATAAGATAGTTTATGTAAAATTAATATACAAAAAATTCCTATCTATATAAAAAATATACTGAAAACAAAATAATCTCAATACAGCAAAACTAAAACATAAAATAAATAGCATAAATCCAGTAACAAACCTAACATGAACTGGGCAAATTCTGTAGAAAGAAAATGACAGAATGTTATCAAACAATATAAAAGCAAATTTAAATAAATGCATAAAAAGTATTCTTTATAAAAATGTTTGAAATTTTAAGCATGAAAATTTCCCTCAATTAATTTATAAATTTAAAATTTAATTTTATCCCAATCACAACACTAGGATAATTTTTAGAGAAATTAGACAAAAATATTTCCTCATTATATTAAATTTCTAAAATTAAATTAATCTTGTATTCTAGGAATAAAAGTAGATAGTCTAGTTGAGTTTTTTTCACATTCATTATAAATTCCTTTATGGGATTTGTTGATGTCTTCATTTAGGATTTTTTGCATTTATATTTATGATTTAGGATTATAATTTTTCATTTTTACCTTCCTCATCTATTTGTGGTTTATAATGATTGCTACCTTCTTATATTAATGTAGTTTCTTTTTATTTTTTTCTCTAGGATTTTGTGAAAGTTTAAAATTGCATATTAAGTCTTATGTTTCTAGAATGTATGTATTTATTTTGTGGAGAAAAATTCTTAATCATTGAGTCACAATCTTTCTTTTAATGGCTATGTGAATATTTTGGTTATCTATTCATCAAGCCATTTTTGTCTACAAATTTATTCAGTTTATCAAAGTTTCAATAATATTCTTAAAAATTTGTTCTTAATATCTTTATTAATACTAATCACTAATGAATCATTTCTATTCTGATTTATATGTTCTGTGTTTTTGATTTATCTTGCTATTGGTTTTCTATTATTCTCTCTTTTCATTATTCTTTTTTTAAATGAGCCAACATTTAGCTTTGTCTATCTTCTGAATTATATATTTTCATTATTTGACCATTTTGTTATTACATTTCTTCTTTGTATTTATTTTAATTATATTTTTCTAAATTCTAAAGTCATATGTTAATTGAGTCCCTCTTCTTTTTTAATAAAACAAAAGCTATTGATTTTCCTGCAATGACTTTGCTTTCTCTTACACATTTGAAGATAATTTTAATAAGTTTTTAATGATACATCTGTACACATTTTCTTTTTTTTTTTTTTTTTTTTTTTTTGAGACAGAGTCTCACTCTGTTGCCCAGGCTACAGTGAGTGCCGTGGCGTCAGCCTAGCTCACAGCAACCTCAAACTCCTGAGCTCAAGCGATCCTCCTGTCTCAGCCTCCCGAGTAGCTGGGACTACAGGCATGCGCCACCATGCCCGGCTAATTTTTTCTATATATATTTTTAGCTGTCCATATAATTTCTTTCTATTTTTAGTAGAGGTGGGGTCTCACTCTTGCTCAGGCTGGTCTCGAACTCCTGAGCTCAAAGGATCCGCCCACCTCGGCCTCCCAGAGTGCTAGGATTACAGGCGTGAGCCACCGCGCCCGGCCCACATTTTCTAATTTCTTGGATATGTGCAGTATTTGACACCATCACTTTCCTGCTTACTCTCACTAACTAGACAGTAACACTTTTGTTTTAAAGAGTGAAACATCATCTTATAAAGTATCGCCATTGTTATTTCCATGATAATCTGCTATTAAATATTCATTATAGACTCTCATTCTGTATTCCATGCTTTTAAATATTTTATTTATATTTTCCTTCTCCTTGTGTTGCTGTGATGTGTTCCATGCAATCTCTTTAAATTTTACAGTTAACTCTTACTCTCTTCTGAGTTTAATAAACAATTGAACCAATTATTGAATTAAGTTTAAGTAACATATTTTTCATTTCTAGTAACTTTTTTCATTTCTATTTTTTGCTTCCTTTAAAAGATATCTTCTTGTCCTTGCCTTTATTTTAAACCTCTCTTTTTATTTCTTGAAACATATCAATACTTATTTTATAATCTCATGTATAATCTAATATCTGACAAATTTTGAGTAAAATTCTGTGGTCTGTTTCTACTGATTCACATCCATTGAACCTGAATCTTCCTGTGTTTTATAATATTTGATATTGAGCTACTTCTTTTCTCAGAACATTATTTAAAATAATGTGTCTAGGTTGAAGTTTTAGTCTTTGAGAGAATATTTGTCTTTGTTTCTCCCAGATGCTCGATTTTACTACCCACCCAGAGAACATTTAAATGACATTCTCCACTTAACAAATTTCAGACACACAGACAGCAGGAATTTGAGTCACAAATCCAGTTGAGATTAGCACATTAGGGAATGTTCAGGGAACACTTTTTTTTGTCCACTGACTAAGAGAAACAAGCAAGGTTCTTTGCTCTTCATTCAATTTGAGCAACAGGTTTATTCATGATTCACCTTCATGCTGAAGATACAGACCTTTGGATCCTCAGTTTCATGTCATGATCTCTAATTAGACTTGTCACTTTGGGTGAACCTTAGGCTTTATTTCCAGTCCCCTGTACCCTACAGATATATCAAAATAGGGACCCAAGGACATCAGGGTTTTGAAGATTTCTCTCGTAATTTTTTTCCCCTTTCTCATACCTTGCCCTTCCTTTTCTTACATGTATATAGTAAAAAGAGTGGAATGTTAGGTTTAAAGAATTCACTCTCCCCAAACTTCCATCCAAACCTCCTATAAAACCCACCCGTCTCCCCTTCCTACGTGTGTATTAGGCAGTAGCCTTTGCCAGACCCCTAGGGAGATAAGAGAGTGAAATGCAAAAGGGGAACTTACTTTCCTCATCCCTCCTGATAAGGATGCTTATCCCTCCCAGTTGTTCCCTAGGGAGATAAGGGAATGGAATGCAAGAAGGGAACTCATTTTCCTTATCCCTCCTGGTTGTTTGAAAAAAATTTATTTACTCCTCTCAGAAAACCACTCTATAAAACCCAAGGCTCTCCCCTTTTCTCTACTAGATGCCTTTTTCGGCCTCCACCCATCTGCACCCAGATACTTAAAATAAACAGCATTTTGTACGGAAAAAAAAAAAAAAAGGTTTAGAGATCAAAATTCAGCTAAGAAATTACTATGATAACTGGTCTGGAACCAGTAAAACTCCCAGGATTCCAGTAGAGGCCAAAAAGAAAAGAATCCTGGACTTCTATAAAAAATAACAACAGTTAAAGATGAGAGCACTATAAAATATGTTGAAACCATAGTATGAACAACTCGATATCAGGGATAGTTAATAGAAGCAAGATACTAACACATCAAATTGCTGTTCGCTTTCCTCCCCCTTGAGGTGGAAATAATTTCTTGTCACAGAGATTCTTGGTTTGAACGTGTTACTTGTTCTGGCCCAAGGATGTGAAAAGAAGTGAAAGTATGTTAGTTCCAAGCTGACACTTTGAGCAGCATCCTATGTTTCTACTCACCCTTTTGTAGTCTTGCAATTTACCATGTGAAAACAATGCCTCCTGGGAAGCTGTTAGCCAAAGAAGATGAGAGATATATGAAGCAAAACTTAACCCAAGACAGCTTTGAGCCAAGGCCATTGGATCTTCAGCCTGAAAGAGCCTCCTTAGCCCCAACTTACAGACCCATCAGTGGAAAAAAATAATGTTTACTATTGTAAGCAACTGAGATCCAAGGTGGTTTGTTATGAAGCACTACTGTAGTAACAACTAAATAATTCATGAGACAAACAATGCAAAACAAAACAAAATGAGAAGACTCAGCATCCCATAAATTACTGTGACCTTCTTCCATCCCTTTTCCCACTTCCCATATGTACCTCGAGCAATCTCTTCTTTTTCAAGGAGTATTTAAAATTCTGCCCACTGAGGTGATTTGCTTTCGCCTTTTCCATGTTGGGACTGGGATGCAGCAACTCTCTAAATTGTGTCTTATATACCATTCAAATCCACTCCTAAGCCAGAGCTGCGATTTTTCCCCCCTCTTTCATTAGATGGTCGTATGGAAGTACCCATGGAGCCATAAATGTGTTATGGGAAAGACAGGGAATCTACAGAAGCAGGTACAATCGGAATACTAGAGGAGTCTGAGTCATTAGTTTATTTGTGTCTTCAGATGCTGCTTGGGTATAATGTACTCTTGTATTTTGCAAGTGAACACTGCTGTGCACATCCAATTTTATAATTTGTAGGATTATATAGAACCCAATTCATGACGGAAAACTTGTTTCTAGTTGTCTCTTTTGATAGGGAAAAGATAAAACATTTACTAGATAATTGGCTGCATACTAGATGCCATTTTCAGCAGGGGGATGCAGTCAGTTTATAGTGACCAAGCACAGAGGAAGGTAGCCAGTGCTATAAATACCCCTGCCTCATTCTTCATTATCTCCCCATGGTCTCTTGCCGCTAACTCTCATTGGTTGAACCCAACAGGAAGACAGAATACAAAGTAGATCTTTGATGCAGTCCATTATGAGTCAGCCTCCTGGGCCACAAAAGCTACAAGTAGGGGTGGGAAGTTGTGGGGAGGGATGAATCTGGAGGAGTAACTGGAAGATATCTAGAAAGAAGTGAATTTCCTTACTTTTATAAAAGAATATCTAAATGTAAAATAAATACTGTGGTCAATGTCAAGGCTGCTAAGGAGATTAAAAGTTTTTTCTGTTTTATGTGGTAGAGATTTTGAGAATCTAAAGACAATGAAAATATATAATTCTATGCTTTGTAAACAAATTCATAAAATTTAGATATTGTATCACATGTATATCAATATAAAAGCAGCAGATTCCTGAGAACACATAACTTTACAGGAATATGTTTTAAACACAAAGCTCTTAAGTAAAAAAATATATACATAGTAATAATGAATTTAAATTTCATTGGATATGTTGGTTACTTACATAAAATAAAGCAGATAAACATAAATTTCATTTTTTAAAGTAAATATAATAGTATTAATTAAAAGGCAACTTAAACAATAAATTATTACCCATGACAGGGATTTAGTCTATCATTCAAAACACATTTATTAAGCATCTAGAATGTGCACATATGTATCTCAATTTAATTTTATTTTAATAACTCCTTAAGTAAAACTCCACAGAGTTCTCAAACTACAATTATCTAAGTACCCTTATAAAACGGTATATAACATTATATATAAATTGATCAGCAAAAAAAATTAACTAAAAACAGCCCTCAACATTAACTTTTCTGCTACTACTAATAAGGAAAGGTTGCAGATGACCCCTTGTGGATGTAAATGTGAGTCTGCTTAAGAATGTACTGGAATACAGAATTTCTCAGGGTGCCTCTTTTGACCGTATTGTAGCCTCATTGACTCTAAAGCACCAATATATATGTATGCTTGCATTTATAAATTATATATCTTCTGTTATATTAGTAGATTGTGCACATTATAAATTCTATTCATAATAGAGAATTACAAAAAGAATCAAATTTAAAAATATAAATAAAAATTCTAATCTTTTCTAACAACTCCCTGGAATGTGTATACCCTACACACTCTGAAACCACAGTTTCAGAAGACTTATGAAATTAAAACAAAGGTGTTAGGGTTGGTACACTATGACATCTAATTTGAATTAACGGCTATTGTCCTAGGGTAATAATAACATTCTTTTATCTCTCAAAGATTTATTGGTTTAAATGATAGATTATAAGGGCACCCTAATAAAAAAAAACAACATTATAAAGCATGTGCATCTTGAATTGAAATGTACCTTATGAAAGGATAAAAAACTCCTAACTTCAGGCAGAATCTGGTAGTCAGAAGTGTTTTGATAGCCATGTTTGTAGGACCAAAAAATTCCATATTTTTAGATTCTTTAATCCTTCACCATAGGTCCCTCACTCTGTGATCTACAGGAGTTTCCTTCTTAAACATTTGTTACTTGCATAACTCCTGGAAGCATTTTAGGTTTCAATACCTACTAGAAGTTCCCAAAGCAACTTTACTATCGAATTCTCAAAAACAGATGCATGTAGTTCTCAAAATATTACTTAGAACTCTTTCAATTTTCCTAGATTTAAAAATGTGGCCAATGACACCAACTGGAAATCACTGTAAATTTCTAAATTTCTAGGAACTCAAACACTATAGTCATTGTAAGAAATATGTGCTAAATGTTTTTCGCATGCCCCTTGGGTACCACAAATGCCATGCAATTTCTAACAGACCCAAATGACAGCAGGTCTAGTTTTGCTCAGTGCAGTCTCAGTTTATGTGAACTAATGTGAAACTAGCATTATTTTTAATAGCATATTTCAAAAGTGCCCTAGTTTGTATGCCAAATAATATGGTCTCTCTAAACAGAGGTGACTTTTTTCATGAAAAGCTGTAATTGATTATCTGTGCCTCTCCAATAGAGTAAGTGGCAATATGAAAAATCCTTATTATTACCTTTCTGCACAGCTAACGGGAGTTGTTGAAGTTTCCAGATTGACCAAGAGTCAATTTTTGTGTTAAGCAGTATCTTTCTTGATCTTTGTTGTTTTAAAGCTTCTTCAGCTTCTGCCCGGTCAGTTTCTAGACTTTTAATGAGATGGATGGCCTCTGATAGTAATGTCTCCATTTCGTGCTTTAATTCTGGACATGTTTTATCTTAAATAGGAATATGTATTCATATTTGTTAATATATCAGTCTATAAGCCAGGTGAGAGGATTATTAATTACAGTATTATTCTCTTATTTATATACTTAATAAGAGAATGATAGATAAATGAATTAGCCTTTTAAAAACAGTTTTACTATAATATAATCATAACATTGATCATAACCTTTGAAAAAATATTTTTAATAAATAATTTATTAAATCATTAGAGTAAATCTCATCCAATATTTTCAGCAATAATATCATTTTATCTGAAGGGAAAGAACACATGTCCTATTAACAAGTTTTACTATAGAGCTTTATTTTTAATTTATATTGTTTCTTCCTATTCTATAAGAAAATACATCATAATAATTACATCAGATAAATACTGAAAATCCTCAGATGGTTCCTAAAAACAAGACACTTTATATCCTTCAATCTTATCAGATAATAACTTCTTTACTGGCCTTGCTAGGAATTCATCAGAATTTCCAAATCCTGTGTATTCAGTTATAATACAAATTAACTCCTTTAATGAGAGAGATATTTTTGATTCCCTGATTCACAGTTCTGGAATGATATGGCTTAATGTAAACAAAATTATTCCCATGGGTATTTATGTGGCTATTAGTGAAAGAAATGTATACGGAGCCCAATATGTTCCAGGGAACACGCTGTCCCCTGAAAGGAAGGAGGGTAAGGAAGACAGATACGAGTTCTATCTTTGTGGGATTTATACCTATAAACAGTGACTTTTGCCAAAATGTGACATGACAAGAATATCTAAACACAAAGTGTCAAGAAATACAAGGCCCCCAAAAAGCTGAGGCTGAAAGGAAAATAGTGAAACTGGATCAAGAAGCAAGAGAACTAATAAAGATTTTTTTGTTTTGTTTTGCTTTTGGACAATAAAGATGATGATTTTCTGTGAGATGGCAGCATTACATAATGGTTACAAGTGCAAGTTCAGCAGTCACACAGTTGCTACTTTGAATCTGTTGGACTTGTCAAAGAAATTCAGCATGCTGCCTCAAAAGAATTCTTCAGAAACAGGTTTATCTTAATGTACAAAAATGATTTTTTCTGGACTGGTCTTTTATTTGGTCTTTTAGAATCTACTGTTTTCTTTTTGTCAAATTCTACTACATCCGGACACTTTACATTGATGTCTTTTTTTAAATGAAAACATATACATTAAATACTGTGTTCTCCAGCCAATTTATGATTCATTCTATAATCAACTTCTATAACAAAATTTCAGTCTGAATCGCATAAATAAGTTAATACCACTTATATCTGAAACACTGATTGGGTATACACATGTTTTACCAAAGTTGTTCATTATGTTTGTATAAGTTGTTTTTTATACTGTTCCTATAATAGCATACTAAAATAAATGCTATATATATAATTTGGGGTGCCTCTAATATATTGTATTTAATATCTCTCTCAATTTTTTTCCGGAATGCTATCTCAATTTTATTATTTCATATTGACTAAGTGAGCAACTATCTGCAATTTTTTAACATAAATGCTTAATTGCAA